>NC_138725.1:8639244-9239244 GCF_965113295.1 Leuciscus leuciscus
TTTCCAAAACTCTTAACACAGTTAGCACTACATCCGTCTCTGTCAGGGTTATTATAGTTTTGCATTTTTCATTAGTTTTTATTTTTATTTCGTTTTGACTTTTTGTTTTTAAATTCAGTTTAGTTTTAATTAGTTTTTAAAGTGGGTTTGCTAGTTTATTTTTTATTTTTTGAAAATGCTTAGTTTTAGTTTAGTTTGTATTAGTTTTAGTGTTAGTTTTAGTCTTTTTTTTTTTGTAATTTGGGTTATTAGTCAGGAACAAGATTCAAAAAGTTCACCCTATACTAAATTTACCCTATACAGTAGGGTGACCACCATCAAACAAACCAAATGTGGGACGATTATACGTTTGTGTTGGACAATGTTGGACATGTTACCAACACTAAAACATAACCTGAAACTGTTATTTAATGCTTATCTAACTTAATAAAAAAAAAAACATTTGTATTCTGCCTTTCAGCTGATAAAAATGCTTTGTTCTTTAGTCCCTTCCAGAAAACACCATTATATCACAATGTAACATTACATGTCTTAATTTGACATGTCATTTAAATTCAACATCACTGAGCCCAAAGGCAGCAGCATCATGCAGATAACTATTTTTGAAACAGTTCTGACCAAGTCCAATTAAAATCCAACAAAATAAATAATGAACTAATAAAATATAAAACATGAAATTAGATCATTGACATGTCTTATAAACCAAAAACTTTCATATTTTTTAGAAAGGATGTGAATCAAAACAACCACAGCTGGCAACAAGTTGATAAATTCTGTTAAATTTTTATTTTAATTGACCGAATTATCCATTTGTTTTCTGACAGGGAACACATGGAACGAATCACCGCTCCACATTTTGATTGACAGCCGTCAAAACCTACTAGTGACCGTGTTTACTCCTTTACTTTCAACCATTGGATAGGATTTAAAAGAAGGCGGTTGTATTTGTAGCCTACTTCTGAGGAAGCGCTGTTAAATATAGGTGAAAAACTATGCCGCAAAAATAATAAAGAAAATGCTTTCTTAAAAAGGCAAAAGAAAGCATGCACGTTTTCTTAATATGATCATTCAAAACCGACAGACTGATGAAAATGCGGGACATTTTCTCAATATGCGACGTGCGGGACAAGGGGTGAAAATGCTGTGCGGTACAACGCAATGCGGGACGGGTGGTCACCCTACATACAGTCAATAGCCTAACAACGTACTCATCTGGATTGAAGCAGCAAACATTCAGTGTAAAAGTGTGCTTTAACAATGTGTGTGAGAACAGATAACACCATGCGGGTTTTGAACATTTGCTCAACTGTCTAATAAAGTACATGCAAGACGTCTCAGTCAAGTCAAAGTTTGCGGCATCTTGAAAACACCACGCCGATATTGATCCTCAGCACTGCCTTGGTGGAAAAGGGTTAACAAGTCAGTTTATTTGGTGAATTAAACTTGTGAGGTAACGCAGCGCTGTTTCACTTGGTCTACACTATCACACTAAACTGCATTTGAGTGTATTGAAAGTAATGTTATTCTATGCGTTTGTTTGTCTGTATGAGACTAGCAGTAAGCTAGATCAACATTAGAATAACATACAGATCATATTCTAACATTTCATCATGTTGAGCTATATGACAGTTTTATGTACATTTGCTCAACTGTCTAATAAAGTACATGCAAGACGCCTCTGTCAAGTCGAAGTTTACGGCATCTCGAAAACACCACGCCGATATTGATCCTCGTTTTAGTTCTCCTTTTGTCCCAAAGTCTGCTTGCCATGGTCCATAATGTTTGAACGAAAGTGAACATGGATGAGCCATTATTAGGGGTTCAAGCACAAAGTGCTAAAACTTTTGAACTTTTACATTTGGACGGCTACAACAGGGTCATTTAGAAAATGGGCGTGGCAAAATTCACTCGAAAGCCTATAAATCCTAAACGAAAACTCAGAACTTAACGAAAATTGGTGAGCATATGTGAAATAACATTGTAAACAAGCATGAACAATTTTATGGAGATCGGACCATAGGTGGCGCTATAACTGTTAAAAAAGCTTTGAAAACCATATATTTCCTTTGTTAAATTGGCTGGAAATGGTTTTTCCATGTATGATGTCAGTGGTTAAATGGTTGCCAAATAAAACTTAGTCTTTTTATGCATTTGTGCTTAAAGGCCTTAAATGCTTGAACACCGATAAATGCTGCTTGCAGCTTTAATTTAAAATGGGAATTTCTCTGAAATTAAAAATCTTTGGGATACTGGAAGTACACAACTGCAGGAAATATATCACACTTTGCAAGTGATTTTTGGTTATTTTATTACAAAAATCTTACATATTCTAGCTTTAAACACCTTATAAGAAAACCAAGAAATTTTTTTGCATTTTGATTCCCTGTTAACTGTACTAACAAACTGTCAGAATAATATACCCATTTGTTGACATTTAGCGAGAAACCTTATAATTTCAAAAATAAAATCTTATGTCAGAGGTTATGTCTACCTTGAACAATAAGGGTGTCCTCCCTTGAGATCTAGCCACACCCTCCAGTGTCATATTGCATCAACCAAAACCATTGTATCATTTAAAGAAATAGTGTATCTTTAATTAAAGGCCATTGTCATGCTCTGAAAGTGTTAACCCATTGAGCACAGTAAATCAAACTAAACGGCCCACTTTGCCTGCATTCACCCTACATTTATTTTTAAGAGTGCATTTACTATTGGAAGCTTTGGCCAAAAAGCCTCTGAAAAGACCAAGAAAAAATACATGGGAATGTTCAGGTTATGAAATATACTTTAATGTAGGACACATACAAAGAATACACAAGGAAAAAATCATGATTATCCCATTTGAATCTGGCCTTCCACCATATATCCGACTCCCTCATCTTTGACTCTCAGTGCCTTCCTCCACATGTTTTCTTGGGGGGCACTTCAGTCTTCTGCCACAGACTTGGAGTAGTAATACCAATCACACCGAGAGCAATTCTCTCTCCAGCATTCCCACTGAGTTTACTCTCCTCATCTGAACCCATTCCCAGATCATCCTCCTTCTCATGAACCACCACCGCACGTCCCAGAATGGAATAAGGCCCAAAGAGCTTGGCGTCTGGAAGCGTCAGGAACTGCCTTATAACTCCTTTCTCGGAAGCAAAGTTGCCCAGGTCTCCAGGATGATGAGGGTGGTCAACGCCGTTTGGATTATAATGAGGACCAACAGTGATGCTGCCTTGACTGAGGTCTCCATACTGATGGATGTGCATGGCACGCTCTTGACGATCGATGGCAGGCAAACCACGGAGGTTGATTTTCACTTCTAAATCTCCATTGGGGAAGACCTGCTTGAAGAGGATTTGCCCAAAGATCTTTGGCTGGTTACGTGGCAAATTGGGGCTGGGAGTTACTTCACAAGTGGCATAGATGGTGTTGTCGAACTCCACGACTTCCGGCTGTGGAGCTTCGGCAGGCAAACACTCCTCCTTGTGGAACTCTCCTCCTTGTATATGCAGCACCAGCAATATCAGAGGGAATATTAGGATGATTTTCTCCATGTTGATCTTTAAAGCCTACAATGAAAAGTGGATTCAGTGAAATCATGCCATTTGGTTTAAGAACGTAATATTTTTGATAAAGGGTCAAAGCTTTGTTGCAGGGAGCTTTGAGAATGGAAGTTGCATTAGGTAAAAATAGCACAACCAGATTAGTTTGCAACGGAAAACCATACAAGAACCCAGACATCAACCAGATCCGGCCCACATCTGGGCCGTGTGTGATCCAGGTGTACCAGATGGGGGCCGACACCATGTTGCGGTCTAGAAAAACTCTTGAATTGCTATGTACCCTTGTGAAAATAATAAAATAAAAAATTAGCTTATTGGTATTGGATGTGTATCTGTAGTATCTTGAAAGTACAATAATAATAATAATAAATAAAAACTTGCAGATAATAACACTGATGAATTATAAAAAGCCACTTAAGTGTACACACGTACACTTTCATAAGCGTCACACCTGCCAGCCAAAGTTCCTATGATACAAACCAATGACATACAGGTGGATGTAATCACACTAAAATGAGTCCAGGCAAAGGTTCATGGAAATGGAAAAGGTCTAGGGAGAAGTGCCCTCTGGTGGCCATGATAGGGCTTCTGCTGGCAGGAGTGTCATTAAGTACATGTACACTTTAAAAAAAAAAAAGAAAAAAAGTAATGCCAAACTAAGAGTTTTACTTTAAAGTACATTATATTTTAAAAATCTTTTTGTTGTGCTTTAAAGTACACTTAATTTGATCTGTTGTAGCCTACATGTTATTCAATATTAAATATAAAGTTAAGATTTTTTGATTCTGATATTTTTCTCAAGGACAGGTAAAATAAAAGACAATATCTATACTTTTGCTTAAACTAAACCTTTTTTAGTTGTACTAAATCAAGTCAGTTGATGGAGAAAATGGAATGGAGAAAAAACAAAACAAGCCTAAAACAGCAAAGGTGCACTACCGTACAGCTGAAAAGTCGTCCTCAATCCGTGTGGAGCCTGAATATTGCAGTCACAAAAATACTACAACGCTTAATCCGTGTGCAGTCCTGACCTGGGGTTGAGAGAATGTTCCTTTTGGCTGCTCTTATAGGAACTCATGTTGAGCTACAAGTTAACCATGATAGTCTGTTAGTCACTAATTAAGTTCACCTGTGTTTCATTTAGCTCCCTTTGTTTGCCTGTGTATACTATTAACACATTTCTCGTTGCTTTAACACAAAATGCATACAATTGACACAAATTTTAAATGCTTGAACTTCTTTTACACACAAGCTCAAACAAGACCAAACCAATGGATTTTTACTGCCAAATTTACCGATGCTTTAACAATGTGTGTCAGAACAGATAACACCATGTTCTGAACCTAACAGGCTAAAGTCAAGGTAAACAGCTGTTTATATTGTGAATTGAAACACAAAAGCTAAAGCATCCAAGATGTAGGTGTCTTTTTTTCGCAGTAGTTTCAATTTTGATATTTTTAGGTCAAACCGTTCTTGTCTCTCAGTCATATAATGCAGGTCTATGGTCACTGTCTCAAAGTGCATGCACAGAGTCCAAATTAAAACAATTCCCCATCGTCCAAATTAAACAATTCCCCATCGTAAGTACACATTGACGGCCTAAGACACGAAACGAGCGGTTTGTGTGAGAAAACGAACAGTATTTATATCGTTTTTACCTTTTGTACTCAGCCACGTCCAAGTGATCTGAAGGCGCGGGCGCTTCCTGGCGTATGACGTGTGCGCAGACTGGTGCATAGTATATACAATAGATGCCGCCTTGGCTACGGCATTTCATTGGAAAGAGGTGACATCTAGTGTATATATCTATGCACCAGTCTACGCACACGTCACACAATAGGAAGCGGCAACGATGGGGAATTGTTTTAAGGCGAGACACTACAGGTGAATAGGGTAAAAATTTTAACTAGCAGAAATCACCATGAAACTTTCCCAGTTGATTACCTACATTAAGATGAGAAAAAAATGTATTACAAGTTTTCTGTAATTTAATGTTTAAATATGCAAATCAGGCAATATCTAATCAAATATGCACTAATTTGCATATATTTAAAAAAACGATATCTCAGTATTGGATAAAGCCAGGTTAAAAATGATTTTTTCATTGTGTTCACATATTAGATGGGAAAAAAATTACAGAGGGATTTATGGATATCTACTTTTGTTATCCTGTAAATCAGAAAATACTGTCAATAGCCTTAAAAAAAAAAATTTCGCCATGTTTTTTGGAATAAAATGTTATATAAATCAGGCTAGGAATAATATATTTACAAATCCCTCTGTAAATGTCTTCATAATATAACTAGGTACAAGTCTGGAAAGTTTGGTGTATATAGGTGCTACTGAAGTGGAGATTTCGGACTTGGAGAATGAGAGAAAAGTCATTTTGAGAAAACGGGCTTTAAAGATTTTTCATCAGCCAATGAGATTGCGCATTCAGCCCTTTTACTTTCACGATTGGTTGCTGATAAAAAGGAAATGACCATATTTGGATCCGACAGGATTGTACACAACATAGAGAGCTTCCTAACGGAGCTTCTGATTACAGGCTGACGGCAGAGATCGCGGAGCAGCACGTTGATTAAGAACGCAAACTTTTGTTGAATTTATGAGAAATCTACAGACGCAAACAGACAAAGTGTAATAAAATAAAGACCTAAATGTGTATTTCGGACTTTTTTTCAACACAAGTCTGAAAGAAGACGTGTTATTGAAGACAAATATCCCCAAATCTCAAAATTGACCAGTAAAAAAAAAACGATGTTTTTGCCTGCCGTGTCTCGCCTTAATTTGGACTCTGTGCAGGCTCTTTGAGACAGTGACCATAGACCTGCATTATATGACTGAGAGACAAGAACGGTTTGACCTAAAAATATCAAAATTGAAACTACTGCGGAAAAAAAGACACCTACATCTTGGATGCCCTTGAGGTAAGCTAAAACATACCAAAATTTAATTTCAAAGTGAACTATCCCTTTAACTCTTCTATGACTCAGGAAGTCCATAGATGGTAGGCTCAAGACTGAACACAGCTCAATGAAAACTGCCAACTTAAATGGGACAAAATACAGGTGGAACACATTAACTTGATGAGCAGTCTAAAGAGTTCACAGCAGGTGGTGCCATCTAGTGGCAGGGAGAGTAATTGCAGGAAGGAGCAGACAGCTCTCCCTAGTGGCTTGGAGAGTCATTGCAGGAGGAGTCTTACAGGAGCCCCTCTCTCAGGAACGGCTCCTGACGTTCCGTTGGCTACGGTTGGAATCCAGACGGTGGAACTCTCTGATAAGGTCTGGATCTAAGATGTCTCCAGCTGGCACCCAAGACCGCTCTTCTGGGCCATAACCCTCCCAATCCATTAGGTATTGGACTCATCCACGGACTCAACGAGAATCTAGCAGTTGACGGACAGTGTATACTGGTTTCTGCTACCGTTGCGATGCTTTCACTAAGGCTGTGCGTGCTTTCCGCCAGGCCTGGCGGCACCTCTGGACTAATTGGTTTGCAGCTGGTACCTGGACCTCCAGTTCCTGCTCAGGAAACAAAGATGGGGGAAACCCAAATTGACATTCAAAAGGAGACATGCCCAAGGAAGAATGGTGTGTAGAGTGTTATGAGTTAAACAGTTTAGAAGCTTCTTAAACAGTTTAGAAGCAGATCTTCTTGAAGTGGTAAATGCCTCACTTCTCTCTGGGAGTTTTCCAAACTCCCTGAAAACTGCAGTTGTCAAGCCCCTCCTGAAAAAGAGTAATCTGGATAAGACCATATTAGGCAACTATAGACCGATCTCAAATCTTCCTTTCATAGGCAAGACCATTGAAAAAGTTGTCAGCTGAACAAATTCTTATGCTCGAATGGATACTTGAATCATTTTCAATCTGGTTTCCGACCACACCACAGCACAGAGACAGCGCTCATAAGGATAATAAATGATATTCGCTTAAAGGACAAGTTCGGTATTTTACACTTAAAGCCCTGTTTACAGATCGTTTCTGATGAAATAGAACGGTTAAGATTAAATTTTGGACAGACGCTGCTGTCCCGAGAATTTTAGGTTTCTTTTGCTTTCCCCAAAACCTCTAGAATGGGCGTATAGGTGCACTGGGACAATCCTTCCTAAAACGCATTAAACTTTCGTTTACAAAGAAGTGAAACTCACCGAGTGGTCAGGGGTGTTCACTGATATGATCACACAAAAATCGCTGCAAAAGATGCTTTCGGGCATCTGTTCCGGATGCCTCCTGGACGCCTTCCCGGGAAGGTGTTCCGGGCGCGTCCCACTGGGAGGAGACCCCGGGGAAGACCTAGGACATGCTGGAGAGACTATGTCTCCCGGCTGGCCTGGGAACGCCTCGGTGTTCCCCCGGAAGAGCTGGAGGAAGTGTCTAGGGAGAGGGGAGTCTGGGCATCTCTGCTTAGACTGCTGCCCCCGCGACCCGGCCCCGGATAAGCGGACGAAGATGACATGATGACATGAAAACCCATCGCACATTTCAAGGTATGAATAAAGTGTCGGGACAGTTTATTTATTTAAACAGGGTTGCATCAATAGAGTTTAATCCCTTTGTGATGCAAAATAAGAAACACAGAATCTTATTCTTGCAACATTTTAAATTTCTATTGTCAAAGAAATTGCAGCTAAATTAAAAAATTAAAACGGTACAAAACGAAAAAAGTTCAAAGCAGCATAAATTAAGAACAAGCGTTTTTCTTTGCCTCTCTCGCGCTGGATATTTTGGATATTTGTTCCTTAGTGTAAAATGGAAATGCATGGTGATTTTATTTTGTAAATAGGCTATAAGCAAAAAACTATGTTTTAAAACTAGACAAATCTCTCTGCATCAACAATAGACTATAAAATGCATTAATAGGCTAAAATAAAAAATATCAGTAGTCCAAATTAGTTCGGGATTCGAACCCGTGTCATCTAAATGATCGTAACGTAAGTTCAACCACTCGGCCACGATTCACTCGTTGCGACATGGCCTAACGTTCCAGTGTGTGTGAGCGAGAAGCGCTCTTCATTCAAATGAACGCGCCGCCGCGTTTGTCGAACACTAATTCAACATGCCAGAATAAAACCTGGCTTTAGAACAATGCATAGCGCCACTCGTCGTGGTGTGCCAAAAAATGTACAATAATTTAGTTTCATTTATTTCAGTGTTAATGTTTGAGTTAAAAAAAATCCTCTACAAATTAAATTAACACAAAGTCGGCTATAAGAGTCCTTTATAGGCTACGTAAAAAAGCAAAGGGCTTACAGTCTTAACATTTTGGCTATTTTGCTTAAATTCGATACATTTATTTTCAGTAGGGCCTAATAAATTTGTAGGGATGTAATTGCAGTATGCTTTACCAACGCTATGTATTCAATTAAAGTTCCAAGAGGTCTGGTCTCTATATTTACATTTACATTTATTCATTTAGCTGACGCTTTTATCCAAAGCGACTTACAATTGCTATATATGTCAGAGGTCGCACGCCTCTGGAGCAACTAGGGGTTAAGTGTCTTGCTCAGGGACACATTGGTGTCTCACAGTGGATTCGAACCCGGGTCTCTCACACCAAAGGCATGTGTCTTATCCATTGCGCCACACCACCATATTTCCTTCCCAGCTGACACTAATATGCAAGTGCACAGCAAAAATCACAACTTGTGCTTGCTGCGAACGCAAGTTATTTAAGGTGTCTCAACTGTACACAGTCTACCCTACAATGTGAATTCGTTACAAGGTTTCATTTAATTAAATTAATGTGCAGCAATTTGTTCAAATAGATTCTATAGGCCTACTATACTGTTGTAGCCATTAAATAATCTCATTTAGTATCATATTTGTTAAAATATTATAATGTTTTTTTTTTTTTTCATCTATGAAAAGTGAACAGCACGAGTAAGATAGGATGCATTATATGGAGAGATGGATATGGAGTGGGTCAGACATGATTTTGACCACTTCATTAAGTTTTGTTTAGTAGAAAACCTTTCTTTAAAGTGAATTTCGTTTTCTATAAATTGTATCTTAATTTTAATCAATTTTTCATCAACCAATTGCCTGGATTTAATAAGTAAGAGAAGCAAATATAACAGACACTAATCATGGAGGCGCCCGCGCGGTCACTTGCATTGCACGTCAGCTGGAGCGCATCTCATCCTCCTAACTTAACGAAACTCAGCGTATGCCTCACACAGACATGATAAATACATCAAATACACAAAGCTTGAAATGTCTTCAAACGAAATAATTCAAAACGAAAAGAAAAAGGCTACTCTCTGATTATGTCTTTATGTGCATTTCTCTCTAGGTGCGTTCACTACAAATATGGCGATCGTAACTTCATCTTTGCAGTCGACACTGTCAGAAAACACTAGTTTATTGATAAAAATCAATGCACGCATCACCGGATTTACAAATGCACATCTTGCTTGTTGCACGCACACATATTATGTCGAAAAAACGAAATATTATGTTGAAATAACATTATTATTAATAATACATCTTTTAGAATATTTGATTAAATGCTGATTGTTGCGCTTGTTCAATTTAATAAAATTAAAACTTTAATTGTGATAATTAAAATAATTGAAAATTAAATATTTAGTGGCCAAGTTTTGCTAATTTATTATATAGGCTATTATATGTCTATTGCCTATATTAAGTAGGTCATATTAAGACAAGGCATATATTAAGTTATTTTAGCTGTTATGAGAAAAATAAATCTAACGAAATCTAAAATCTAAATCTAATAAATCTAAAAAAAAATTCTAACGCCAATTCAACATGCCAGAATAAAACCTGATTTTTGAACAATGCGTAACGCCACTCGGCCTGGTGTGCCAAAACACTACATTTTAAACTTCAATGTTTAATTCAAAACAATCTCAAAACGCGTTGTGACATTTTTTTAAAGCAGTAGCCTAGCCAATATACATTAAGGGCATTGAAACCAGGATCTTAACTAAAACGCGTTCCGCGTAATCTCTCAAAAATGATGCCACACTACTCCATGTTTTTTTGTTTTTTTAAGGACTGCTTTTGAAATCACTATAAATTACTATGCAATTATATCGCTCACGAGAGCTCTTCATTTAGCCTATCTAATTCCTCAATAGAATAGTAAAAATATTCAGCGTCATTGCTCCTAATATCGTCTCTATTTTTAACTTTTGATTCTATTTTTTCAGTTCTAAAATTGATTCTATCTTTGGTTCTATTCTGTTGTAGCCTAATAGGCCTATTTAATGAAAAATATGCCTATTAGGCTCAGGGTTTTATATTTAACCCACTTACATTTTAAAATACGGCAATTGCTGCTGTTTTGCACAATGTCCCTTTGCGCCACCTGGCGGTCATTTCGGGGACGACTTTGAAATGCAGCTGGTTTATTTTCGGCTGGCGTGGCGGTAATAGGCATTCTGGTTGTCCACCATCTGTAGATCAAATGCACATGACTATCTGTTACGTGCTCAGAGGATGTTGTTTTTTTATTTTACTTTCTCTTTCTCTGCTAGGGCGGTGCTGTTGGCTGTCTTAGGGCGGTGCTGTTGGCTGTCAGTCATCATTTCGACGGTTACACCTGAATGGGTTGATTCTTTGTTTAATCTTTTCAATTGTTTTAACCAACAGTTTGTTTTCTCTCAGTGATTTGTTGTTTTTCAAAGCATGTAAAAACTTGAAGTCTTTATGTTTTCTTTATATTGGTTTACAGCCGACCAGGGAGTAGTGACCAGGGAAGTGTGTCACGCGACTTCCATTTTTTGCAACATCTCTAGGGAAACACGTTGCTAAAACCATTAGGTAAGCAGCGGGTGCCACCATTGTATGTTTTGAGTTTTAAGTAGTTTAAGTAGGGCATGTTGAATGCTGAAGATGTTTTTTTTTTTTTTTTTTATCTTTTCTTTTTGAATTAGTAGCTTATTGGGAAGGGGAGATGGTTATATTGTGGGTTTTGTTTTATTTCTTTCTTTGATTTAGCCCTGCTCAGGTTCCTTCTCCCTGTGTACGGTATTTTTGTTTCTCTCTCTCTCTCTCTCTCTCTCTCTCTCTCTCTCTCTCTCTCTTTCTTTGAGTTATCATATTGTGAATAAATGTACTATTTTTCTTCAATTTAAACTACCTTTGTTCCTGTGTTCTTTTGCACCAGCGCCTTAAACACGTACCAGAGTTAAAACGAAAATATTAATTTATTTTATGTTGACAGAAACTACATGTAAATGTTAACAAAACAAAAATGTAGAGAGGCTTCAAAAGAAACTGCAGAGCAAAACACAATCTATGATCAATACAATATACTGTCTGTTGTATAAGGGCAGACCTGACACGTATACAATAATGCAGTTTCTGTAATTCCATCTGATGTTAGTGTTTTTATGACATTGTGCTATGATTGACTAAATCTATTAGATATCTATTAGAATGAGCCATTATTAGGGGTTCAAGCACAAAGTGCTAAAACTTTTGAACTTTTACATTTGGACGGCTACAACAGGGTCATTTAGAAAATGGGCGTGGCAAAATTCACTCGAAAGCCTATAAATCCTAAACGAAAACTCAGAACTTAATGAAAATTGGTGAGCATATGTGAAATAACATTGTAAACAAGCATGCACAATTTTATGGAGATCGGACCATAGGTGGCGCTATAACTGTTAAAAAGCTTTGAAAACCATATATTTCCTTTGTTAAATTGGCTGGAAATGGTCTTTTCCATGTATGATGTCAGTGGTTAAATGGTTGCCAAATAAAACTTAATGTCTTTTTATGCATTTGTGCTTAAAGGCCTTAAATGCTTGAACACCAATAAATGCTGCTTGCAGCTTTAATTTAAAATGGGAATTTCTCTGAAATTAAAAATCTTTGGGAACTTTTGGGATACTGGAAGTACACAACTGCAGGAAATATATCACACTTTGCAAGTGATTTTTGGTTATTTTATTACAAAAATCTTACATATTCTAGCTTTAAACACCTTACAAGAAAACCAAGACATTTTTTTTGCATTTTGATTCCCTGTTAACTGTACTAACAAACTGTCAGAATAATATACCCATTTGTTGACATTTAGCGAGAAACCTTATAACTTCAAAAATAAAATCTTATGTCAGAGGTTATGTCTACCTTGAACAATAAGGGTGTCCTCCCTTGAGATCTAGCCACACCCTCCAGTGTCATATTGCATCAACCTAAACCATTGTATCATTTAAAGAAATAGTGTATCTTTAATTAAAGGCCATTGTCATGCTCTGAAAGTGTTAACCCATTGAGCACAGTAAATCAAACTAAACGGCCCACTTTGCCTGCATTCACCCTACATTTATTTTTAAGAGTGCATTTACTATTGGAAGCTTTGGCCAAAAAGCCTTTGAAAAGACCAAGAAAAAAAACATGGGAATGTTCAGGTTATGAAATATACTTTAATGTAGGACACATACAAAGAATACACAAGGAAAATCATGATTATCCCATTTGAATCTGGCCTTCCACCATATCCGACTCCCTCATCTTTGACTCTCAGTGCCTTCCTCCACATGTTTTCTTGGGGGGCACTTCAGTCTTCTGCCACAGACTTGGAGTAGTAATACCAATCACACCGAGAGCAATTATCGGTCCAGCATTCCCACTGAGTTTACTCTCCTCATCTGAACCCATTCCCAGATCATCCTCCTTCTCATGAACCGCCACCGCACGTCCCAGAATGGAATAAGGCCCAAAGAGCTTGGCGTCTGGAAGCGTCAGGAACTGCCTTATAACTCCTTTCTCGGAAGCAAAGTTGCCCAGGTCTCCAGGATGATGAGGGTGGTCAACGCCGTTTGGATTATAATGAGGACCAACAGTGATGCTGCCTTGACTGAGGTCTCCATACTGATGGATGTGCATGGCACGCTCTTGACGATCGATGGCAGGCAAACCACGGAGGTTGATTTTCACTTCTAAATCTCCATTGGGGAAGACCTGCTTGAAGAGGATTTGCCCAAAGATCTTTGGCTGGTTACGTGGCAAATTGGGGCTGGGAGTTACTTCACAAGTGGCATAGATGGTGTTGTCGAACTCCACGACTTCCGGCTGTGGAGCTTCGGCAGGCAAACACTCCTCCTTGTGGAACTCTCCTCCTTGTATATGCAGCACCAGCAATATCAGAGGGAATATTAGGATGATTTTCTCCATGTTGATCTTTAAAGCCTACAATGAAAAGTGGATTCAGTGAAATCATGCCATTTGGTTTAAGAACGTAATATTTTTGATAAAGGGTCAAAGCTTTGTTGCAGGGAGCTTTGAGAATGGAAGTTGCATTAGGTAAAAATAGCACAACCAGATTAGTTTGCAATGGAAAAACCATACAAGAACCCAGACAGCAACCAGATCCGGCCCACATCTGGGCCGTGTGTAATCCAGGTGTACCAGATGGGGGCCGACACCATGTTGCGGTCTAGAAAACTCTTGAATTTTTGAATTGCTATGTACCCTTGTGAAAATAATAAAATAAAAAATTAGCTTATTGGTATTGGATGTGTATCTGTAGTATCTTAAAAGTACAATAATAATAATAAATAAAAACTTGCAGATAATAACACTGATGAATTATAAAAAGCCACTTAAGTGTACACGTACACTTTCATAAGCATCACACCTGCCAGCCAAAGTTCCTATGATACAAACCAATGACATACAGGTGGATGTAATCACACTAAAATGAGTCCAGGCAAAGGTTCATGGAAATGGAAAAGGTCTAGGGAGAAGTGCCCTCTGGTGGCCATGATAGGGCTTCTGCAGGCAGGAGTGACATTAAGTACATGTACACTTTAAAGGGGTCATATAATGCCATTTTTGTACAAGCTAATATGATTCTTTAGGGTCTAAATTAAAAGTTTGTAATATACTTTAATTAAAAATTCTCATTAGTATTGTAAGAAAACACAAATTTTACCTGGTCAAAAACAGCTGTTTTCAGCACGCCGTTTCAGTGCATGTGTCTTTAAATGATAAGGAGCTTTGCTCACCCCACCCCTCTGTTCTGTGGGTACACCGTATTAGACATTCTCTGACCGTATCTAACACAATAACCACGTGTTATTCGTTATAAACGTGGGATTATGAATTATTTTGAGAACGTCGTACTTAGAAAACATGCTGTAATGTACCCTGAGTGTAAACCTTAGATGCATTCATCGTGAAGCCTGCAGCAAGGTTTGCAAATTTCGCAAAGATTAATATAAATACTAATATAAAGGTTAATAAAACATTACACTCACATCTTCTGGAGGTTCAGCAGGAACACGTTGGTACCGATCCGTTTTTTCTCGTTTGTGAAGCTGTCTGGTGTGAAATGATTCGCAAACATGAAAGCACAGACGATCGTGGGGAATCCCCGTGAGGGAATCCCCACGTCAATCATTTGGGCATATTGCTTCAAAAACAAAACTCAGCCACTGCTTCTTCAACGGCTCGGATTTAGGAACATCCAAATGACTGCTGTGTTCCTTATTACATCTAAGAACAGAGCACCACAATCACTTAGACGCCATTCTACTCCAGCATATCAACAATGGCGGACTACTATGACAACGGCTGTCACAGCTTGCTCAGGGCGGGTCTTGTGTTGAAACACGGCTGTCAATCACAATAGCGGGAGGGGCGTACGATCTTATGACGTCACAATATCAAACGGCTTGATTTCAGAGATGGTCAAACATATAAGGAGATTAAAACAAAACCACTGGATGGATTTTTATCATGATAGGATGGTTGTGTACAGGCACTGCCAACAGACATTTCAGTGCAATCAACTTGTAAAAGTGCATGTACCATTATATGACCCCTTTAAAAAATAAAAAAGTAATGCCAAACTAAGAGTTTTACTTTAAAATACATTATGTTTTAAAAATCTTTTTGTTGTGCTTTAAAGTACACTTAATTTGATCTGTTGTAGCCTACATGTTATTCAATATTAAATATAAAGTTAAGATTTTTTTGAATCTGATATTTTTCACAAGGACAGGTAAAATAAAAGACAATATCTATACTTTTGCTTAAACTAAACTTTTTTTAGTTGTACTAAATCAAGTCAGTTGATGGAGAAAATGGAATGGAGAAAAAACAAAACAAGCCTAAAACAGCAAAGGTGCACTACCGTACAGCTGAAAAGTCGTCCTCAATCCGTGTGGAGCCTGAATATTGCAGTCACAAAAATACTACAACGCTTAATCCGTGTGCAGTCCTGACCTGGGGTTGAGAGAATGTTCCTTTTGGCTGCTCTTATAGGAACTCATGTTGAGCTACAAGTTAACCATGATAGTCTGTTAGTCACTAATTAAGTTCACCTGTGTTTCATTTAGCTCCCTTTGTTTGCCTGTTTATATATAGCACTCAGTTTATTCAGTTCTTTGTCTTGCATTGCACAATGTGTTCTCCAGTGTTTTGTGTTTATTAAAAGAAGTACTGCTATATTTTTTTTTTTACGATTGCTATGACAGATTTTTCAATACTTTTAACAATTTTCCAAAACTCTTAACACAGTTAGCACTACATCCGTCTCTGTCAGGGTTATTATAGTTTTGCATTTTTCATTAGTTTTTATTTTTATTTCGTTTTGACTTTTTGTTTTTAAATTCAGTTTAGTTTTAATTAGTTTTTAAAGTGGGTTTGCTAGTTTATTTTTTATTTTTTGAAAATGCTTAGTTTTAGTTTAGTTTGTATTAGTTTTAGTCTTTTTTTTTTTGTAATTTGGGTTATTAGTCAGGAACAAGATTCAAAAAGTTCACCCTATACTAAATTTACCCTATACAGTAGGGTGACCACCATCAAACAAACCAAATGTGGGACGATTATACGTTTGTGTTGGACAATGTTGGACATGTTACCAACACTAAAACATAACCTGAAACTGTTATTTAATGCTTATCTAACTTAATAAAAAAAAAAAACATTTGTATTCTGCCTTTCAGCTGATAAAAATGCTTTGTTCTTTAGTCCCTTCCAGAAAACACCATTATATCACAATGTAACATTACATGTCTTAATTTGACATGTCATTTAAATTCAACATCACTGAGCCCAAAGGCAGCAGCATCATGCAGATAACTATTTTTGAAACAGTTCTGACCAAGTCCAATTAAAATCCAACAAAATAAATAATGAACTAATAAAATATAAAACATGAAATTAGATCATTGACATGTCTTATAAACCAAAAACTTTCATATTTTTTAGAAAGGATGTGAATCAAAACAACCACAGCTGGCAACAAGTTGATAAATTCTGTTAAATTTTTATTTTAATTGACCGAATTATCCATTTGTTTTCTGACAGGGAACACATGGAACGAATCACCGCTCCACATTTTGATTGACAGCCGTCAAAACCTACTAGTGACCGTGTTTACTCCTTTACTTTCAACCATTGGATAGGATTTAAAAGAAGGCGGTTGTATTTGTAGCCTACTTCTGAGGAAGCGCTGTTAAATATAGGTGAAAAACTATGCCGCAAAAATAATAAAGAAAATGCTTTCTTAAAAAGGCAAAAGAAAGCATGCACGTTTTCTTAATATGATCATTCAAAACCGACGGACTGATGAAAATGCGGGACATTTTCTCAATATGCGACGTGCGGGACAAGGGGTGAAAATGCTGTGCGGTACAACGCAATGCGGGACGGGTGGTCACCCTACATACAGTCAATAGCCTAACAACGTACTCATCTGGATTGAAGCAGCAAACATTCAGTGTAAAAGTGTGCTTTAACAATGTGTGTGAGAACAGATAACACCATGCGGGTTTTGAACATTTGCTCAACTGTCTAATAAAGTACATGCAAGACGTCTCAGTCAAGTCAAAGTTTGCGGCATCTTGAAAACACCACGCCGATATTGATCCTCAGCACTGCCTTGGTGGAAAAGGGTTAACAAGTCAGTTTATTTGGTGAATTAAACTTGTGAGGTAACGCAGCGCTGTTTCACTTGGTCTACACTATCACACTAAACTGCATTTGAGTGTATTGAAAGTAATGTTATTCTATGCGTTTGTTTGTCTGTATGAGACTAGCAGTAAGCTAGATCAACATTAGAATAACATACAGATCATATTCTAACATTTCATCATGTTGAGCTATATGACAGTTTTATGTACATTTGCTCAACTGTCTAATAAAGTACATGCAAGACGCCTCTGTCAAGTCGAAGTTTACGGCATCTCGAAAACACCACGCCGATATTGATCCTCGTTTTAGTTCTCCTTTTGTCCCAAAGTCTGCTTGCCATGGTCCATAATGTTTGAACGAAAGTGAACATGGATGAGCCATTATTAGGGGTTCAAGCACAAAGTGCTAAAACTTTTGAACTTTTACATTTGGACGGCTACAACAGGGTCATTTAGAAAATGGGCGTGGCAAAATTCACTCGAAAGCCTATAAATCCTAAACGAAAACTCAGAACTTAACGAAAATTGGTGAGCATATGTGAAATAACATTGTAAACAAGCATGAACAATTTTATGGAGATCGGACCATAGGTGGCGCTATAACTGTTAAAAAAGCTTTGAAAACCATATATTTCCTTTGTTAAATTGGCTGGAAATGGTTTTTCCATGTATGATGTCAGTGGTTAAATGGTTGCCAAATAAAACTTAGTCTTTTTATGCATTTGTGCTTAAAGGCCTTAAATGCTTGAACACCGATAAATGCTGCTTGCAGCTTTAATTTAAAATGGGAATTTCTCTGAAATTAAAAATCTTTGGGATACTGGAAGTACACAACTGCAGGAAATATATCACACTTTGCAAGTGATTTTTGGTTATTTGATTACAAAAATCTTACATATTCTAGCTTTAAACACCTTATAAGAAAACCAAGAAATTTTTTTGCATTTTGATTCCCTGTTAACTGTACTAACAAACTGTCAGAATAATATACCCATTTGTTGACATTTAGCGAGAAACCTTATAATTTCAAAAATAAAATCTTATGTCAGAGGTTATGTCTACCTTGAACAATAAGGGTGTCCTCCCTTGAGATCTAGCCACACCCTCCAGTGTCATATTGCATCAACCAAAACCATTGTATCATTTAAAGAAATAGTGTATCTTTAATTAAAGGCCATTGTCATGCTCTGAAAGTGTTAACCCATTGAGCACAGTAAATCAAACTAAACGGCCCACTTTGCCTGCATTCACCCTACATTTATTTTTAAGAGTGCATTTACTATTGGAAGCTTTGGCCAAAAAGCCTCTGAAAAGACCAAGAAAAAATACATGGGAATGTTCAGGTTATGAAATATACTTTAATGTAGGACACATACAAAGAATACACAAGGAAAAAATCATGATTATCCCATTTGAATCTGGCCTTCCACCATATATCCGACTCCCTCATCTTTGACTCTCAGTGCCTTCCTCCACATGTTTTCTTGGGGGGCACTTCAGTCTTCTGCCACAGACTTGGAGTAGTAATACCAATCACACCGAGAGCAATTCTCTCTCCAGCATTCCCACTGAGTTTACTCTCCTCATCTGAACCCATTCCCAGATCATCCTCCTTCTCATGAACCACCACCGCACGTCCCAGAATGGAATAAGGCCCAAAGAGCTTGGCGTCTGGAAGCGTCAGGAACTGCCTTATAACTCCTTTCTCGGAAGCAAAGTTGCCCAGGTCTCCAGGATGATGAGGGTGGTCAACGCCGTTTGGATTATAATGAGGACCAACAGTGATGCTGCCTTGACTGAGGTCTCCATACTGATGGATGTGCATGGCACGCTCTTGACGATCGATGGCAGGCAAACCACGGAGGTTGATTTTCACTTCTAAATCTCCATTGGGGAAGACCTGCTTGAAGAGGATTTGCCCAAAGATCTTTGGCTGGTTACGTGGCAAATTGGGGCTGGGAGTTACTTCACAAGTGGCATAGATGGTGTTGTCGAACTCCACGACTTCCGGCTGTGGAGCTTCGGCAGGCAAACACTCCTCCTTGTGGAACTCTCCTCCTTGTATATGCAGCACCAGCAATATCAGAGGGAATATTAGGATGATTTTCTCCATGTTGATCTTTAAAGCCTACAATGAAAAGTGGATTCAGTGAAATCATGCCATTTGGTTTAAGAACGTAATATTTTTGATAAAGGGTCAAAGCTTTGTTGCAGGGAGCTTTGAGAATGGAAGTTGCATTAGGTAAAAATAGCACAACCAGATTAGTTTGCAACGGAAAACCATACAAGAACCCAGACATCAACCAGATCCGGCCCACATCTGGGCCGTGTGTGATCCAGGTGTACCAGATGGGGGCCGACACCATGTTGCGGTCTAGAAAAACTCTTGAATTGCTATGTACCCTTGTGAAAATAATAAAATAAAAAATTAGCTTATTGGTATTGGATGTGTATCTGTAGTATCTTGAAAGTACAATAATAATAATAATAAATAAAAACTTGCAGATAATAACACTGATGAATTATAAAAAGCCACTTAAGTGTACACACGTACACTTTCATAAGCGTCACACCTGCCAGCCAAAGTTCCTATGATACAAACCAATGACATACAGGTGGATGTAATCACACTAAAATGAGTCCAGGCAAAGGTTCATGGAAATGGAAAAGGTCTAGGGAGAAGTGCCCTCTGGTGGCCATGATAGGGCTTCTGCTGGCAGGAGTGTCATTAAGTACATGTACACTTTAAAAAAAAAAAAAGAAAAAAAGTAATGCCAAACTAAGAGTTTTACTTTAAAGTACATTATATTTTAAAAATCTTTTTGTTGTGCTTTAAAGTACACTTAATTTGATCTGTTGTAGCCTACATGTTATTCAATATTAAATATAAAGTTAAGATTTTTTGATTCTGATATTTTTCTCAAGGACAGGTAAAATAAAAGACAATATCTATACTTTTGCTTAAACTAAACCTTTTTTAGTTGTACTAAATCAAGTCAGTTGATGGAGAAAATGGAATGGAGAAAAAACAAAACAAGCCTAAAACAGCAAAGGTGCACTACCGTACAGCTGAAAAGTCGTCCTCAATCCGTGTGGAGCCTGAATATTGCAGTCACAAAAATACTACAACGCTTAATCCGTGTGCAGTCCTGACCTGGGGTTGAGAGAATGTTCCTTTTGGCTGCTCTTATAGGAACTCATGTTGAGCTACAAGTTAACCATGATAGTCTGTTAGTCACTAATTAAGTTCACCTGTGTTTCATTTAGCTCCCTTTGTTTGCCTGTGTATACTATTAACACATTTCTCGTTGCTTTAACACAAAATGCATACAATTGACACAAATTTTAAATGCTTGAACTTCTTTTACACACAAGCTCAAACAAGACCAAACCAATGGATTTTTACTGCCAAATTTACCGATGCTTTAACAATGTGTGTCAGAACAGATAACACCATGTTCTGAACCTAACAGGCTAAAGTCAAGGTAAACAGCTGTTTATATTGTGAATTGAAACACAAAAGCTAAAGCATCCAAGATGTAGGTGTCTTTTTTTCGCAGTAGTTTCAATTTTGATATTTTTAGGTCAAACCGTTCTTGTCTCTCAGTCATATAATGCAGGTCTATGGTCACTGTCTCAAAGTGCATGCACAGAGTCCAAATTAAAACAATTCCCCATCGTCCAAATTAAACAATTCCCCATCGTAAGTACACATTGACGGCCTAAGACACGAAACGAGCGGTTTGTGTGAGAAAACGAACAGTATTTATATCGTTTTTACCTTTTGTACTCAGCCACGTCCAAGTGATCTGAAGGCGCGGGCGCTTCCTGGCGTATGACGTGTGCGCAGACTGGTGCATAGTATATACAATAGATGCCGCCTTGGCTACGGCATTTCATTGGAAAGAGGTGACATCTAGTGTATATATCTATGCACCAGTCTACGCACACGTCACACAATAGGAAGCGGCAACGATGGGGAATTGTTTTAAGGCGAGACACTACAGGTGAATAGGGTAAAAATTTTAACTAGCAGAAATCACCATGAAACTTTCCCAGTTGATTACCTACATTAAGATGAGAAAAAAATGTATTACAAGTTTTCTGTAATTTAATGTTTAAATATGCAAATCAGGCAATATCTAATCAAATATGCACTAATTTGCATATATTTAAAAAAACGATATCTCAGTATTGGATAAAGCCAGGTTAAAAATGATTTTTTCATTGTGTTCACATATTAGATGGGAAAAAAATTACAGAGGGATTTATGGATATCTACTTTTGTTATCCTGTAAATCAGAAAATACTGTCAATAGCCTTAAAAAAAAAATTTCGCCATGTTTTTTGGAATAAAATGTTATATAAATCAGGCTAGGAATAATATATTTACAAATCCCTCTGTAAATGTCTTCATAATATAACTAGGTACAAGTCTGGAAAGTTTGGTGTATATAGGTGCTACTGAAGTGGAGATTTCGGACTTGGAGAATGAGAGAAAAGTCATTTTGAGAAAACGGGCTTTAAAGATTTTTCATCAGCCAATGAGATTGCGCATTCAGCCCTTTTACTTTCACGATTGGTTGCTGATAAAAAGGAAATGACCATATTTGGATCCGACAGGATTGTACACAACATAGAGAGCTTCCTAACGGAGCTTCTGATTACAGGCTGACGGCAGAGATCGCGGAGCAGCACGTTGATTAAGAACGCAAACTTTTGTTGAATTTATGAGAAATCTACAGACGCAAACAGACAAAGTGTAATAAAATAAAGACCTAAATGTGTATTTCGGACTTTTTTTCAACACAAGTCTGAAAGAAGACGTGTTATTGAAGACAAATATCCCCAAATCTCAAAATTGACCAGTAAAAAAAAAACGATGTTTTTGCCTGCCGTGTCTCGCCTTAATTTGGACTCTGTGCAGGCTCTTTGAGACAGTGACCATAGACCTGCATTATATGACTGAGAGACAAGAACGGTTTGACCTAAAAATATCAAAATTGAAACTACTGCGGAAAAAAAGACACCTACATCTTGGATGCCCTTGAGGTAAGCTAAAACATACCAAAATTTAATTTCAAAGTGAACTATCCCTTTAACTCTTCTATGACTCAGGAAGTCCATAGATGGTAGGCTCAAGACTGAACACAGCTCAATGAAAACTGCCAACTTAAATGGGACAAAATACAGGTGGAACACATTAACTTGATGAGCAGTCTAAAGAGTTCACAGCAGGTGGTGCCATCTAGTGGCAGGGAGAGTAATTGCAGGAAGGAGCAGACAGCTCTCCCTAGTGGCTTGGAGAGTCATTGCAGGAGGAGTCTTACAGGAGCCCCTCTCTCAGGAACGGCTCCTGACGTTCCGTTGGCTACGGTTGGAATCCAGACGGTGGAACTCTCTGATAAGGTCTGGATCTAAGATGTCTCCAGCTGGCACCCAAGACCGCTCTTCTGGGCCATAACCCTCCCAATCCATTAGGTATTGGACTCATCCACGGACTCAACGAGAATCTAGCAGTTGACGGACAGTGTATACTGGTTTCTGCTACCGTTGCGATGCTTTCACTAAGGCTGTGCGTGCTTTCCGCCAGGCCTGGCGGCACCTCTGGACTAATTGGTTTGCAGCTGGTACCTGGACCTCCAGTTCCTGCTCAGGAAACAAAGATGGGGGAAACCCAAATTGACATTCAAAAGGAGACATGCCCAAGGAAGAATGGTGTGTAGAGTGTTATGAGTTAAACAGTTTAGAAGCTTCTTAAACAGTTTAGAAGCAGATCTTCTTGAAGTGGTAAATGCCTCACTTCTCTCTGGGAGTTTTCCAAAATCCCTGAAAACTGCAGCTGTCAAGCCCCTCCTGAAAAAGAGTAATCTGGATAAGACCATATTAGGCAACTATAGACCGATCTCAAATCTTCCTTTCATAGGCAAGACCATTGAAAAAGTTGTCAGCTGAACAAATTCTTATGCTCGAATGGATACTTGAATCATTTTCAATCTGGTTTCCGACCACACCACAGCACAGAGACAGCGCTCATAAGGATAATAAATGATATTCGCTTAAAGGACAAGTTCGGTATTTTACACTTAAAGCCCTGTTTACAGATCGTTTCTGATGAAATAGAACGGTTAAGATTAAATTTTGGACAGACGCTGCTGTCCCGAGAATTTTAGGTTTCTTTTGCTTTCCCCAAAACCTCTAGAATGGGTGTATAGGTGCACTGGGACAATCCTTCCTAAAACGCATTAAACTTTCGTTTACAAAGACGTGAAACTCACCGAGTGGTCAGGGGTGTTCACTGATATGATCACACAAAAATCGCTGCAAAAGATGCTTTCGGGCATCTGTTCCGGATGCCTCCTGGACGCCTTCCCGGGAAGGTGTTCCGGGCGCGTCCCACTGGGAGGAGACCCCGGGGAAGACCTAGGACACGCTGGAGAGACTATGTCTCCCGGCTGGCCTGGGAACGCCTCGGTGTTCCCCCGGAAGAGCTGGAGGAAGTGTCTAGGGAGAGGGGAGTCTGGGCATCTCTGCTTAGACTGCTGCCCCCGCGACCCGGCCCCGGATAAGCGGACGAAGATGACATGATGACATGAAAACCCATCGCACATTTCAAGGTATGAATAAAGTGTCGGGACAGTTTATTTATTTAAACAGGGTTGCATCAATAGAGTTTAACCCCTTTGTGATGCAAAATAAGAAACACAGAATCTTATTCTTGCAACATTTTAAATTTCTATTGTCAAAGAAATTGCAGCTAAATTAAAAAATTAAAACGGTACAAAACGAAAAAAGTTCAAAGCAGCATAAATTAAGAACAAGCGTTTTTCTTTGCCTCTCTCGCGCTGGATATTTTGGATATTTGTTCCTTAGTGTAAAATGGAAATGCATGGTGATTTTATTTTGTAAATAGGCTATAAGCAAAAAACTATGTTTTAAAACTAGACAAATCTCTCTGCATCAACAATAGACTATAAAATGCATTAATAGGCTAAAATAAAAAATATCAGTAGTCCAAATTAGTTCGGGATTCGAACCCGTGTCATCTAAATGATCGTAACGTAAGTTCAACCACTCGGCCACGATTCACTCGTTGCGACATGGCCTAACGTTCCAGTGTGTGTGAGCGAGAAGCGCTCTTCATTCAAATGAACGCGCCGCCGCGTTTGTCGAACACTAATTCAACATGCCAGAATAAAACCTGGCTTTAGAACAATGCATAGCGCCACTCGTCGTGGTGTGCCAAAAAATGTACAATAATTTAGTTTCATTTATTTCAGTGTTAATGTTTGAGTTAAAAAAAATCCTCTACAAATTAAATTAACACAAAGTCGGCTATAAGAGTCCTTTATAGGCTACGTAAAAAAGCAAAGGGCTTACAGTCTTAACATTTTGGCTATTTTGCTTAAATTCGATACATTTATTTTCAGTAGGGCCTAATAAATTTGTAGGGATGTAATTGCAGTATGCTTTACCAACGCTATGTATTCAATTAAAGTTCCAAGAGGTCTGGTCTCTATATTTACATTTACATTTATTCATTTAGCTGACGCTTTTATCCAAAGCGACTTACAATTGCTATATATGTCAGAGGTCGCACGCCTCTGGAGCAACTAGGGGTTAAGTGTCTTGCTCAGGGACACATTGGTGTCTCACAGTGGATTCGAACCCGGGTCTCTCACACCAAAGGCATGTGTCTTATCCATTGCGCCACACCACCATATTTCCTTCCCAGCTGACACTAATATGCAAGTGCACAGCAAAAATCACAACTTGTGCTTGCTGCGAACGCAAGTTATTTAAGGTGTCTCAACTGTACACAGTCTACCCTACAATGTGAATTCGTTACAAGGTTTCATTTAATTAAATTAATGTGCAGCAATTTGTTCAAATAGATTCTATAGGCCTACTATACTGTTGTAGCCATTAAATAATCTCATTTAGTATCATATTTGTTAAAATATTATAATGTTATTTTTTTTTTTCATCTATGAAAAGTGAACAGCACGAGTAAGATAGGATGCATTATATGGAGAGATGGATATGGAGTGGGTCAGACATGATTTTGACCACTTCATTAAGTTTTGTTTAGTAGAAAACCTTTCTTTAAAGTGAATTTCGTTTTCTATAAATTGTATCTTAATTTTAATCAATTTTTCATCAACCAATTGCCTGGATTTAATAAGTAAGAGAAGCAAATATAACAGACACTAATCATGGAGGCGCCCGCGCGGTCACTTGCATTGCACGTCAGCTGGAGCGCATCTCATCCTCCTAACTTAACGAAACTCAGCGTATGCCTCACACAGACATGATAAATACATCAAATACACAAAGCTTGAAATGTCTTCAAACGAAATAATTCAAAACGAAAAGAAAAAGGCTACTCTCTGATTATGTCTTTATGTGCATTTCTCTCTAGGTGCGTTCACTACAAATATGGCGATCGTAACTTCATCTTTGCAGTCGACACTGTCAGAAAACACTAGTTTATTGATAAAAATCAATGCACGCATCACCGGATTTACAAATGCACATCTTGCTTGTTGCACGCACACATATTATGTCGAAAAAACGAAATATTATGTTGAAATAACATTATTATTAATAATACATCTTTTAGAATATTTGATTAAATGCTGATTGTTGCGCTTGTTCAATTTAATAAAATTAAAACTTTAATTGTGATAATTAAAATAATTGAAAATTAAATATTTAGTGGCCAAGTTTTGCTAATTTATTATATAGGCTATTATATGTCTATTGCCTATATTAAGTAGGTCATATTAAGACAAGGCATATATTAAGTTATTTTAGCTGTTATGAGAAAAATAAATCTAACGAAATCTAAAATCTAAATCTAATAAATCTAAAAAAAAATTCTAACGCCAATTCAACATGCCAGAATAAAACCTGATTTTTGAACAATGCGTAACGCCACTCGGCCTGGTGTGCCAAAACACTACATTTTAAACTTCAATGTTTAATTCAAAACAATCTCAAAACGCGTTGTGACATTTTTTTAAAGCAGTAGCCTAGCCAATATACATTAAGGGCATTGAAACCAGGATCTTAACTAAAACGCGTTCCGCGTAATCTCTCAAAAATGATGCCACACTACTCCATGTTTTTTTGTTTTTTTAAGGACTGCTTTTGAAATCACTATAAATTACTATGCAATTATATCGCTCACGAGAGCTCTTCATTTAGCCTATCTAATTCCTCAATAGAATAGTAAAAATATTCAGCGTCATTGCTCCTAATATCGTCTCTATTTTTAACTTTTGATTCTATTTTTTCAGTTCTAAAATTGATTCTATCTTTGGTTCTATTCTGTTGTAGCCTAATAGGCCTATTTAATGAAAAATATGCCTATTAGGCTCAGGGTTTTATATTTAACCCACTTACATTTTAAAATACGGCAATTGCTGCTGTTTTGCACAATGTCCCTTTGCGCCACCTGGCGGTCATTTCGGGGACGACTTTGAAATGCAGCTGGTTTATTTTCGGCTGGCGTGGCGGTAATAGGCATTCTGGTTGTCCACCATCTGTAGATCAAATGCACATGACTATCTGTTACGTGCTCAGAGGATGTTGTTTTTTTATTTTACTTTCTCTTTCTCTGCTAGGGCGGTGCTGTTGGCTGTCTTAGGGCGGTGCTGTTGGCTGTCAGTCATCATTTCGACGGTTACACCTGAATGGGTTGATTCTTTGTTTAATCTTTTCAATTGTTTTAACCAACAGTTTGTTTTCTCTCAGTGATTTGTTGTTTTTCAAAGCATGTAAAAACTTGAAGTCTTTATGTTTTCTTTATATTGGTTTACAGCCGACCAGGGAGTAGTGACCAGGGAAGTGTGTCACGCGACTTCCATTTTTTGCAACATCTCTAGGGAAACACGTTGCTAAAACCATTAGGTAAGCAGCGGGTGCCACCATTGTATGTTTTGAGTTTTAAGTAGTTTAAGTAGGGCATGTTGAATGCTGAAGATGTTTTTTTTTTTTTTTTTTATCTTTTCTTTTTGAATTAGTAGCTTATTGGGAAGGGGAGATGGTTATATTGTGGGTTTTGTTTTATTTCTTTCTTTGATTTAGCCCTGCTCAGGTTCCTTCTCCCTGTGTACGGTATTTTTGTTTCTCTCTCTCTCTCTCTCTCTCTCTCTCTCTCTCTCTTTCTTTGAGTTATCATATTGTGAATAAATGTACTATTTTTCTTCAATTTAAACTACCTTTGTTCCTGTGTTCTTTTGCACCAGCGCCTTAAACACGTACCAGAGTTAAAACGAAAATATTAATTTATTTTATGTTGACAGAAACTACATGTAAATGTTAACAAAACAAAAATGTAGAGAGGCTTCAAAAGAAACTGCAGAGCAAAACACAATCTATGATCAATACAATATACTGTCTGTTGTATAAGGGCAGACCTGACACGTATACAATAATGCAGTTTCTGTAATTCCATCTGATGTTAGTGTTTTTATGACATTGTGCTATGATTGACTAAATCTATTAGATATCTATTAGAATGAGCCATTATTAGGGGTTCAAGCACAAAGTGCTAAAACTTTTGAACTTTTACATTTGGACGGCTACAACAGGGTCATTTAGAAAATGGGCGTGGCAAAATTCACTCGAAAGCCTATAAATCCTAAACGAAAACTCAGAACTTAATGAAAATTGGTGAGCATATGTGAAATAACATTGTAAACAAGCATGCACAATTTTATGGAGATCGGACCATAGGTGGCGCTATAACTGTTAAAAAGCTTTGAAAACCATATATTTCCTTTGTTAAATTGGCTGGAAATGGTCTTTTCCATGTATGATGTCAGTGGTTAAATGGTTGCCAAATAAAACTTAATGTCTTTTTATGCATTTGTGCTTAAAGGCCTTAAATGCTTGAACACCAATAAATGCTGCTTGCAGCTTTAATTTAAAATGGGAATTTCTCTGAAATTAAAAATCTTTGGGAACTTTTGGGATACTGGAAGTACACAACTGCAGGAAATATATCACACTTTGCAAGTGATTTTTGGTTATTTTATTACAAAAATCTTACATATTCTAGCTTTAAACACCTTACAAGAAAACCAAGACATTTTTTTTGCATTTTGATTCCCTGTTAACTGTACTAACAAACTGTCAGAATAATATACCCATTTGTTGACATTTAGCGAGAAACCTTATAACTTCAAAAATAAAATCTTATGTCAGAGGTTATGTCTACCTTGAACAATAAGGGTGTCCTCCCTTGAGATCTAGCCACACCCTCCAGTGTCATATTGCATCAACCTAAACCATTGTATCATTTAAAGAAATAGTGTATCTTTAATTAAAGGCCATTGTCATGCTCTGAAAGTGTTAACCCATTGAGCACAGTAAATCAAACTAAACGGCCCACTTTGCCTGCATTCACCCTACATTTATTTTTAAGAGTGCATTTACTATTGGAAGCTTTGGCCAAAAAGCCTTTGAAAAGACCAAGAAAAAAAACATGGGAATGTTCAGGTTATGAAATATACTTTAATGTAGGACACATACAAAGAATACACAAGGAAAATCATGATTATCCCATTTGAATCTGGCCTTCCACCATATCCGACTCCCTCATCTTTGACTCTCAGTGCCTTCCTCCACATGTTTTCTTGGGGGGCACTTCAGTCTTCTGCCACAGACTTGGAGTAGTAATACCAATCACACCGAGAGCAATTATCGGTCCAGCATTCCCACTGAGTTTACTCTCCTCATCTGAACCCATTCCCAGATCATCCTCCTTCTCATGAACCGCCACCGCACGTCCCAGAATGGAATAAGGCCCAAAGAGCTTGGCGTCTGGAAGCGTCAGGAACTGCCTAATAACTCCTTTCTCGGAAGCAAAGTTGCCCAGGTCTCCAGGATGATGAGGGTGGTCAACGCCGTTTGGATTATAATGAGGACCAACAGTGATGCTGCCTTGACTGAGGTCTCCATACTGATGGATGTGCATGGCACGCTCTTGACGATCGATGGCAGGCAAACCACGGAGGTTGATTTTCACTTCTAAATCTCCATTGGGGAAGACCTGCTTGAAGAGGATTTGCCCAAAGATCTTTGGCTGGTTACGTGGCAAATTGGGGCTGGGAGTTACTTCACAAGTGGCATAGATGGTGTTGTCGAACTCCACGACTTCCGGCTGTGGAGCTTCGCCAGGCAAACACTCCTCCTTGTGGAACTCTCCTCCTTGTATATGCAGCACCAGCAATATCAGAGGGAATATTAGGATGATTTTCTCCATGTTGATCTTTAAAGCCTACAATGAAAAGTGGATTCAGTGAAATCATGCCATTTGGTTTAAGAACGTAATATTTTTGATAAAGGGTCAAAGCTTTGTTGCAGGGAGCTTTGAGAATGGAAGTTGCATTAGGTAAAAATAGCACAACCAGATTAGTTTGCAACGGAAAACCATACAAGAACCCAGACATCAACCAGATCCGGCCCACATCTGGGCCGTGTGTGATCCAGGTGTACCAGATGGGGGCCGACACCATGTTGCGGTCTAGAAAACTATAATTTTTGAATTGCTATGTACCCTTGTGAAAATAATAAAATAAAAAAATGCGCTTATTGGTATTGGATGTGTACCTGTAGTATCTTGAAAGTACAACAACAATAATAATAATAATAATAATAAATAAAAACTTGCAGATAATATCACTGATGAATTATAAAAAGCCACTTAAGTGTACACACGTACACTTTCATAAGCGTCACACCTGCCAGCCAAAGTTCCTATGATACAAACCAATGACATACAGGTGGATGTAATCACACTAAAACGAGTCCAGGCAAAGGTTCATGGAAATGGAAAAGGTCTAGGGAGAAGTGCCCTCTGGTGGCCATGATAGGGCTTCTGCTGGCAGGAGTGACATTAAGTACATGTACACTAAAAGGTAAAGCCAAACTAAGAGTTTTACTTTAAAGTACATTATGTTTTAAAAATCTTTTTGTTGTGCTTTAAAGTACACTTAATTTGATCTGTTGTAGCCTACATGTTATTCAATATTAAATATAAAGTTAAGATTTTTTGATTCTGATATTTTTCACAAGGACAGGTAAAATAAAAGACAATATCTATACTTTTGCTTAAACTAAACTTTTTTGTTGTTGTACTAAATCAAGTCAGTTGATGGAGAAAATGGAATGGAGAAAAAACAAAACAAGCCTAAAACAGCAAAGGTGCACTACCGTACAGCTGAAAAGTCGTCCTCAATCCGTGTGGAGCCTGAATATTGCAGTCACAAAAATACTACAACGCTTAATCCGTGTGCAGTCCTGACCTGGGGTTGAGAGAATGTTCCTTTTGGCTGCTCTTATAGGAACTCATGTTGAGCTACAAGTTAACCATGATAGTCTGTTAGTCACTAATTAAGTTCACCTGTGTTTCATTTAGCTCCCTTTGTTTGCCTGTTTATATATAGCACTCAGTTTATTCAGTTCTTTGTCTTGCATTGCACAATGTGTTCTCCAGTGTTTTGTGTTTATTAAAAGAAGTACTGGTATATTTTTTTTTTTACGATTGCTATGACAGATTTTTCAATACTTTTAACAATTTTCCAAAACTCTTAACACAGTTAGCACTACATCCGTCTCTGTCAGGGTTATTATAGTTTTGCATTTTTCATTAGTTTTTATTTTTATTTCGTTTTGACTTTTTGTTTTTAAATTCAGTTTAGTTTTAATTAGTTTTTAAAGTGGGTTTGCTAGTTTATTTTTTATTTTTTGAAAATGCTTAGTTTTAGTTTAGTTTGTATTAGTTTTAGTGTTAGTTTTAGTCTTTTTTTTTTTTGTAATTTGGGTTATTAGTCAGGAACAAGATTCAAAAAGTTCACCCTATACTAAATTTACCCTATACAGTAGGGTGACCACCATCAAACAAACCAAATGTGGGACGATTATACGTTTGTGTTGGACAATGTTGGACATGTTACCAACACTAAAACATAACCTGAAACTGTTATTTAATGCTTATCTAACTTAATAAAAAAAAAAAACATTTGTATTCTGCCTTTCAGCTGATAAAAATGCTTTGTTCTTTAGTCCCTTCCAGAAAACACCATTATATCACAATGTAACATTACATGTCTTAATTTGACATGTCATTTAAATTCAACATCACTGAGCCCAAAGGCAGCAGCATCATGCAGATAACTATTTTTGAAACAGTTCTGACCAAGTCCAATTAAAATCCAACAAAATAAATAATGAACTAATAAAATATAAAACATGAAATTAGATCATTGACATGTCTTATAAACCAAAAACTTTCATATTTTTTAGAAAGGATGTGAATCAAAACAACCACAGCTGGCAACAAGTTGATAAATTCTGTTAAATTTTTATTTTAATTGACCGAATTATCCATTTGTTTTCTGACAGGGAACACATGGAACGAATCACCGCTCCACATTTTGATTGACAGCCGTCAAAACCTACTAGTGACCGTGTTTACTCCTTTACTTTCAACCATTGGATAGGATTTAAAAGAAGGCGGTTGTATTTGTAGCCTACTTCTGAGGAAGCGCTGTTAAATATAGGTGAAAAACTATGCCGCAAAAATAATAAAGAAAATGCTTTCTTAAAAAGGCAAAAGAAAGCATGCACGTTTTCTTAATATGATCATTCAAAACCGACAGACTGATGAAAATGCGGGACATTTTCTCAATATGCGACGTGCGGGACAAGGGGTGAAAATGCTGTGCGGTACAACGCAATGCGGGACGGGTGGTCACCCTACATACAGTCAATAGCCTAACAACGTACTCATCTGGATTGAAGCAGCAAACATTCAGTGTAAAAGTGTGCTTTAACAATGTGTGTGAGAACAGATAACACCATGCGGGTTTTGAACATTTGCTCAACTGTCTAATAAAGTACATGCAAGACGTCTCAGTCAAGTCAAAGTTTGCGGCATCTTGAAAACACCACGCCGATATTGATCCTCAGCACTGCCTTGGTGGAAAAGGGTTAACAAGTCAGTTTATTTGGTGAATTAAACTTGTGAGGTAACGCAGCGCTGTTTCACTTGGTCTACACTATCACACTAAACTGCATTTGAGTGTATTGAAAGTAATGTTATTCTATGCGTTTGTTTGTCTGTATGAGACTAGCAGTAAGCTAGATCAACATTAGAATAACATACAGATCATATTCTAACATTTCATCATGTTGAGCTATATGACAGTTTTATGTACATTTGCTCAACTGTCTAATAAAGTACATGCAAGACGCCTCTGTCAAGTCGAAGTTTACGGCATCTCGAAAACACCACGCCGATATTGATCCTCGTTTTAGTTCTCCTTTTGTCCCAAAGTCTGCTTGCCATGGTCCATAATGTTTGAACGAAAGTGAACATGGATGAGCCATTATTAGGGGTTCAAGCACAAAGTGCTAAAACTTTTGAACTTTTACATTTGGACGGCTACAACAGGGTCATTTAGAAAATGGGCGTGGCAAAATTCACTCGAAAGCCTATAAATCCTAAACGAAAACTCAGAACTTAACGAAAATTGGTGAGCATATGTGAAATAACATTGTAAACAAGCATGAACAATTTTATGGAGATCGGACCATAGGTGGCGCTATAACTGTTAAAAAAGCTTTGAAAACCATATATTTCCTTTGTTAAATTGGCTGGAAATGGTTTTTCCATGTATGATGTCAGTGGTTAAATGGTTGCCAAATAAAACTTAGTCTTTTTATGCATTTGTGCTTAAAGGCCTTAAATGCTTGAACACCGATAAATGCTGCTTGCAGCTTTAATTTAAAATGGGAATTTCTCTGAAATTAAAAATCTTTGGGATACTGGAAGTACACAACTGCAGGAAATATATCACACTTTGCAAGTGATTTTTGGTTATTTTATTACAAAAATCTTACATATTCTAGCTTTAAACACCTTATAAGAAAACCAAGAAATTTTTTTGCATTTTGATTCCCTGTTAACTGTACTAACAAACTGTCAGAATAATATACCCATTTGTTGACATTTAGCGAGAAACCTTATAATTTCAAAAATAAAATCTTATGTCAGAGGTTATGTCTACCTTGAACAATAAGGGTGTCCTCCCTTGAGATCTAGCCACACCCTCCAGTGTCATATTGCATCAACCAAAACCATTGTATCATTTAAAGAAATAGTGTATCTTTAATTAAAGGCCATTGTCATGCTCTGAAAGTGTTAACCCATTGAGCACAGTAAATCAAACTAAACGGCCCACTTTGCCTGCATTCACCCTACATTTATTTTTAAGAGTGCATTTACTATTGGAAGCTTTGGCCAAAAAGCCTCTGAAAAGACCAAGAAAAAATACATGGGAATGTTCAGGTTATGAAATATACTTTAATGTAGGACACATACAAAGAATACACAAGGAAAAAATCATGATTATCCCATTTGAATCTGGCCTTCCACCATATATCCGACTCCCTCATCTTTGACTCTCAGTGCCTTCCTCCACATGTTTTCTTGGGGGGCACTTCAGTCTTCTGCCACAGACTTGGAGTAGTAATACCAATCACACCGAGAGCAATTCTCTCTCCAGCATTCCCACTGAGTTTACTCTCCTCATCTGAACCCATTCCCAGATCATCCTCCTTCTCATGAACCACCACCGCACGTCCCAGAATGGAATAAGGCCCAAAGAGCTTGGCGTCTGGAAGCGTCAGGAACTGCCTTATAACTCCTTTCTCGGAAGCAAAGTTGCCCAGGTCTCCAGGATGATGAGGGTGGTCAACGCCGTTTGGATTATAATGAGGACCAACAGTGATGCTGCCTTGACTGAGGTCTCCATACTGATGGATGTGCATGGCACGCTCTTGACGATCGATGGCAGGCAAACCACGGAGGTTGATTTTCACTTCTAAATCTCCATTGGGGAAGACCTGCTTGAAGAGGATTTGCCCAAAGATCTTTGGCTGGTTACGTGGCAAATTGGGGCTGGGAGTTACTTCACAAGTGGCATAGATGGTGTTGTCGAACTCCACGACTTCCGGCTGTGGAGCTTCGGCAGGCAAACACTCCTCCTTGTGGAACTCTCCTCCTTGTATATGCAGCACCAGCAATATCAGAGGGAATATTAGGATGATTTTCTCCATGTTGATCTTTAAAGCCTACAATGAAAAGTGGATTCAGTGAAATCATGCCATTTGGTTTAAGAATGTAATATTTTTGATAAAGGGTCAAAGCTTTGTTGCAGGGAGCTTTGAGAATGGAAGTTGCATTAGGTAAAAATAGCACAACCAGATTAGTTTGCAACGGAAAACCATACAAGAACCCAGACATCAACCAGATCCGGCCCACATCTGGGCCGTGTGTGATCCAGGTGTACCAGATGGGGGCCGACACCATGTTGCGGTCTAGAAAAACTCTTGAATTGCTATGTACCCTTGTGAAAATAATAAAATAAAAAATTAGCTTATTGGTATTGGATGTGTATCTGTAGTATCTTGAAAGTACAATAATAATAATAATAAATAAAAACTTGCAGATAATAACACTGATGAATTATAAAAAGCCACTTAAGTGTACACACGTACACTTTCATAAGCGTCACACCTGCCAGCCAAAGTTCCTATGATACAAACCAATGACATACAGGTGGATGTAATCACACTAAAATGAGTCCAGGCAAAGGTTCATGGAAATGGAAAAGGTCTAGGGAGAAGTGCCCTCTGGTGGCCATGATAGGGCTTCTGCTGGCAGGAGTGTCATTAAGTACATGTACACTTTAAAAAAAAAAAAGAAAAAAAGTAATGCCAAACTAAGAGTTTTACTTTAAAGTACATTATATTTTAAAAATCTTTTTGTTGTGCTTTAAAGTACACTTAATTTGATCTGTTGTAGCCTACATGTTATTCAATATTAAATATAAAGTTAAGATTTTTTGATTCTGATATTTTTCTCAAGGACAGGTAAAATAAAAGACAATATCTATACTTTTGCTTAAACTAAACCTTTTTTAGTTGTACTAAATCAAGTCAGTTGATGGAGAAAATGGAATGGAGAAAAAACAAAACAAGCCTAAAACAGCAAAGGTGCACTACCGTACAGCTGAAAAGTCGTCCTCAATCCGTGTGGAGCCTGAATATTGCAGTCACAAAAATACTACAACGCTTAATCCGTGTGCAGTCCTGACCTGGGGTTGAGAGAATGTTCCTTTTGGCTGCTCTTATAGGAACTCATGTTGAGCTACAAGTTAACCATGATAGTCTGTTAGTCACTAATTAAGTTCACCTGTGTTTCATTTAGCTCCCTTTGTTTGCCTGTGTATACTATTAACACATTTCTCGTTGCTTTAACACAAAATGCATACAATTGACACAAATTTTAAATGCTTGAACTTCTTTTACACACAAGCTCAAACAAGACCAAACCAATGGATTTTTACTGCCAAATTTACCGATGCTTTAACAATGTGTGTCAGAACAGATAACACCATGTTCTGAACCTAACAGGCTAAAGTCAAGGTAAACAGCTGTTTATATTGTGAATTGAAACACAAAAGCTAAAGCATCCAAGATGTAGGTGTCTTTTTTTCGCAGTAGTTTCAATTTTGATATTTTTAGGTCAAACCGTTCTTGTCTCTCAGTCATATAATGCAGGTCTATGGTCACTGTCTCAAAGTGCATGCACAGAGTCCAAATTAAAACAATTCCCCATCGTCCAAATTAAACAATTCCCCATCGTAAGTACACATTGACGGCCTAAGACACGAAACGAGCGGTTTGTGTGAGAAAACGAACAGTATTTATATCGTTTTTACCTTTTGTACTCAGCCACGTCCAAGTGATCTGAAGGCGCGGGCGCTTCCTGGCGTATGACGTGTGCGCAGACTGGTGCATAGTATATACAATAGATGCCGCCTTGGCTACGGCATTTCATTGGAAAGAGGTGACATCTAGTGTATATATCTATGCACCAGTCTACGCACACGTCACACAATAGGAAGCGGCAACGATGGGGAATTGTTTTAAGGCGAGACACTACAGGTGAATAGGGTAAAAATTTTAACTAGCAGAAATCACCATGAAACTTTCCCAGTTGATTACCTACATTAAGATGAGAAAAAAATGTATTACAAGTTTTCTGTAATTTAATGTTTAAATATGCAAATCAGGCAATATCTAATCAAATATGCACTAATTTGCATATATTTAAAAAAACGATATCTCAGTATTGGATAAAGCCAGGTTAAAAATGATTTTTTCATTGTGTTCACATATTAGATGGGAAAAAAATTACAGAGGGATTTATGGATATCTACTTTTGTTATCCTGTAAATCAGAAAATACTGTCAATAGCCTTAAAAAAAAATTTCGCCATGTTTTTTGGAATAAAATGTTATATAAATCAGGCTAGGAATAATATATTTACAAATCCCTCTGTAAATGTCTTCATAATATAACTAGGTACAAGTCTGGAAAGTTTGGTGTATATAGGTGCTACTGAAGTGGAGATTTCGGACTTGGAGAATGAGAGAAAAGTCATTTTGAGAAAACGGGCTTTAAAGATTTTTCATCAGCCAATGAGATTGCGCATTCAGCCCTTTTACTTTCACGATTGGTTGCTGATAAAAAGGAAATGACCATATTTGGATCCGACAGGATTGTACACAACATAGAGAGCTTCCTAACGGAGCTTCTGATTACAGGCTGACGGCAGAGATCGCGGAGCAGCACGTTGATTAAGAACGCAAACTTTTGTTGAATTTATGAGAAATCTACAGACGCAAACAGACAAAGTGTAATAAAATAAAGACCTAAATGTGTATTTCGGACTTTTTTTCAACACAAGTCTGAAAGAAGACGTGTTATTGAAGACAAATATCCCCAAATCTCAAAATTGACCAGTAAAAAAAAAACTATGTTTTTGCCTGCCGTGTCTCGCCTTAATTTGGACTCTGTGCAGGCTCTTTGAGACAGTGACCATAGACCTGCATTATATGACTGAGAGACAAGAACGGTTTGACCTAAAAATATCAAAATTGAAACTACTGCGGAAAAAAAGACACCTACATCTTGGATGCCCTTGAGGTAAGCTAAAACATACCAAAATTTAATTTCAAAGTGAACTATCCCTTTAACTCTTCTATGACTCAGGAAGTCCATAGATGGTAGGCTCAAGACTGAACACAGCTCAATGAAAACTGCCAACTTAAATGGGACAAAATACAGGTGGAACACATTAACTTGATGAGCAGTCTAAAGAGTTCACAGCAGGTGGTGCCATCTAGTGGCAGGGAGAGTAATTGCAGGAAGGAGCAGACAGCTCTCCCTAGTGGCTTGGAGAGTCATTGCAGGAGGAGTCTTACAGGAGCCCCTCTCTCAGGAACGGCTCCTGACGTTCCGTTGGCTACGGTTGGAATCCAGACGGTGGAACTCTCTGATAAGGTCTGGATCTAAGATGTCTCCAGCTGGCACCCAAGACCGCTCTTCTGGGCCATAACCCTCCCAATCCATTAGGTATTGGACTCATCCACGGACTCAACGAGAATCTAGCAGTTGACGGACAGTGTATACTGGTTTCTGCTACCGTTGCGATGCTTTCACTAAGGCTGTGCGTGCTTTCCGCCAGGCCTGGCGGCACCTCTGGACTAATTGGTTTGCAGCTGGTACCTGGACCTCCAGTTCCTGCTCAGGAAACAAAGATGGGGGAAACCCAAATTGACATTCAAAAGGAGACATGCCCAAGGAAGAATGGTGTGTAGAGTGTTATGAGTTAAACAGTTTAGAAGCTTCTTAAACAGTTTAGAAGCAGATCTTCTTGAAGTGGTAAATGCCTCACTTCTCTCTGGGAGTTTTCCAAACTCCCTGAAAACTGCAGTTGTCAAGCCCCTCCTGAAAAAGAGTAATCTGGATAAGACCATATTAGGCAACTATAGACCGATCTCAAATCTTCCTTTCATAGGCAAGACCATTGAAAAAGTTGTCAGCTGAACAAATTCTTATGCTCGAATGGATACTTGAATCATTTTCAATCTGGTTTCCGACCACACCACAGCACAGAGACAGCGCTCATAAGGATAATAAATGATATTCGCTTAAAGGACAAGTTCGGTATTTTACACTTAAAGCCCTGTTTACAGATCGTTTCTGATGAAATAGAACGGTTAAGATTAAATTTTGGACAGACGCTGCTGTCCCGAGAATTTTAGGTTTATTTTGCTTTCCCCAAAACCTCTAGAATGGGTGTATAGGTGCACTGGGACAATCCTTCCTAAAACGCATTAAACTTTCGTTTACAAAGACGTGAAACTCACCGAGTGGTCAGGGGTGTTCACTGATATGATCACACAAAAATCGCTGCAAAAGATGCTTTCGGGCATCTGTTCCGGATGCCTCCTGGACGCCTTCCCGGGAAGGTGTTCCGGGCGCGTCCCACTGGGAGGAGACCCCGGGGAAGACCTAGGACACGCTGGAGAGACTATGTCTCCCGGCTGGCCTGGGAACGCCTCGGTGTTCCCCCGGAAGAGCTGGAGGAAGTGTCTAGGGAGAGGGGAGTCTGGGCATCTCTGCTTAGACTGCTGCCCCCGCGACCCGGCCCCGGATAAGCGGACGAAGATGACATGATGACATGAAAACCCATCGCACATTTCAAGGTATGAATAAAGTGTCGGGACAGTTTATTTATTTAAACAGGGTTGCATCAATAGAGTTTAATCCCTTTGTGATGCAAAATAAGAAACACAGAATCTTATTCTTGCAACATTTTAAATTTCTATTGTCAAAGAAATTGCAGCTAAATTAAAAAATTAAAACGGTACAAAACGAAAAAAGTTCAAAGCAGCATAAATTAAGAACAAGCGTTTTTCTTTGCCTCTCTCGCGCTGGATATTTTGGATATTTGTTCCTTAGTGTAAAATGGAAATGCATGGTGATTTTATTTTGTAAATAGGCTATAAGCAAAAAACTATGTTTTAAAACTAGACAAATCTCTCTGCATCAACAATAGACTATAAAATGCATTAATAGGCTAAAATAAAAAATATCAGTAGTCCAAATTAGTTCGGGATTCGAACCCGTGTCATCTAAATGATCGTAACGTAAGTTCAACCACTCGGCCACGATTCACTCGTTGCGACATGGCCTAACGTTCCAGTGTGTGTGAGCGAGAAGCGCTCTTCATTCAAATGAACGCGCCGCCGCGTTTGTCGAACACTAATTCAACATGCCAGAATAAAACCTGGCTTTAGAACAATGCATAGCGCCACTCGTCGTGGTGTGCCAAAAAATGTACAATAATTTAGTTTCATTTATTTCAGTGTTAATGTTTGAGTTAAAAAAAATCCTCTACAAATTAAATTAACACAAAGTCGGCTATAAGAGTCCTTTATAGGCTACGTAAAAAAGCAAAGGGCTTACAGTCTTAACATTTTGGCTATTTTGCTTAAATTCGATACATTTATTTTCAGTAGGGCCTAATAAATTTGTAGGGATGTAATTGCAGTATGCTTTACCAACGCTATGTATTCAATTAAAGTTCCAAGAGGTCTGGTCTCTATATTTACATTTACATTTATTCATTTAGCTGACGCTTTTATCCAAAGCGACTTACAATTGCTATATATGTCAGAGGTCGCACGCCTCTGGAGCAACTAGGGGTTAAGTGTCTTGCTCAGGGACACATTGGTGTCTCACAGTGGATTCGAACCCGGGTCTCTCACACCAAAGGCATGTGTCTTATCCATTGCGCCACACCACCATATTTCCTTCCCAGCTGACACTAATATGCAAGTGCACAGCAAAAATCACAACTTGTGCTTGCTGCGAACGCAAGTTATTTAAGGTGTCTCAACTGTACACAGTCTACCCTACAATGTGAATTCGTTACAAGGTTTCATTTAATTAAATTAATGTGCAGCAATTTGTTCAAATAGATTCTATAGGCCTACTATACTGTTGTAGCCATTAAATAATCTCATTTAGTATCATATTTGTTAAAATATTATAATGTTATTTTTTTTTTTCATCTATGAAAAGTGAACAGCACGAGTAAGATAGGATGCATTATATGGAGAGATGGATATGGAGTGGGTCAGACATGATTTTGACCACTTCATTAAGTTTTGTTTAGTAGAAAACCTTTCTTTAAAGTGAATTTCGTTTTCTATAAATTGTATCTTAATTTTAATCAATTTTTCATCAACCAATTGCCTGGATTTAATAAGTAAGAGAAGGAAATATAACAGACACTAATCATGGAGGCGCCCGCGCGGTCACTTGCATTGCACGTCAGCTGGAGCGCATCTCATCCTCCTAACTTAACGAAACTCAGCGTATGCCTCACACAGACATGATAAATACATCAAATACACAAAGCTTGAAATGTCTTCAAACGAAATAATTCAAAACGAAAAGAAAAAGGCTACTCTCTGATTATGTCTTTATGTGCATTTCTCTCTAGGTGCGTTCACTACAAATATGGCGATCGTAACTTCATCTTTGCAGTCGACACTGTCAGAAAACACTAGTTTATTGATAAAAATCAATGCACGCATCACCGGATTTACAAATGCACATCTTGCTTGTTGCACGCACACATTATGTCGAAAAAACGAAATATTATGTTGAAATAACATTATTATTAATAATACATCTTTTAGAATATTTGATTAAATGCTGATTGTTGCGCTTGTTCAATTTAATAAAATTAAAACTTTAATTGTGATAATTAAAATAATTGAAAATTAAATATTTAGTGGCCAAGTTTTGCTAATTTATTATATAGGCTATTATATGTCTATTGCCTATATTAAGTAGGTCATATTAAGACAAGGCATATATTAAGTTATTTTAGCTGTTATGAGAAAAATAAATCTAACGAAATCTAAAATCTAAATCTAATAAATCTAAAAAAAAATTCTAACGCCAATTCAACATGCCAGAATAAAACCTGATTTTTGAACAATGCGTAACGCCACTCGGCCTGGTGTGCCAAAACACTACATTTTAAACTTCAATGTTTAATTCAAAACAATCTCAAAACGCGTTGTGACATTTTTTTAAAGCAGTAGCCTAGCCAATATACATTAAGGGCATTGAAACCAGGATCTTAACTAAAACGCGTTCCGCGTAATCTCTCAAAAATGATGCCACACTACTCCATGTTTTTTTGTTTTTTTAAGGACTGCTTTTGAAATCACTATAAATTACTATGCAATTATATCGCTCACGAGAGCTCTTCATTTAGCCTATCTAATTCCTCAATAGAATAGTAAAAATATTCAGCGTCATTGCTCCTAATATCGTCTCTATTTTTAACTTTTGATTCTATTTTTTCAGTTCTAAAATTGATTCTATCTTTGGTTCTATTCTGTTGTAGCCTAATAGGCCTATTTAATGAAAAATATGCCTATTAGGCTCAGGGTTTTATATTTAACCCACTTACATTTTAAAATACGGCAATTGCTGCTGTTTTGCACAATGTCCCTTTGCGCCACCTGGCGGTCATTTCGGGGACGACTTTGAAATGCAGCTGGTTTATTTTCGGCTGGCGTGGCGGTAATAGGCATTCTGGTTGTCCACCATCTGTAGATCAAATGCACATGACTATCTGTTACGTGCTCAGAGGATGTTGTTTTTTTATTTTACTTTCTCTTTCTCTGCTAGGGCGGTGCTGTTGGCTGTCTTAGGGCGGTGCTGTTGGCTGTCAGTCATCATTTCGACGGTTACACCTGAATGGGTTGATTCTTTGTTTAATCTTTTCAATTGTTTTAACCAACAGTTTGTTTTCTCTCAGTGATTTGTTGTTTTTCAAAGCATGTAAAAACTTGAAGTCTTTATGTTTTCTTTATATTGGTTTACAGCCGACCAGGGAGTAGTGACCAGGGAAGTGTGTCACGCGACTTCCATTTTTTGCAACATCTCTAGGGAAACACGTTGCTAAAACCATTAGGTAAGCAGCGGGTGCCACCATTGTATGTTTTGAGTTTTAAGTAGTTTAAGTAGGGCATGTTGAATGCTGAAGATGTTTTGTTTTTTTTTTTTTATCTTTTCTTTTTGAATTAGTAGCTTATTGGGAAGGGGAGATGGTTATATTGTGGGTTTTGTTTTATTTCTTTCTTTGATTTAGCCCTGCTCAGGTTCCTTCTCCCTGTGTACGGTATTTTTGTTTCTCTCTCTCTCTCTCTCTCTCTCTCTCTCTCTCTCTCTTTCTTTGAGTTATCATATTGTGAATAAATGTACTATTTTTCTTCAATTTAAACTACCTTTGTTCCTGTGTTCTTTTGCACCAGCGCCTTAAACACGTACCAGAGTTAAAACGAAAATATTAATTTATTTTATGTTGACAGAAACTACATGTAAATGTTAACAAAACAAAAATGTAGAGAGGCTTCAAAAGAAACTGCAGAGCAAAACACAATCTATGATCAATACAATATACTGTCTGTTGTATAAGGGCAGACCTGACACGTATACAATAATGCAGTTTCTGTAATTCCATCTGATGTTAGTGTTTTTATGACATTGTGCTATGATTGACTAAATCTATTAGATATCTATTAGAATGAGCCATTATTAGGGGTTCAAGCACAAAGTGCTAAAACTTTTGAACTTTTGCATTTGGACGGCTACAACAGGGTCATTTAGAAAATGGGCGTGGCAAAATTCACTCGAAAGCCTATAAATCCTAAACGAAAACTCAGAACTTAATGAAAATTGGTGAGCATATGTGAAATAACATTGTAAACAAGCATGCACAATTTTATGGAGATCGGACCATAGGTGGCGCTATAACTGTTAAAAAGCTTTGAAAACCATATATTTCCTTTGTTAAATTGGCTGGAAATGGTCTTTTCCATGTATGATGTCAGTGGTTAAATGGTTGCCAAATAAAACTTAATGTCTTTTTATGCATTTGTGCTTAAAGGCCTTAAATGCTTGAACACCAATAAATGCTGCTTGCAGCTTTAATTTAAAATGGGAATTTCTCTGAAATTAAAAATCTTTGGGAACTTTTGGGATACTGGAAGTACACAACTGCAGGAAATATATCACACTTTGCAAGTGATTTTTGGTTATTTTATTACAAAAATCTTACATATTCTAGCTTTAAACACCTTACAAGAAAACCAAGACATTTTTTTTGCATTTTGATTCCCTGTTAACTGTACTAACAAACTGTCAGAATAATATACCCATTTGTTGACATTTAGCGAGAAACCTTATAACTTCAAAAATAAAATCTTATGTCAGAGGTTATGTCTACCTTGAACAATAAGGGTGTCCTCCCTTGAGATCTAGCCACACCCTCCAGTGTCATATTGCATCAACCTAAACCATTGTATCATTTAAAGAAATAGTGTATCTTTAATTAAAGGCCATTGTCATGCTCTGAAAGTGTTAACCCATTGAGCACAGTAAATCAAACTAAACGGCCCACTTTGCCTGCATTCACCCTACATTTATTTTTAAGAGTGCATTTACTATTGGAAGCTTTGGCCAAAAAGCCTTTGAAAAGACCAAGAAAAAAAACATGGGAATGTTCAGGTTATGAAATATACTTTAATGTAGGACACATACAAAGAATACACAAGGAAAATCATGATTATCCCATTTGAATCTGGCCTTCCACCATATCCGACTCCCTCATCTTTGACTCTCAGTGCCTTCCTCCACATGTTTTCTTGGGGGGCACTTCAGTCTTCTGCCACAGACTTGGAGTAGTAATACCAATCACACCGAGAGCAATTATCGGTCCAGCATTCCCACTGAGTTTACTCTCCTCATCTGAACCCATTCCCAGATCATCCTCCTTCTCATGAACCGCCACCGCACGTCCCAGAATGGAATAAGGCCCAAAGAGCTTGGCGTCTGGAAGCGTCAGGAACTGCCTTATAACTCCTTTCTCGGAAGCAAAGTTGCCCAGGTCTCCAGGATGATGAGGGTGGTCAACGCCGTTTGGATTATAATGAGGACCAACAGTGATGCTGCCTTGACTGAGGTCTCCATACTGATGGATGTGCATGGCACGCTCTTGACGATCGATGGCAGGCAAACCACGGAGGTTGATTTTCACTTCTAAATCTCCATTGGGGAAGACCTGCTTGAAGAGGATTTGCCCAAAGATCTTTGGCTGGTTACGTGGCAAATTGGGGCTGGGAGTTACTTCACAAGTGGCATAGATGGTGTTGTCGAACTCCACGACTTCCGGCTGTGGAGCTTCGCCAGGCAAACACTCCTCCTTGTGGAACTCTCCTCCTTGTATATGCAGCACCAGCAATATCAGAGGGAATATTAGGATGATTTTCTCCATGTTGATCTTTAAAGCCTACAATGAAAAGTGGATTCAGTGAAATCATGCCATTTGGTTTAAGAACGTAATATTTTTGATAAAGGGTCAAAGCTTTGTTGCAGGGAGCTTTGAGAATGGAAGTTGCATTAGGTAAAAATAGCACAACCAGATTAGTTTGCAACGGAAAACCATACAAGAACCCAGACATCAACCAGATCCGGCCCACATCTGGGCCGTGTGTGATCCAGGTGTACCAGATGGGGGCCGACACCATGTTGCGGTCTAGAAAACTATAATTTTTGAATTGCTATGTACCCTTGTGAAAATAATAAAATAAAAAAATGCGCTTATTGGTATTGGATGTGTACCTGTAGTATCTTGAAAGTACAACAACAATAATAATAATAATAATAATAAATAAAAACTTGCAGATAATATCACTGATGAATTATAAAAAGCCACTTAAGTGTACACACGTACACTTTCATAAGCGTCACACCTGCCAGCCAAAGTTCCTATGATACAAACCAATGACATACAGGTGGATGTAATCACACTAAAACGAGTCCAGGCAAAGGTTCATGGAAATGGAAAAGGTCTAGGGAGAAGTGCCCTCTGGTGGCCATGATAGGGCTTCTGCTGGCAGGAGTGACATTAAGTACATGTACACTAAAAGGTAAAGCCAAACTAAGAGTTTTACTTTAAAGTACATTATGTTTTAAAAATCTTTTTGTTGTGCTTTAAAGTACACTTAATTTGATCTGTTGTAGCCTACATGTTATTCAATATTAAATATAAAGTTAAGATTTTTTGATTCTGATATTTTTCACAAGGACAGGTAAAATAAAAGACAATATCTATACTTTTGCTTAAACTAAACTTTTTTTTTGTTGTACTAAATCAAGTCAGTTGATGGAGAAAATGGAATGGAGAAAAAACAAAACAAGCCTAAAACAGCAAAGGTGCACTACCGTACAGCTGAAAAGTCGTCCTCAATCCGTGTGGAGCCTGAATATTGCAGTCACAAAAATACTACAACGCTTAATCCGTGTGCAGTCCTGACCTGGGGTTGAGAGAATGTTCCTTTTGGCTGCTCTTATAGGAACTCATGTTGAGCTACAAGTTAACCATGATAGTCTGTTAGTCACTAATTAAGTTCACCTGTGTTTCATTTAGCTCCCTTTGTTTGCCTGTTTATATATAGCACTCAGTTTATTCAGTTCTTTGTCTTGCATTGCACAATGTGTTCTCCAGTGTTTTGTGTTTATTAAAAGAAGTACTGGTATATTTTTTTTTTTACGATTGCTATGACAGATTTTTCAATACTTTTAACAATTTTCCAAAACTCTTAACACAGTTAGCACTACATCCGTCTCTGTCAGGGTTATTATAGTTTTGCATTTTTCATTAGTTTTTATTTTTATTTCGTTTTGACTTTTTGTTTTTAAATTCAGTTTAGTTTTAATTAGTTTTTAAAGTGGGTTTGCTAGTTTATTTTTTATTTTTTGAAAATGCTTAGTTTTAGTTTAGTTTGTATTAGTTTTAGTCTTTTTTTTTTTGTAATTTGGGTTATTAGTCAGGAACAAGATTCAAAAAGTTCACCCTATACTAAATTTACCCTATACAGTAGGGTGACCACCATCAAACAAACCAAATGTGGGACGATTATACGTTTGTGTTGGACAATGTTGGACATGTTACCAACACTAAAACATAACCTGAAACTGTTATTTAATGCTTATCTAACTTAATAAAAAAAAAAAACATTTGTATTCTGCCTTTCAGCTGATAAAAATGCTTTGTTCTTTAGTCCCTTCCAGAAAACACCATTATATCACAATGTAACATTACATGTCTTAATTTGACATGTCATTTAAATTCAACATCACTGAGCCCAAAGGCAGCAGCATCATGCAGATAACTATTTTTGAAACAGTTCTGACCAAGTCCAATTAAAATCCAACAAAATAAATAATGAACTAATAAAATATAAAACATGAAATTAGATCATTGACATGTCTTATAAACCAAAAACTTTCATATTTTTTAGAAAGGATGTGAATCAAAACAACCACAGCTGGCAACAAGTTGATAAATTCTGTTAAATTTTTATTTTAATTGACCGAATTATCCATTTGTTTTCTGACAGGGAACACATGGAACGAATCACCGCTCCACATTTTGATTGACAGCCGTCAAAACCTACTAGTGACCGTGTTTACTCCTTTACTTTCAACCATTGGATAGGATTTAAAAGAAGGCGGTTGTATTTGTAGCCTACTTCTGAGGAAGCGCTGTTAAATATAGGTGAAAAACTATGCCGCAAAAATAATAAAGAAAATGCTTTCTTAAAAAGGCAAAAGAAAGCATGCACGTTTTCTTAATATGATCATTCAAAACCGACAGACTGAAAATGCGGGACATTTTCTCAATATGCGACGTGCGGGACAAGGGGTGAAAATGCTGTGCGGTACAACGCAATGCGGGACGGGTGGTCACCCTACATACAGTCAATAGCCTAACAACGTACTCATCTGGATTGAAGCAGCAAACATTCAGTGTAAAAGTGTGCTTTAACAATGTGTGTGAGAACAGATAACACCATGCGGGTTTTGAACATTTGCTCAACTGTCTAATAAAGTACATGCAAGACGTCTCAGTCAAGTCAAAGTTTGCGGCATCTTGAAAACACCACGCCGATATTGATCCTCAGCACTGCCTTGGTGGAAAAGGGTTAACAAGTCAGTTTATTTGGTGAATTAAACTTGTGAGGTAACGCAGCGCTGTTTCACTTGGTCTACACTATCACACTAAACTGCATTTGAGTGTATTGAAAGTAATGTTATTCTATGCGTTTGTTTGTCTGTATGAGACTAGCAGTAAGCTAGATCAACATTAGAATAACATACAGATCATATTCTAACATTTCATCATGTTGAGCTATATGACAGTTTTATGTACATTTGCTCAACTGTCTAATAAAGTACATGCAAGACGCCTCTGTCAAGTCGAAGTTTACGGCATCTCGAAAACACCACGCCGATATTGATCCTCGTTTTAGTTCTCCTTTTGTCCCAAAGTCTGCTTGCCATGGTCCATAATGTTTGAACGAAAGTGAACATGGATGAGCCATTATTAGGGGTTCAAGCACAAAGTGCTAAAACTTTTGAACTTTTACATTTGGACGGCTACAACAGGGTCATTTAGAAAATGGGCGTGGCAAAATTCACTCGAAAGCCTATAAATCCTAAACGAAAACTCAGAACTTAACGAAAATTGGTGAGCATATGTGAAATAACATTGTAAACAAGCATGAACAATTTTATGGAGATCGGACCATAGGTGGCGCTATAACTGTTAAAAAAGCTTTGAAAACCATATATTTCCTTTGTTAAATTGGCTGGAAATGGTTTTTCCATGTATGATGTCAGTGGTTAAATGGTTGCCAAATAAAACTTAGTCTTTTTATGCATTTGTGCTTAAAGGCCTTAAATGCTTGAACACCGATAAATGCTGCTTGCAGCTTTAATTTAAAATGGGAATTTCTCTGAAATTAAAAATCTTTGGGATACTGGAAGTACACAACTGCAGGAAATATATCACACTTTGCAAGTGATTTTTGGTTATTTTATTACAAAAATCTTACATATTCTAGCTTTAAACACCTTATAAGAAAACCAAGAAATTTTTTTGCATTTTGATTCCCTGTTAACTGTACTAACAAACTGTCAGAATAATATACCCATTTGTTGACATTTAGCGAGAAACCTTATAATTTCAAAAATAAAATCTTATGTCAGAGGTTATGTCTACCTTGAACAATAAGGGTGTCCTCCCTTGAGATCTAGCCACACCCTCCAGTGTCATATTGCATCAACCAAAACCATTGTATCATTTAAAGAAATAGTGTATCTTTAATTAAAGGCCATTGTCATGCTCTGAAAGTGTTAACCCATTGAGCACAGTAAATCAAACTAAACGGCCCACTTTGCCTGCATTCACCCTACATTTATTTTTAAGAGTGCATTTACTATTGGAAGCTTTGGCCAAAAAGCCTCTGAAAAGACCAAGAAAAAATACATGGGAATGTTCAGGTTATGAAATATACTTTAATGTAGGACACATACAAAGAATACACAAGGAAAAAATCATGATTATCCCATTTGAATCTGGCCTTCCACCATATATCCGACTCCCTCATCTTTGACTCTCAGTGCCTTCCTCCACATGTTTTCTTGGGGGGCACTTCAGTCTTCTGCCACAGACTTGGAGTAGTAATACCAATCACACCGAGAGCAATTCTCTCTCCAGCATTCCCACTGAGTTTACTCTCCTCATCTGAACCCATTCCCAGATCATCCTCCTTCTCATGAACCACCACCGCACGTCCCAGAATGGAATAAGGCCCAAAGAGCTTGGCGTCTGGAAGCGTCAGGAACTGCCTTATAACTCCTTTCTCGGAAGCAAAGTTGCCCAGGTCTCCAGGATGATGAGGGTGGTCAACGCCGTTTGGATTATAATGAGGACCAACAGTGATGCTGCCTTGACTGAGGTCTCCATACTGATGGATGTGCATGGCACGCTCTTGACGATCGATGGCAGGCAAACCACGGAGGTTGATTTTCACTTCTAAATCTCCATTGGGGAAGACCTGCTTGAAGAGGATTTGCCCAAAGATCTTTGGCTGGTTACGTGGCAAATTGGGGCTGGGAGTTACTTCACAAGTGGCATAGATGGTGTTGTCGAACTCCACGACTTCCGGCTGTGGAGCTTCGGCAGGCAAACACTCCTCCTTGTGGAACTCTCCTCCTTGTATATGCAGCACCAGCAATATCAGAGGGAATATTAGGATGATTTTCTCCATGTTGATCTTTAAAGCCTACAATGAAAAGTGGATTCAGTGAAATCATGCCATTTGGTTTAAGAACGTAATATTTTTGATAAAGGGTCAAAGCTTTGTTGCAGGGAGCTTTGAGAATGGAAGTTGCATTAGGTAAAAATAGCACAACCAGATTAGTTTGCAACGGAAAACCATACAAGAACCCAGACATCAACCAGATCCGGCCCACATCTGGGCCGTGTGTGATCCAGGTGTACCAGATGGGGGCCGACACCATGTTGCGGTCTAGAAAAACTCTTGAATTGCTATGTACCCTTGTGAAAATAATAAAATAAAAAATTAGCTTATTGGTATTGGATGTGTATCTGTAGTATCTTGAAAGTACAATAATAATAATAATAAATAAAAACTTGCAGATAATAACACTGATGAATTATAAAAAGCCACTTAAGTGTACACACGTACACTTTCATAAGCGTCACACCTGCCAGCCAAAGTTCCTATGATACAAACCAATGACATACAGGTGGATGTAATCACACTAAAATGAGTCCAGGCAAAGGTTCATGGAAATGGAAAAGGTCTAGGGAGAAGTGCCCTCTGGTGGCCATGATAGGGCTTCTGCTGGCAGGAGTGTCATTAAGTACATGTACACTTTAAAAAAAAAAAAGAAAAAAAGTAATGCCAAACTAAGAGTTTTACTTTAAAGTACATTATATTTTAAAAATCTTTTTGTTGTGCTTTAAAGTACACTTAATTTGATCTGTTGTAGCCTACATGTTATTCAATATTAAATATAAAGTTAAGATTTTTTGATTCTGATATTTTTCTCAAGGACAGGTAAAATAAAAGACAATATCTATACTTTTGCTTAAACTAAACCTTTTTTAGTTGTACTAAATCAAGTCAGTTGATGGAGAAAATGGAATGGAGAAAAAACAAAACAAGCCTAAAACAGCAAAGGTGCACTACCGTACAGCTGAAAAGTCGTCCTCAATCCGTGTGGAGCCTGAATATTGCAGTCACAAAAATACTACAACGCTTAATCCGTGTGCAGTCCTGACCTGGGGTTGAGAGAATGTTCCTTTTGGCTGCTCTTATAGGAACTCATGTTGAGCTACAAGTTAACCATGATAGTCTGTTAGTCACTAATTAAGTTCACCTGTGTTTCATTTAGCTCCCTTTGTTTGCCTGTGTATACTATTAACACATTTCTCGTTGCTTTAACACAAAATGCATACAATTGACACAAATTTAAAATGCTTGAACTTCTTTTACACACAAGCTCAAACAAGACCCAAACAATGGATTTTTACTGCCAAATTTACCGATGCTTTAACAATGTGTGTCAGAACAGATAACACCATGTTCTGAACCTAACAGGCTAAAGTCAAGGTAAACAGCTGTTTATATTGTGAATTGAAACACAAATATATCCCTTGTATTTTATCCTATTGTTACTGAGAAACAATTATGCAATAATATAAATCACAGCTGATTCCCATCTAGGAAACACACTCAGGTGTTGAGTTTCTTTCAATCGCATGACCATATGGTATACGGTAACCGTACATTCTATAAAGCACTCTGAGATGGGTCTTTTTTTATTGAATTTCTGCAGCAAAAGACCTACAGTAAACCCAACAAAACAAAAATGTAGAGAGGCTTCAAAAGAAACTGCAGTGCAAAACACAATCTATGATCAATACAATATACTGTCTGTTGTATAAGGGCAGACCTGACACGTATACAATAATGCAGTTTCTGTAATTCCATCTGATGTTAGTGTTATTATGACATTGTGCTATGATTGACTAAATCTTCCTGTTGGACGGCTATGTTATTTGATTTTGAGACATGTTTGCAGTGTTTTGGTAGGCATAGTGTATTAGGCCCCGTTTACACGATGGGAAAACGCAGATATTTCCCTGCGTTTTGGCCTGTCATTTACACGAAAACGCCGTTTTTATCCAAGAAAACGATTATTTCTAAAAACTCTGGCCAAAGTGGAGATTTCTGAAAACGCCGGTTATGTGTTGCCGTGTCAACTGGGAGAAACGGGGTTTTAGGTTCTCAAACGTCACATTATGCGCCAGAAAATGCTTACGTCATGTGAGCGCCCTATGTTTAGAGTTTGTTTGGCTACTATTTGATCATGAATGCTGTTAAAGTGGTACTCATTTTTACTTTTGTGCAAACGCTTTTGGCCTGTTTGCATTTGCTTCGCTGTCTGTCCGCACAAACGAATCTCGCGCCATGTCTGTTGTTTTGAAAGGAACAGGAAGTCGCTCGTGCTATTCGTTGTTGTCGATTTTGGGGATTCTGATTGGCTTGCATGGCTTTATCCTTCTCCCTACACTGCCGCCCATAGGTTTGGCATAATTATGATGTTGCTCGACGGCGTATTTATGCGGGTTGATGTAAACGACAACTTTTTTGAAAACGATGTTGTGTGCACGATGTTATTTTTGAAAACGGAGGGGGAGAAATATTCGTTTCTCTAAATACCCGGCTATGTGTAAATGTGGCCTTATTGTATTTAGAAAATTAGTGTTGGAGTTTGGTTTACAGTGTGTGATTTTGAGCATGAAATTAACTGTTTTGCCAATTGTGTGTTGTAGGTGTGTTGGTGTGTTAAGAGTTTAGGAAAGTTGTTAAAAGTATTGAAAGAATTGTCATAGCGATTGTAAAAAACTGTAATACCATCTATATTAGGGCACAGTGCATTGCAAATATTTTCATAGAACTCACTGGTTCTTGGTCAATGGAGAAGATGCCTCAGTGCACTAGTGAAAATGTTGGTGTTGTAGTGATTTATAGTCTATATTAGTATTAATTTAGTTTCTGGTCACACTAAGGCAAGTGTGAGAGTTTCAGATGATTCCTTCCTTTATTACAGGGCACCAACTGAGGAATTTCACCTTGACAATGAAGAACAATCATGGAAGATTGTTGAAAGAATTAGAATTATATACATTATAGGAAGTTCATCATCTGATCAATCTGAAGGATTTAGTGAGATTCTGGTGAGCTTGTAGAGCCTCTGATTACCAACACAAGAGTGACACAGTTGCAATAAAAATTTATTTATTAAAAAAAAAATATATATATATATACACATGAGAGAAATATCACACTCACTAAATACTACAAAGGACAATGACTAAACTACTATGAAAATTGAATCAATAATCAAACAGAAACTACAAACAACTACACAAATGGACGATAACAATGAATTCCAAGTAGATGAGCAACGGATTGGATGAAGCAATGAATGTACAATGAATACAGATAACATGTCTAAAGTATATATCTGTATATGCTGACCCTAGATACAGTCTATACACAAATATCAATCTAATATAGCAACAACCTAATGCCAAGGCCTTTGGGAAGATGTTTCTCAGTGCGGCTCTGTAACTGGTGGAAAGCGATCCAGTTTTCCCCCACTGCGAGCGGAAAGATACCAGTGGAAGACGTAGCCCATTGCCGGTCTGATCACCCGACCATGTGACACATAAATATAAGCTAACCTTCCAGTTGGGAAGGTGAATACTAATTCCCGCCTTCCTACTTTCTCCCGCCTCACAGTGAGAAAAATTAAGTCGTTGCATTCCAAGTGTCCGCCCATCACGTCCCACCTTTCCACCATCTGGAGCTTGTGGATTTGTCCCAAAATACACAGTTAAATGAAAGAGTGTCTATTCACCTTATTTTCGAACGCGGAAGTAAATATGGGTCCAGTTTCCGGTTTTTGTGCGGCACTTCCGTTTCCTCGCTTCTCCGGGCTAACTAACGATATCGATTGCGAAGGATTATGCAGAGTTGACAGAAAAATGTTAAACATGCCGTAGCAGATGAATACAACAAAGAACTAAAGCCCCGCCTCACCCAGGTCGGGTTCTGGACCTGGTTGAAAACACTCATGCATCTAGCTGGCAGATTGCCAAAACTTCGCCGGCGCCTTCAGCACCGCCCTAAACACGGTCGAGCCAACGCTGGACTAAGTTAATATATCTATGGAGGTAGGCTATTTTGTCATGTCAAATGTATTAATAATGTCATCAGAATGCAACCAAAGCACATGATAGCAATAAGTAGATCATAGATGGCTATAAATAATTATAAATCATACAAAATAAATGCCATGATGATCATGCCATGATGACTAGATTTTATACAGGGGTTACTATAATGATTTTGTTTCTCCTTGGAGTTTTTATTCAGACTTCGTAGCCCAGCCACTTTTCTGGTATCGGGTGGTCTTCTGTAGGTCTTGTGTTCACGAAATGAAAAGAACAAACATACGGTCGTTTCTTCAAATGGGCTGCGTGGCGTGTCCGTTATTTCGGCTCCCATGTTAACCGGTTATTTAGAGCTTGCACACTGCCTGCATGACACGCGCGTCTCAGGGAAAATGCGTGCATGCTAGAAATAGAATCAATGCCTATTTTTCACGCGACACGCAAGCGTTTCCAGGCAAAATAGAATAGGAAAATATGTTTGTATGTCATTTGATATGAATACATATTAATGACATTTTGATGTTTGAATTTAGGTTTTGACATAAATGCAGATATAGCCTAAATGTAAAAAAATATATATATATTATCGATTTTCAAATATTGCACCTGTCTATACAGAACGAAATATTCTGTAGCCTATTTTGCCGTCAATACTGCCGACGTTGTCTTTGCTGCTATATATTTATGTTTAACATTAAGTGCCTTCCACAACTCTCTCCCCATATGTCGAATATATCACCAATGAGGCTTATCATGTCACCTAGCAGCAGAAACGCCTCGTCAGAGACGTTTCTGGTGTGCAAAGACATAGAAAACACCACGCAACAGAAACGCCACGCAGCCAGTGTCGCCGGTCGTATAGGGCGCCTGATTATTAAAATGTCAATAATTCGATGATTAAAACACTCCTGCTCCAAGTAAATCTTTCTTTTGTGCCAGTTATTATGACAACCTCTAACTGCACAAACAATCCCGGTCTTCCTCGAAGCCATAACGATGAGTTTGTTGTTACGAACAACGCTCGCCAGTGACCGGAAGTGCCTTACCGGAAGTCTCGCACAAAATACCGTCAACTGGCTGCGTCCGTATTTCCGTTAAAAATAAGGTGAATAGAACCTTGGAAATGCTTTATTTCCTTTCCAAACCTTTCTCAAAGTCCTTGCGGCAGCGTTCTGAACTCGTAGAGTCCAAACTTTATGTAAATTGGTTGAGGTATCACCCAGATGTACATTACTGTGTTAGTGGGTGAGATTACATTGGCTGTTATTCCAGGTGCAGTTTCCACTGTGAGCGCACAGTTCCCTGGATGAATGAGGAGATATGTAGGACATGTACCTTACCGTTTTCTGTCCCTTTTTATGGTTTAAACCAATGTTTAAAGATGTTCTTTTTCTTAGGGCCTTTCTTTGTTCCTACTGTTGTAACAACTGAGACAAATCACAATTATTTGTTATATTTAACTCACTCTGGGACATATCGTCCCATCCCCCCCAACAAAGGAAAGAAGATTCTCGGTTACCCTGACTACGGTCAGATAAGTTGGTTTTATTGCTGTTAAGAATGTGGTCAGGGCCCCAGCCATTAGAACCTACAGACCTTAAAACAGACTTCCCTTGCATTCATTTATCGACGAACTGATCTATAAATGAGCATGCATCCCAGGACACTCTGTGTTATAATTTACTGTCTTGTGTAATGTTTTGAATACTATTGTTTTGATACTGTGTATTTTATAATAGAACCAACGATCAATGTAACCTCAACCCATACCATGTTTGGGCTCTATAAATTAGTACTTGGAAGATTGAAATGATCGTGTATATGATATGTTGATAACTGCGTAACATATTAGTATTACAAGAATCTTTCATAGTTTCCAGCACTGAAACACACACTGACGTTGTGTGAAAGTCTCACTAATGACACTGATTTATGGCGTGGATGTGTGATCCAGTCTGGCATGAGCTTTCATCTTCAGCTTAAAACGAGCCGTGCTATTCCCTCACTGAAAGCAGTTATATGATCATCCTTATGTTCCTTTGAGTGTTTAAAGTTGTGTGCGTCCAGAGAGAAAGTGAGTATTGTAAATTTCACTGTTACTCAAGCTGAGTTGATAAGTGGTTTACTGAATAGAGATGTTAAAAGAGCGATGACACAAAATGGATGCTAATGTGAAGTATAGCAGTATTTGAGTTCTCATCCAGTACAGTATAATCATGTAAGATGTGATTTCAGAGCGAAAGCCTGAGCCGCTTCTTCCCAGTGTGAACTCTCATGTGAATCTTCAGACTTGATTTACACTGAGGGCAGGAGACAGATTCTGTTTTTCCTTTCTTGTTCACGTCCATCAGGTCTAAAAAAAACAAACCCAAAAAACATTATATTAGGTGATATTTCAAATGAGAGACAATGAAAACAATATGACAACAATGAAAACAATATGAAATGAAAAGTGAAGCTCAAAGTCAAGATCACTGATGAGTTCAATAGTCATTTTAATCTCATCAAATCTGGTCAACAACTGCTGAGCCGGTTATGATCTATTTTAACGCCATGAAGATGATTTGTGTTATAAGTCACTAGTTTGGTCATGACACTCTAGATCAGTGTTCTTCAACCCTGCTCCTGAAGGACCCCCAGCACTGCACGTTTTCTTTCAATCCCTAATCAAACACACCTGATTAAATTCATCAGCTCATTATCACATGGTTTAATGAGTTGATGAGTTGAATCAGGTGTGTGATAAATGCCAATTTTCTGTTGTACACTTGTTTTGTAAATGAGAAAACATCTACCAATATGTCCATACAGATGTCTACATACATCTGTATACATATGTATACCATCTACCATTATTACATGGCTTGGTTGAATTCTAATGTAGAATGCGGTGTGTTATTTCATGATATCAGACCACTGCTAAGTATAACCGTTGCCATGAAAAACAGAGCGTTGCTATGGACGCAGGATTCTAACCGTAGAGACGGAACGGACTGTTTTCTTTAGCGGAAGCAATACAATCGTTTTTAAATAAATTTTGGGTCAAATTATTGATTTATTTGGTAGGCAGCCATGTAATAAGTGGGATAATGTAGAGCGAGGCGGCTGTTATAGCGAATACTACCCGTCGGGGTTGTATTCGCTATAACAACCGCCTCGCTCTACATTATCCCTTACATAGCATCTACCAGTAAATACAATTTCTATGGACTAAATGCATATGAAAAATCAAGGTTACATGGTGAAGCTGCTGCAGGAAAAGCACACAAGCCAAACTAACTTCAAGATTCCAGATTTTGTTGCTCAGTACATAAAGACGAACAACTTACCGTGATCTCAGACTGTGTTGATGTGGTTTCTCTTCATGTGTCGCTTCAGGTGAGTTTTAATAGAGAAACTCTTCCCACACTGATCACACGTGTGCAGCTTCTCTCTGCTGTGGATCCTCTCATGTGTTTTCAGATGTGATGAATGACTGAATCTCTTGTCACAGTGTGAACACTTGTAAGGTTTTTCTCCAGTGTGAATTCTCTGGTGCCGTTTTAAACAGTTTGCTGTAGTAAAAGTCTTTTCACACTTAAAGCACATGTACTCTCTCACACCAGTGTGAGTTTTCTGATGTGTATGTAAAGTGTGCAACAGTGAAAAACTCTTTCCACACACAGAACATGAATGCGGCTTCTCCTTCGTATGAACTGTCAGGTGTCAAGTCAAGTCAAGTCAAGTTTATTTGTATAGCGCTTTTCACAATACAGATTGTATCAAAGCAGCTTCACAGTATTAAATTAAAATAATACAACAAAGTTTGTTTCAAGAGGAATTTATTGATTGATAAAATTAAATTAAATATCCCCAAAATATCCCCAACTGAGCAAGCCAAAGGCCACAGTGGCAAGGAACCGAAAAACTTCATCAAGTGACCTAATGGTGTCCTAAAACTCCATCAGGTGACCTAATGGAGAAAAAAAAAACCTTGGGAGAACCCAGGCTCAGTCGGGGGCCAGTTCTCCTCTGGCATTTATGAGCTGTATGAACTGTAGGATTATATGAATGCCTGGCTGAAGAGATGCGACTTTAATCTAGTTTTAAACTGGGAGAGCGAGTCTGAGCAACGAACAGTATCAGGAAGACTATTCCAGAGTTTTGGAGCCAAATGTGAGAATGCTCTCCCTCCTTTGGTGGTTCTGGATATCCTAGGTATGACCAAAAGCCTTGAATTTAGTGATCTTAAAGAGCGCGATGGATTATAGGGTGATAAAAGATCCGTTAAATAGACTGGAGCTAAGCCGTTTAGGGCTTTATAAGTCAGTAGCAATACCTTATAATTAATACGGAACTTTATAGGTAACCAATGCAGTGATGATAAAATCGGTGTTATATGATCATATTTTCTTGATCTAGTAAGAACTCTAGCGGCGGCATTTTGGACTAACTGTAGCTTGTTTATTGAGGATGCAGGACAACCAGCTAGTAAAGCATTACAGTAATCCAGTCTCGAGGTCATGAATGCATGAACTAACTTTTCTCCATCAGAAACTGATAGCATATTACGTAGCTTAGCAATGTTTCTAAGGTGGAAAAATGCTGTTTTTGTAACATATGAAATATGATTTTCAAAAGACAGGTTGCAATCGAGTATAACACCCAGGTCTTTTACTGTAGAGGATAAAGTAACAGGACATCCTATGATGTTAAAGTTGTATTGTGCGAGGTTTTGTGGGCGGTTTTTTGAACCGATAAGTATTACCTCTGTCTTGTCTGGATTTAATAAAAGAAAATTACGGGTCATCCAATCTTTTATATCTTTAACACACTCTGTCAATTTGGAAAATTTTGCGTTTTCATCCGGCCGTGATGAAATATATATTTGAGTGTCATCAGCATAACAATGGAAACTAATTCCATGTTTCCTTATAATATTTCCAAGTGGCATCATATATATTGAAAATAACAGAGGGCCTAATACAGATCCCTGCGGCACTCCATAGTTTACTGGAGTTATGATCGATTTTTCTCCATTTAAATAGACAAAATGGTAGCGGTCAGATAGGTATGATTTGAACCAGCTTAGTGCTTGTCCTTGAACACCAGTATAATTTTGTAGTCGATCTAAGAGTAATGTATGATCTATAGTATCGAACGCAGCACTAAGGTGTGTCTTCAGCTCTGATGACCTAAGAAATGTTTTGCCACATTGATCACATGTGAATGGCTTCTCTCCAGTGTGGATTTTCATGTGTTCTTTAAGGTGTGATGATCGCCTGAAACTCTTCCCACATTGATCACATGTGAACGGCTTCTCTCCAGTGTGAATTCTCATGTGAATCTCACAACTGTCTTCACGTGTGAAACTCTTTCCACACTGATCACAATTAAACGGCTTTTCTCCGGTGTGGATTCTCATGTGAAGCTCAAGACGATGTTTGTTTGTAAAGCTCTTCCCGCACTGATCACAAGTGAACAGCTCTCTTGTGTGGATCCTCAAGTGACGCTCAAGGGTATGTTTGCATGTGAAACTCTTCTCACACTGATCACATGTGTACGGCTTCTCTCCAGTATGAACTCTCATGTGGACTTTAAGATGATTTTTTAATGTAAATCTCTTTCCACATAGATGACATGTGAACGGTCTCTCCCCAGTATGAACTCGCATGTGAACATCAAGAAGTTGTTTGGTTGTGAAACTCTTCCCACACTGATCACATGTGAACGGCTTCTCTCTGTTGTGGATTTTCATGTGACGCTCAAGATTATGTTTGCATGTGAAACTCTTTCCACACTGATCACATTTGAACAGCTCTCCGGAGTGGATTTCCATGTGACGCTCAAGACTATATTTGCACGTGAAACTCTTTCCACATTGATCACATTTGAACAGCTCTCCGGTGTGGATTCTCATGTGACGTTCAAAATGATGTTTGTTTGTAAAGCTCTTCCCGCACTGATCACATGTGAACGGCTTCTCTCCGGTGTGGATCCTCATGTGACACTCAAGATTATGTTTGCATGTGAATCTCTTTCCACACTGAGTGCAGGTGAAAGATTTCTTGGCTCTTCTTTTCTTTAAAAATTTATTTTTAGTCTTTGAGCGCAAAGGTTTTTCTCCAGGTTTGACATGATGTTCCTCCTCCACTTCACTCAGTTCTTCACTCTCCTCGATCTCTTCCATCAGGTCTGAAATCAAAGAGAAAAGGTTATTTCATTTTCAGTACATCAAAACAATTCCAAGAGATATATGAATTGAAAGGACGTAAAAGTGAACCATAATGTAACAAAGTAAACAACTGCTATAAATATTACAATCATTTTTATGCCTTTTTATAAATTATACGTCCCTGGAAATTTACATGAATGAGGTACATTGATCTTCAATTATTATTTTTAAAACATTATATACAAATACCATATTTTAATAGTGTATGAGCCATATTCATTTTGTATTTTATGTCATTTTGTCCTGTGCCACTAGGGGGCTGTATGTGCTTTGTGGCTTATCTGATCTCGGATCAGCCTGGGTAGGTCATTTAAATAAGAGGAAACCCAGACACAGGTGTTGCTGATTTGGGAAGCAAACAGTTTTCGACTGTGCTTTTGTGCCTTGCCTTTGTGGTGAGCAATGCGGTTTGTTGTTTTGGTTACATATTTTGAGTTATTACGTCTAAACTTAATTCGCTGTATTAGCAACCAGTACTAGACTTTGTTTAGGACTTAGTCAGTACAAATAGTGAGAACTATTACATATATTTGATCAACGACAATTATGTAATGTAATATGAATACATTAAAAAATATACAATAGTGTCATAATTTGGACACCAATTAGGGCTGTGCGATATAGCAAAAAAAATAATCACGATATGTTTCATATTGTTCGGTATCGATAATTATTGAATTTTTTTATAAAAATTTTCTTTTTTAAAGAAAAGTAGAAAGTACACAACTCTTCATCTGATCTTTCTGTTTGTGACCCGTCTTACAAATCCCTTGTTTTCAAATCCCTACCATTACTAACATACGTAAATCAAATGTCACATGTCGGAGGCAGTCCAATCCTAACGACCTGCATACCTTTCCGGTGTCTTCTGGTACTATATTCTCTTTTCCTATTGGCCTCTGGAATTGCCAGTCTGCTGTAAACAAAGCTGATTTCATTACATCTATTTCTAGTCATTTTAGTCTCAGCCTACTGGCCCTGACTGAGACCTGGATCAGACCAGAGGACACTGCCACACCGGCTGCCCTCTCCACTAATTTCACTTTCTCACACACATCTCGCCTGACTGGTAGGGGTGGAGGCACTGGTCTGCTCATCTCAAACGATTGGAAATTTAATCATTTACCACCTCTGTGTGACAACAGCTCATTTGAATCACATTCAATTACCATCACAAGCCCTATTAATTTTGTTTGTTTTTTTGCATTTTGTATTTGTATATCGTCCCCCAGGGCAGCTCCGCAGTTTCTTGGAGGAGCTTGATGTGCTACTCTCATCCTTCCCTGAGGATGGTACTCCTCTCATAGTTCTTGGAGACTTCAACATCCACCTAGAAAAGCCTCAGGCTGCTGATTTCCACACTCTGCTTGCTTCATTCGACCTCAAGCGAGTATCTACTGCGGCTACTCACAAATCAGGTAATAAATTGGACCTTATTTACACACGCTGTTGCTCCACTGACAATACACTGGTCACTCCACTGCACACCTCAGATCACTTCCTCCTCACTCTCAATATCAACCTGCCACAGAACACAACACACACTCCTCCACAGGTCACCTTTCGGCGAAACCTACACTCACTCTCACCCTCTCGTCTATCCTCTCTGGTCTCATCCACACTTCCTCCACCTGATCAGCTCTCAACACTAGATACTAACAGTGCAACTGCTTGGACAACTTCTGCCCTTCTGCCCTGTTAAAAAAAAAAGTTGCTAGCCTATATGTCAAAGAATTTGGATTTTTTTTGAGCAGTTTTCACAAGTCAGTTGAAATGAGTAGAACAGACAGGTGTTTGTACATAACTTTCAATATTTATTGCACGTCGACAGACAGCAAGAGGTTTATCCTGCACTTCAAGCATTATCTTTGTAAGAAAAGTAAACAGTTACACCATATAAAGTGCATTTAACTCTAGCAAATTAAATCAACCTCTCTCAACTTTTTATTAAAAGTTGTATTAATAAAGTAAAGGCATTGAACCAGTTTATTTATAGTGCACTGACTGTGCACATTATATAACATTATATATGTTTTATATAATTAGTTTATTAATTAAATGAATAAAAAGACGAAAAGACCTTGAGATACGTTTGGTAATTTGAATGAATTGAAAATTAATTTGCTAAATTTCAGATTAATATATTTGTTTTCCTTAAAATTTTAATTAGCAGTAACTTAAACACTTTGCAGTTTGAATGTCCTGTATAAACAAAATTACGGATTATGTTTTTATGTTTCCACTGTTCGATCGCGTCCGCGTCCGCGCCTCACACACACACACACACACACACACACACGCACACAAATGTAAACACTTTGCGACTTTTCGATCACGCCCGCGCCTCTCTTTCTCTTTCTCTCTCTCTCTCTCTCTCTCTCTCTCTCTCTCTCTCTCTCTCTCTCTCTCTCTCTCTCTCTCACACACACACACACACACACAAATGTAAACACTTTGCAACTTTCCGATAGCGCCCGCGCCTCTCTCTCTCTTTCTCTCTCTCGGTTCAATACGAATACATGTACCGTTCCACCCCTAGTTCTTGCCTTTGACCTCAATTAATTTGAAGTAGTGCTTATATCTCCACCTTGAAAATGCCAACTTTTCATCGGATTGCTCCTGACTCGCCATCTCTGCTGCTTCATCGAATCTCTGTTTAGCTGGTGTGTGTGTGTGTGTGTGGCGCGTGTGCTGGCATGTGTGTAAAAACACTGGCTCTGATTGGTTACCATGAAACACATGGCTCTGCCTTAGCCAATCATAATCGCTTACCTCGTTATTAACCCACCTCCTCACTAGCTGTGCGAACCAGGGGTGTGTTCGGATTAAACAGTTTATTCAATCAATGCATAGTAACGCACCGACTTTAACGTCCAGAAATGTAAACGGCGTTGTAACGACGGGAAAAGTAATTAGTTAGATTACCCCGTTACTGAAAAAATAACGTTGTTACCTAAAGCCGTTCTTTTAAATGGCGTTATTCCAAACACTGCTTACTATCACAACAAAATTAACAATTCTTCAGACTCTCACATGCTTTTCAAAACATTCTCCTCTCTTCTCAACCCTCCTCCTCCTTCATCAACACTAAAAGCTGATGATTTTGCTACATTCTTTATAAATAAAACAACCGCCATCAGCGGCCAATTTACCAATCCACAAACTGACACACACATTTTACCAGCTAACACACACTTTCTACCTTCCTTCTCTCTACTTTCAGAGGTAGAGGTCTCCAATCTCCTCCTTTCCAATCGCCCTACCACCTGTCCGCTTGATCCTATTCCCACTAACCTACTTCAAGCCATTTCATCTTCGGTTGTACCCGCACTCACACTCATCATAAACACCTCTCTTCACACTGGTACCTTTCCCACAGCATTTAAGTAGGCTTGTGTAACCCCACTGCTTAAAGGGATACTTCACCTCTGGAAAGATGAATGTGTATTTAAAATAGGTCATTTAAGTAGAAGAAATGTGAATAAATTTTTGAATTTGGAGCTTTCTAGACTGAGAAAAGCCAGAAAATGTATTTTTGGCTTATGTGGATGAAAGACAATGTAACGTAAACGACTCGGGGTAAATGTGAATTAGCTCAAGAATATAGGGAATATTAATATTTATAACGCATGGTCATAATTCATAAGTCGCATGTACATTTATTTTATCAATTTTCGAGATTACCTTGTTCTGTACTGTCTGATCATTACAGTTAAGAAGGGGTATCCCTTTTAAACTCCACGAAAGTTGTATCTTCTGGCCGCGAATATCAAACTTTCTGAGTTTATGAATTAAAACTACTCAAGGTAGTCAATATCGAGCTTGTAGCTTAGATCTTGAAGTTTCATTGACTTTTATAAGGTGGGTTTTCAAACACAGAGACAATTAAAAGTATAAATGGGTTTATTAATAAAATGGCACACACTAGAGATTATATAAACTACAAACATAAACGTACGTAAAAATGCAAACAAACCAATAAACATTTAACCGAACACAAAAACATGAAATGAAAGAAAGAAAGATATAGAGGGAAGATAGAGGGTAACTTAGTCCACAGACCTAAGACCTAGACACCTGGAACAGCTTTTATAGGAATCAATATACTTGCGAGTGCTCTTTTTGGTCAGGCTGAAGCTGATGCAAGAAGCGAGGATGGTGTCCTGTTTCTGCTGCGTCTTCCGGTGTCGCGGGAAGCTTGAAAGGCTCACTGAATGTGATGTTACCGAGAAAGTTCAGATTCGTCTCCCGGGATGGGAGAGGCTGGAAATCTTAGTTGCAGAGACCGGCAGCTACGACTGGAACATGGGTTCGTTCGATGGAGAAGGCCAGGGCCTCCTTCAGATGTTCCTTGGAGAAGCGCTGCGCCGGGGAGGAGGGTCCAGAGAAGTTGGATGAGTTGGAAGCGGAAGGATGAGAGAGCGGAAGGATGAGAGATTTTGGACTTTTATCAGTGTCCCAGGTGCCGTCCCCTCCTTCGTGAAGGACGAATCAGCTGTCGAGATTTTTCGAGCGGGAAGATTCCTTTGTCCGGTTAGACACGCCCACTCGAATGAGTCATGATTGACTTTAACTGGAGAGGATTTTCTCCAGACATATGAACTTATAAAACAATGCGCATCACTGAATTCTGTTATAGGAATTCAACTCCGTTAGCTGGAGAGGATTACAAAGATATCAAAAATAGAATCTAGGCGTTGTAGCCATGCAACGATACATTATTATGCATTTGTATAGGCAATAGCAGTTCTATTAAGGTCACAAATAGGACATATGCTTTCCTATGGGTTACACACACCTCTTAACACACAAATTTATATATTTAGTACCTTTAGGAGTGACTTTATGGGTAAAAGTCCTTTTCTGTAGGGGGTTTCTGTTTCACAGTCCAGAGTGTGTTTGTATGTGTGTGTGTGCTGGAATGTTGCGACCCTGTTATCTCATGCATAGGGCTGGATAGCTCTGTGGTCAAATTTTATGACCTGCCAATGAGCTCGGGTTACGGGATGCGATTCTACTGGGAGAACATTCTTCAAAAATACATTTCAGATCCAAACACTCGAAGATCATAACTGTATGATCACAACAACATTAATCACGCATACCTACAGGAAATTCAGATACCAGTCTGAGTTACACACATTTTAAGTTAGACACAAAAGGATGTTGGTGTGTGTGTGTGTGTGTGTGTGTGTGTGTGTGTACGTGTGTGTGTGTTCTGGAATGTCACGAGTCTGTGAGGTTGTAAAAGTCACAGGGAGTCCAGAGCTGAAATGGGGGTTTTAGAGGGGATTCTAAGAAAACAGGGTTTCCTTATGTGACTCAAATGTCCCTCGGGGGAGCCACAAAGATGCAATTTTGACCATTCAAGCAGACTTGGAGATCAGGATTTACTAATTTGAACAGCATGTGACCGCATGTCATAGTCATTGTCGTTACATATTCCCCCTTTTTGTTAGATAAAGACCTCGGAAGGACTTTATCGAACAACAAATTAGCGCAATGGTCGATGGCAAGCGGCTGATGACTGAGGACTCAGGTCAAATGAGGTTTAGGCGAGCCCCGGATCGGGACCCCCTTTTTGCGGTTCCATAGGAAACCACCAGACACGGCTTTGTGAGCTTTGCTGTGGCTGCTCACATTTGGTAGGGTCTGGTACAGGGTGAAAGCCAAGACGGGAGTCAGGGCGTGGTCGGTTGCTGTGGAGGTACACAGCGCAGCGTTAGCTGCGGTCCAGGTATGGACACAGGTGAGGTGTTCAGGCTGGGCGGTTGCCCATGCTTGGAGGGACTGTGTTGAGTGCGAGTCCTGCCTTGGTGTTCAGGACTCAGGGTTGCTCTCTCCGTGCGATGCCGGATGCCAGACCTGGTGAGTGTGGCTGCTTTCTCGCGAACCACTGCGGCCTGCATCCTGTTAGAGGCGATAGGGAGAGAGAGAGAGAGAAGGAGAAAAAAAAAAATTCCAGCGATGGAGGTCCTTAGTTGGTTTAGGACAGTCTTTTTGGTTCGCTGAGGTTGGTATGCCACATGCTTTGATGTCCCATGCATGGCTTTTTGGCACATGTGGCGTCATTGTTACGCCTGGCCCCCCCCCTTGTGCTTTGTGGCTTTACGAGCTGTGGCGCTGTGATGGCAACAGGTGCACAATGCGTATAGAAGTCTTGTGAACGCAACATGTGCGTGGTGGCAGACAGCTGTCTGAGGCACTGGTTGTCAGTGAGCTCGGATGGCCTGCGAGGGTGGTGGAGGGGTAAGTGGTGGCATAGGAAAAGTCTGTTCATCAGAGGCCCGCATGACTTTTTTTTGTACACAGCGGAGGTAGCGTTTGGCGGCTCTGAGGCGTGCAGTGTAGTTGGTAAAGTTCGTTCGTGCTGTGTGGTCACTGCAATCGTGATGGTGGTATGTATGTGGCGCAGACATTGGTCTGGTTACTCAACTGCAGGTCAGTCAGGACCTTGAAGCAGTAGGTGTCAGTGTTCGTTTTCTGTGTCTGTGTCAGACGTGGCTGTACTGTCTTCATCTGTGATGTAAGAAGACTCGGGCTCACCAGTGTTCTGGAGAGAGTGGTTACAGGTTCGACGGTCTGGGCTTGGAGTTCTGGACGGCGGGTGGTGCTGGTTCCAGAATCTTTCTGAGCGGTCGGTCCGACGCTTTGGACGGGCACCGTCACAGTCGTGCCACCACCTGCTGGCCTGGAACGGTGTTGATTCTCTGTGGTAAGGTCTGTGTGCCGACGAAGATCGTCCAGGGCATTTTGAAGTCTTTCAACTTCCTGTTGTAGCGTTGTGTCCGTCTCGTCCTCTTCCTCGGTCAGGAAGATTAGCTGGTCTAGCCGACTCTGTGTGTGGGCTCGGTCCTTCCGGGCTTCTGTGGCCTGGAGCTGTAGTGCGGCTGCCTTCTGTTCCATGTCGAGGCTGAGCCTTTCGCTGGCCCGGGCCTTGGTGACGAGGTTGAGTGCGATTTTCCGAAGATTTTTGGCCAGCTGCTCGTGGTCGTACTTCTGGGTTAGCTCGACATCTCTGCTTACTGTGGTGAGAGAAGCACAGCACACACAAAAAGAGACACAATGCAAGTTTGTTTTAGGGTTAATGAGCTATACTCATACGGGCTATGCCGTTTATGAGAATTTCGGGGCTAACTGATGCCGACAGTTAGCTGAGCCAATTTCGTGGGTATGGATGAGACCCACAATAGAAATTTGGACAGGCGGTAGCCTGGGGGGGTCGTCTAGCGACGCCCGCTTTGATCGTCACTCTATTATTCAGCTTTTCCTGGGGTCTCTCTTAGGTTCTGTGTCTAAGTGAAATGAAAGGAACAAATCACACAGAGTGGAGAAAGAGACAAGGTTGAAGGTAGGGAAGATCAGAGGGAAACACAACACAAGGAAGTGAATTGGTCTGCAATGAAATGTCGCAAACAATAACACGGGGAGCGTTATTTAAGGAAAATAAATCAAATAAGATAAAAATAAAATAAAATAAAGAGGCCTAAGCCTTATTAACACTGCGAGAGTTCCTGATCGGGCCAGGAGATGCGTGGGTTATCGGGACAGGACCTCGAAAGAAGGTGTGTCTTAGAGAGAGAAAGGTGAGTCCAAGCACTTAAAATACACCCGAAGGAATAGCTAGTATTCTGTGGTTCCTAATAAGTGGATGGGTTCTATCAAATTTTAGTTTACCTGGGGTGAATAGAGGTCATCCAGGTGGAAACCAGCGGGCGCGGTCAGACCCTTTGACGGTTCCAACACCAGACAGAGCGCAGTGTCAGTAACGCCGGACAGATGATCCCCGCCCACCGGAAACCACCAGGGATGACTTTCGGATCACCACAGTGCACTGACTGAGTCCTGCCAATAGATACACAATGAGGGATTAAAATGTTAGACTTAAAGTAAATTAAGGCTTTCTGGTTTCATCAAATTGAGTAAATATGTATGCAGGAGTCAGAGGCAAAGGCTTTACTAAAATAATGATACAACAAAAAGGAAATTACGATAATTGGTTGTAATTATCAGAATAACCTACCCCCCCCCTTGGAGAGACTGGAGAAAGAGGGAAGAGAAAAATAATTATCAATGAAATAAAATTTGAATAAACAACACAGGTTTGAGACGCAGGCAGAGGAAAAGGCCCCGGCAGTGGGTTTGTGCCACAAGGGTGAGGGCCGTGTTTCCTCTCAGTGGTCCACCTGGTTGAATAGACACAATTTGAAAAATGCAAACTTGTTTAAATTAAAATTCAAATAAGCATGCAAGGAGAGGTCCAAAATAATAATAATAAGGAAGGAAAGAAAATTAGAATGATAACAGTGATGTATCAATACTAAAAATAATCAAAACTGAAATTCGAAATGACTTCCTACAATCCTTACAATAACACTGAGGTTATTAGTATGGATCATAAAAATAATCAAACGAAAAGGGGAGCAAGGAGACACTTCAATTGCAGACTGGGGGTTAAACAGATATTGATAAGTCGACCCAAGATCGCCACACGGTGGCGTGTTTCTTCCTAGGTGGACCTATCAATGAACTGAGTGAATCAAATCTAAGTTTTTAATTCGAAAAGTTTTCCTTTTTTTTTCGAACTTAACTTAAAGTGTGACCGTCAAAAACAGAAAAAGGAATTGTCTAACTCCAAATAATATCAGCATAAGCTAAGCTTGAATGCAGTTAAGTATTTGAGAGAGAAAAATGAATGCAGAGAGAAAAAGAAATTGAAAGCAAGTATTATCTTAGAACGCCACGAGATGGCGTAGTTGCGCTCGCGCAGGCTGACGTCAGTGGGAGGCGACGCTCACGCAGGATGACGTCGGTTGGGGGCGCGTAATTTGAGAACTGCCCCAGACTTAGAGGCTGCCCTCTAGTGTCGGTCAGTGGCGTAATTCAGCAGATTTTTTTTTTGGAATCACGTGGTGTTTTGCGCTTCTGTTGCATGCGGAAGACTGACGCGAGTTTCACAACATGTGACTAACAGGAATTACACATTATGCATTACACATTGAGACGGTTTTAGAATAAGAACAGGGATTATCATCTTTTCTTAATTCATAAAACTGGTTTAAAGAAGGAGAACAGGGATTATCATCCGTTTTCTTAATTCATAAAACTGGCCTCCAATTACATATTATACATATAAAACGGTTTACATAACAACAGGTATTAAAACTTCGTGTTTTAATCACTAGAAACTGTGAGCAAACAGGCGTTGAACATCTATTTACTTAAGCTGTGAGCACACCAGGCATCAGAACAGCTGTGAGCAGGACTTATCATCTGCTCATCTCCCATAAGCATTAATCAAAATAGCACTTTTATGATTTTTGCGTAGGTTTACGAAATTGGATCGCGAGGCCAATTTCTGACCAGGAGTTATCGTTAACGTATTGTATATCATAAGGCCTATTACGACTGAAAACTATCAGATTTACGTCTTCGTCCTAAAAGAGATCCTTCGTCTTCATTTAGTCGGTTTAAATCATGTTACATGTATCAACTGCAAAGAGTTTTGCTTCGTCTTTACAGAGACAGATGTAATGTCATGAACTGCAGTTTTAGCAGAGCTGGGCTGGCTTTGTGCCCGCGATCAGCTGGGTGAGTTCGCCTTGGCGACTTTTCTCACAATTCAAAACGCGCGTATAGCCTACAATTATTAATACCAATAATACACATTCAACTGAAGCTGAATTTGTCCACCAAACAAAGTTTGAAACTGCCCGCATTCTCCACCATAATAATGTAACGTAAACGACTCGGGGTAAATGTGAATTAGCTCAAGAATATAGGGAATATTAATATTTATAACGCATGGTCATAATTCATAAGTCGCATGTACATTTATTTTATCAATTTTCGAGATTACCTTGTTCTGTACTGTCTGATCATTACAGTTAAGAAGGGGTATCCCTTTTAAACTCCACGAAAGTTTTATCTTCTGGCCGCGAATATCAAACTTTCTGAGTTTATGAATTAAAACTACTCAAGGTAGTCAATATCGAGCTTGTAGCTTAGATCTTGAAGTTTCATTGACTTTTATAAGGTGGGTTTTCAAACACAGAGACAATTAAAAGTATAAATGGGTTTATTAATAAAATGGCACACACTAGAGATTATATAAACTACAAACATAAACGTACGTAAAAATGCAAACAAACCAATAAACATTTAACCGAACACAAAAACATGAAATGAAAGAAAGAAAGATATAGAGGGAAGATAGAGGGTAACTTAGTCCACAGACCTAAGACCTAGACACCTGGAACAGCTTTTATAGGAATCAATATACTTGCGAGTGCTCTTTTTGGTCAGGCTGAAGCTGATGCAAGAAGCGAGGATGGTGTCCTGTTTCTGCTGCGTCTTCCGGTGTCGCGGGAAGCTTGAAAGGCTCACTGAATGTGATGTTACCGAGAAAGTTCAGATTCGTCTCCCGGGATGGGAGAGGCTGGAAATCTTAGTTGCAGAGACCGGCAGCTACGACTGGAACATGGGTTCGTTCGATGGAGAAGGCCAGGGCCTCCTTCAGATGTTCCTTGGAGAAGCGCTGCGCCGGGGAGGAGGGTCCAGAGAAGTTGGATGAGTTGGAAGCGGAAGGATGAGAGAGCGGAAGGATGAGAGATTTTGGACTTTTATCAGTGTCCCAGGTGCCGTCCCCTCCTTCGTGAAGGACGAATCAGCTGTCGAGATTTTTCGAGCGGGAAGATTCCTTTGTCCGGTTAGACACGCCCACTCGAATGAGTCATGATTGACTTTAACTGGAGAGGATTTTCTCCAGACATATGAACTTATAAAACAATGCGCATCACTGAATTCTGTTATAGGAATTCAACTCCGTTAGCTGGAGAGGATTACAAAGATATCAAAAATAGAATCTAGGCGTTGTAGCCATGCAACGATACATTATTATGCATTTGTATAGGCAATAGCAGTTCTATTAAGGTCACAAATAGGACATATGCTTTCCTATGGGTTACACACACCTCTTAACACACAAATTTATATATTTAGTACCTTTAGGAGTGACTTTATGGGTAAAAGTCCTTTTCTGTAGGGGGTTTCTGTTTCACAGTCCAGAGTGTGTTTGTATGTGTGTGTGTGCTGGAATGTTGCGACCCTGTTATCTCATGCATAGGGCTGGATAGCTCTGTGGTCAAATTTTATGACCTGCCAATGAGCTCGGGTTACGGGATGCGATTCTACTGGGAGAACATTCTTCAAAAATACATTTCAGATCCAAACACTCGAAGATCATAACTGTATGATCACAACAACATTAATCACGCATACCTACAGGAAATTCAGATACCAGTCTGAGTTACACACATTTTAAGTTAGACACAAAAGGATGTTGGTGTGTGTGTGTGTGTGTGTGTGTGTGTGTACGTGTGTGTGTGTTCTGGAATGTCACGAGTCTGTGAGGTTGTAAAAGTCACAGGGAGTCCAGAGCTGAAATGGGGGTTTTAGAGGGGATTCTAAGAAAACAGGGTTTCCTTATGTGACTCAAATGTCCCTCGGGGGAGCCACAAAGATGCAATTTTGACCATTCAAGCAGACTTGGAGATCAGGATTTACTAATTTGAACAGCATGTGACCGCATGTCATAGTCATTGTCGTTACAACAACAACTCCCAGAATGCACTTGCTTCGCTGCCTTAGGAGGCCACGCCTACCGGTAAGAGTGCGTAGTTGAAAACAAGGCTAGCCTACGTGATGAGTTTGCCAGTGATTTAGAAATGGGCCAAAATGTCCGGGATTCGGCTTTTGCATTCTACAGTCGCCATTCTTTCATCATGTTTACTGTGGCGAGCAGGACGAGGCTGACGGCCGCGGGAGAACGGCGCGAGGCCGGTGGCGTCATTACTGAGACGTGCCGGGTCTCGCATCGCTCACGGAGGAGCGGGAATTTTCTTAGCAATGGTAAAACGCACATCAACCGATCACTTGTTTAGCGTTCATGTAAACACTACATTCAGATTCACCAATCGGAATGAATTCAGTTAGATTGAAACAAAAGGTGCATGTAAACATGGCGACCGCAGAAAGCAAAAGCTGAATCCCGTACATTTTGAACGATCTCGCCCGCCGGACAAGTCCGGGAAAAGGAGGATGTTGTTGTTTACCCCTACTTACTCAGCTTTCTCCTACTATTCAGCTTTCTCCACAGAACAAGAGCCTGCTAGCTTAGCTTCCAAAGAAAGACGGCTGACACTGTGTACATTTTGTGAGTGAAATCCCACCTCCTATGGGCGGGCTGAAAACATGCGGAACAACGCCATCTACTGGCTGTAGTCTTTAGCCTCTGGCCAGAAAATCCTCCGATGACGCAAAATGACGATTTTCAGAGGATCAGAGGATTTTTTCCAGACAAAAAATACATAAATCTCTTGTCTCAGGGGGATATGAGGGTGGAAAGCATGGTAATTCGAAAATACTACAGGTTTTCTACTAATACAAAGCTTAATGCTAAATCCTGAAGTATCCCTTTAAAGGAGAACTCCGGACAATTTTTAATCTTGATCGTTATACCTTTGTGAGTACTGTCTATAGAAGAAAAAATAAATTAACTGGATTGGTGCTTGCAACACGGAGCTGCTACAGCTTATGTCCAGAGCTCCAACTCAGCTAAAACAGCAGTTATGGGGGCATATACATAAAGAGGGGCTTTGTGCCTCTTAACAGACACAAAATGCAATTAAAATGTCTGTCCAACATGAACAGGGCCCTTACATGACAACACGATGTGTTTAGCAACTTAGCCATTGTTTAAATGCACCTAAATAGTGTTTTAGACAGCTAGCTGTAGTCTCACCCTGAAGTCCTGTGGGAACTCAGTTGTTGCCGGAAAAAGGTAAATAGCAGTGTGCAGGTGGGAGGAGCGTAGTGTGTGAGGAGTGAAGATCGGAGTTGCTCACAAGTGAAGAAGAAATGGTTCGCATTTGTGCCGTTCCGAATTGTGGCAACAGAATGCAAAAATACAAGAACTTAAATTTTCATCGTCTTCCTTTCCATGACCTCGAGATTCTGCAGTTGTGGCTAGTTTTCCAGCTACAAATGAGTTCCCACGGGACTTCAGCGACTTCAGTTTTTAGCGCGATAACAGTTTATTCAAGTGATCGCTATGCCAAAGTGGCATAAATTTACAGTAAGTTGTCGCTACAGCAGGGTTTTTCCTGCATAGAGAATTACGAAGCGGGACTCAGGACATTCTGCAAGAGCGCACAAAAGTGATGCGCAGATTGCAGATATATCCACATCAGATAATCCGCGTGTCGGGCCGGCCAAGTAATACAAAATAACATTACAATTAATTGCGGGATGGGTCGCAAGTCCAGAGATAAATTACTGTTTTGATTTTAATAAAGACAGAACTCTCATTTGGTAAAACGCAATGAACGTGCATAACTCTTTTTCTTTCATTTTCAGGCTATGTTTATACGGAAACGATCTGAACAGAAAACGCAAAAGTTCTGCGTTTAGACAAGCGTTATGGGGAGGAAATCTGCGTGCATATGGTGACTCAAAAGTGCGTGAAATTCAATGTAATATGCACTCCAGGCGGCTAGGTGGCAATGTGAAGCACTGCCACACAACAACACCAAGTCCGTGCGCCTGCGTACAACCTTCCTTCAACACAACATGGCGAAGCGTATGGAAACGTATGAAAAAAATAATCCGAATTTGTTCCAAATATAATCCGAAAATAATCCAAATAAACTAGATTTGTTATTTTCCTGTACTGGCGCATTCCTGTGACATAAACGCCTACGCAACGAGAGCCACAATGAGCAGATCGGTGCCTTCACTGTCTAGCAGACTTTTTTGCAGACTTTTTACCCTTTAGACGGGAACGTGACGGTGGAGCGTTTTTAAGATTTCCACTCTGGAGGGTGGTTTCACTTTTTTGCATTTTTAAGCCCCAAAAACGCCGTCGCCGTCTAAACGAAAAGCACATCTGATAAAATATTTTTACGTTTTCACCCGCGAGCGTTCTTGTGTAAACAGGGTCTCTAAGACAAAGTATTTCAATTCAGGAAAAAACAATCAGGAAAACATATGCCTAGAGCATCTCCTAGTGGTCATTATATAAAACAAAGATATTATATTATATAAAATAATGAGATATTGCTTAAAGGCTCACTGAAGTGCCTTGAAACTGTTGCTTGATGCGTTGACATAATTTCCACTGAAACATGAAGCTAAAGCGGGACATATTGAATGGCTCGAGCAACCGAACACAAATCTCAAACCAGTGGCGTAATTTTTTTAAATAGTGGGTGGGACAGGTGTGTGGGGCCGGGGGGGCTATACAATGCTAAGATGTACAATGTATGTGTACATAACAATAATTGGAAAAATTAACATACCAATCAATTTCAATAGTAATTTTCAAAGAGGATTTTCATGTGAATAAATCCATAGATCCACAAAAGTGTTTTGTGACCTTTCATGGTCTATTGGTAGAACTTCTGCCAAGCGTGTCCGAGGTTCTGGGTTCTAATACGCAGGTTTTTTTTCCTCATCGAAAGGGAGAGACACGTTTGTGTGCATCTTGTTTTGTGATTTCACCGGAACGAATAGAGTCTCAATGGCGATAGATTGAAGCGCGCGTCCGAGGGAAGACTGTGCACAAGCCACAAGAGACACTGTATCTGCGCCACTGATCGCAGCGGCAACAAGCACTCAAAAAGAACGCCTCTTATTTGACAAAAAAATGAAATGAATGCCCTGCTAATATCTGGAGATGTTTTATTAATTTGTATTAGGTACATATCCGTGCCGCGAGTCGTTTCAAAAAGTGGTGTGGACAATATTGACCCTGGCAAAAACCCATATTGCTCCGCGACGATGGCCGCTTTGGCCAGGTGGTGTTTATAGCAGAGGGGGCGGAGCTTTAGATTCTAGAGAGCATTTGATTGGACAGAAGATGTGATGAGAAGCTGAAGTCAGCAGTGATGTCATAGAATTCCCTGATCCATTTTAGCGGAAGTGAGAGAGTTTTGAATTCATAACCTTAAGCCTACCATATTCATACTAAAAGCAAAAAAAAAACTTACATTTGGATTTCAGGAGCCCTTTAACTAAAATTCTACACAAACTTAACAGAAATTATTCTGATAAGTGTTTTTTTCATGAAACAATGATGTATTGAAACAGTGACAATTTAAGTTTGAAGGGAGTAAAGCCTGTGTTTATAGGCTAAGGAAATGTAATTTTGCTTTTGACCTACTTCAGTGTGATATGTTACCATATCATCATGCTTAACACTGAGAATTTGAACAATTGTAATGTGATGATCAGATATCTAAATCAGAGAATATCATAGGTTAGAGCGGTTGGTGTGTGGATGATTTATGGTGTGTTGGAGCTCTTCATTTTGAACTCTCAAAGAGCACCAGATTAATAAATGTAAAACTTTCTTCCGGGGGATCACGCCAGTGTATATGACTTTCTACTTTCAGACGAACACAATCGGAGTTATATTAAATAATATCCTGGCTCTTCCAAGCTTTGTAATGGGAGTGAATAGAGGACATGATTTTGAATCCCAAAAAGTAGATCCATCAATAATAAATGAATATCCACACCGGGGGTTAAATAAAGGCCTTCTGAAGCAAAGCGATGCATTCGTGTAAGAAACATATCCATATTTAAAATGTTATACTACTACTAGAGCACAAAAATGTTTATAAGAGAACTAATTTCTTCATTGACTACGTTTACATGCAGCCAATATCCGGGTTATGGTCGGGTTAGAGTCACTATTTGGGTTTCTGAAACATTCGGAATAACGCGTTTACATGCGTGAGCAGAGAGAGTTACTCCTGTATACATGGAATTTGCAATATCCCGATGTAAACGGCGACGCACGGTTAGCGTCTGGACGTACGGACTTCCTTAAGACGCAATATGCGTCATTTCCGATTCTTTTTCCTGTATCCAAAGACAACAACAACAGCAGCAGCACGCGGATAATGAATAGTTCGGGGCAGATAGTGATCGCCTTTGTTTGCGCTTTCCTCCTCGCTCAAAGTGTGGTGCTGTGCTGCGTCTCGCCATGTTTACCTCTACTTCTTGTTTACTTCCGGTATACTGCACGCGGGTTTCTGTATGCGCCGTCCCTACTCAAAAGACCAAGATTCCTTGCGAATAGAACATGCGCAGAACACAAATCAATGTCCCTTTTGATGGGGATATGCCGATACGCGTTTACATGACCAAATATTCGGGTTAGAAAGGGGGTACCCCAGGTATAATATCCGGGTTTTTAAAAACCGGGATATGAGCATATCCGGGTTTTTGCCGGTGTTTACATGGCCGTGCGCGACCGGGTTATTGCTAATATCCCGGTTTTGAACGGGTTATTGGCTGCATGTAAACGTAGTCAGTGATCTAGTCATTTAATTGTGCTATCAAAATGCACAAGATTTATGCATTTCAATTTAAAATGTAAAAATGTTCTTAGAGGAACCAATGCCCACACACCACAGTCTCACAAAATCCTGTGGGAAACACTGTATACCGCAGCAAAATAAGTAGGCTATATAATAGTAATTTGCAGCGTGCATTTGTGTGAAGCTTTGATGCTTTTAATGAGAGCGAAATGAAACGGTCTGAATCAGAAACGGTTGCTGTGTTGTCAGTCTCTCCTCTTCCTCCAGCTTAACCACATCCACTTCTGTAGCCTTTTTCAACACTTCATCTGGAAAGCTGTGTAAACATCTGCTAGGCATATTTTCAAGCAGTTTTGAAACGTGTTTTCTGTATGTTTAGGCTAAACTGCACATCAAATAGACCTGTTTGCATCCATGAAATACGTGTGTTGATGTTAACACATAAACCAGCCTGATCTCATCCCAAGGCGTCATATACTGATGCTTTTGACATTTCGTCTACATCCAACGCACATGGCACCCTTTAGCGTCAATATGAGACGCAGATAGATATGGGCCAGAAGGTGCCTCTAGCTGTCTAACCCTAACCCTACCCCAGACCTAAACCTAACCATAACCGAACAAAGCTCTGTGCGTCTCATATTGACGCTAAAGGGTGCCATGTGCGTTGGATGTAGACGAAATGTCAAAAGCGTCAGTATGATGCCCTAGGAGGCGTTACACTTAACTTAACGAAAAATGTCATATTCCTTAGTTAATCTGATAGTTTTGTAAGCCGTGGTGTTCATGCTACTGTATCAGATATCAAGCAGATCCTCAGGAAAGAAGCAAGATCACGCACGGTAGTGTTGTCACGATACTAAAATTGTTTCGATACCGATACCAAGTCAAGAATTGCGATTTCGATACTTTTTCGATACTTTTCCTGAAAAGGGAGAAACACTCTCAAATATCATTGATGTGCTTTATTTTAAAACCGGGACAACATTCTAATCATATAACACACTAATAAATGAACATATGAACAGCAGATATATTCAACATTTGAACAAAATATGAAATACCAAAATATAAAAAATAAATTAGAGCAATGACATTCAAGGTAAAAAAAAAATCATAAATTTAGCAGCATTATCTCATTTATCATAAGAAACACAAGAGTTACCGGTAATAACTTTATCTTGATTCTGAACTTTGAATAAAAATATGAACAGCGATTAGGCCTGTCGCGATAGTCGATAAGTCAATTAATCGCACGATAAAAAAAAATGAGCTCGATCATTTTTCCGGCCGCGATAATTCCATTTGCATGCTTGTTTGTTTTCCTCGTCTCTCTCTCTCAGTCTCTACCAAAGAGACTGGATGACCACTCTCGGTTCTTTAGCGTATAGGAGGAGTGAACTCTCTTGTCAGTTGCATGGTCTTTGTGTGGGAAAGCGCCGGCGGGACTGTTTGCGGCGACTGCCAGGAGAGAGAGAAGACGCTAGTTGTGAGTTGCGACAGCGAGCCCGATCACATGAAAATGCGTATCTATACCACGTTATTTCTCGTGCCATTTATACGCCAAAAATAGTTTTTGCGTGCATATGATACGCTCTTTATCATGGCGTGTAATACGCACGCACTCCTCACCCCTAATCCTAACCAAGTATTTTCAGTGCGTAGCATATACACGCAATAAAGCGCGTCTCCGTCTTCCCGACAGTACACAATCACTTGACAAAGTAACAGGAGGACAAAGTAACAGGAGTAACAGTGCAAAATTGTGCGATATGGCTTGTTGAGGCTTTTTTTTGTTTTGTTTACAAAGGTCCTAACTGTCAGTTTTGCTGTTATGGAATGTATCACTATTTATGCCTAATGTCTAAAGCCTAATGTTTAATATTTTTTTTTAAGTGCAATTTTGTTTACATCCATTTTATTTATTAACAGACATTTATTTTGTTAACAGACACTAAGAGTCCATTGCTTTTATTGTTTTGTTCATTTTTTTGGATATTTAAAATGTTTTCCATTTTCAATGTTTAATATTCTTTAGAAATAAAAGTTTATAGATCGTTGAAAAGGTGTACCAGCATTATTATGCCATTATAATTATATTAAATGAAAATGGTCTCAGAACGACAATATTACCGTTTATCGCGATAATTTCTTGGACAATTTATCGTCCAGCAAAATTTGTTATCGTGACAGGCCTAATAGCGATTATATTAAACAATGTTTAATATTGGTAACATATGATAAGCCTCATGGTGATATATTTGACATATGGGGAGAGAGTTGTGGAAGGCCTATACTTCATGTTAAACATAAATATATAGCAGCAAAGACAACGTCGGCAGTGTTGACGGCAAAATAGGCTACAGAATATTTCGTTCTGTATTGAGAGGTGCAATATTTGAAAATCAATGATTTTTTTTTTATTACATTTATATCTGCATTTATGTCAAAACCTAGAGACTTTCAAACATCAAAATGTCATTTATTAATATGCATTCTTGTCAAAATGACATAGAAACATCTTTTCCTATTCTATTTTGCCTGGAAACGCTTCCAACACGCTTGCGTGTCGCGTGAAAAATAGGCGTCGGTTCTATTTATCTAGCAGTGTGCTACAGTAGCTCTAACCTGTTAACATGGGAGCCGAAATAAAAACGGACACGCCACGCAGCTGAGACGCTCACGCCACGCAGCCAGTGTGTCGCCGGCCTTACAAATCTGGAACGCGGTCATTCTCAGAAGTATCGATAGCCTACTAATAAATTTAGGAATCGTGACGTTTTTCATTTCCGGGAATCGCGATACTTTTGAAGTATCGGTGCACTGTGCATCAGAGCAAGGTAGGCAAAGTACTTCCATATGTCACTCCTCGCGTCATCTTTTTCTACGAGTGGACCACTTGTGCTCGCACATGCAGCCATCTCGCTGTAGTGTTTTGTCACATGACACTGACAGCTGCAGCTTCTTTGCTGCGTGCGTCAGGAAAAAAAACACTGACATCCATAGGGAGGCGGGTTTTTTTTTTTTTTTTTAAGTATCGATACTGATAAATTTAGGTACCGTGACGTTTTTAATTTCCGAGTTTCGCGATACTTTTGAAGTATCGGTACACCGTGCAACACTAACGCACGGATGGGATGAGTGCAATTTATTCTCTTTTATTGCACGGCTCTGTGGAATACTTGATTCTGATTGGTAAATAGCGACATCCAGTGGTATATTATTCCCAGATAACAACCGCTGAGAACAGATAACGCAGGCTCATCCAGGTCACTCTAGTCAGCAGTGCTAGGAATGTTTTTTCTTTGTGTAAGTTTTGCGTTTTGTGAGCTAAAAAAGTATTAAAACTCAGTCAAATCAATATTTTGTGTATAGTTATTTAATTATGCCGTCCAGTATCGTGGACTCGCTCTCTCGTTTCATACAAATGCAGCGGCGGCCATTTTGTGGCTATTGTTTACACTGTTGGATTATGAGATACGATTTTAAAACTGTTTAATCTGAAATCAATATCTTATCCCCATAACTGTTTATGTGGCGAAATGCTTTGTAATAAGTGCTATGACTGTATATTGTATCTCTTAAATGTCCGTCTAATTTGAACTTGCCGCTGAAACTGCTCTCTCCACGGAAGCTTTGCGACCAATCAGATCAATATTTCGTGTCTAATTATTTACTTATGTGGCAAGTAGCAGTGTAATAAGCGGGACAATATCTCGGCTTCGCGTCCTCATCACTCTGCCGGGGGTATTTTGAGAGAACAATCAGCTGGATGTACATTATCCCTTTGGAATAGTAGGCTATGAGGCAAAATTAGCAAAATACACCGGAAGCGTGAATTCTCAAAGGCATAATTGCACGTCACATGTTGGCAAAAAAAATAACAGTTTCACAAAATTTAATGCAAATAAAAAAATACTAAGCATAATTGAAACACTATTCGAACACACATCATGTAAACACATCAAGAAAATGTGTGTTAGTGTGATAGAAAGTCTTTTTGGTACAATCATGCCGTGTCATTGATTGTAGATTGTAGATTGAACCATAATGCTAGTCAAACAAATATTATATCTTAGACTGCTATTCAATCGCATTGAAAATAAAAACAAATTATATAACCATTAAATGTGCAAACATACCTTAAAGGAGAGTAGTAAGAGGCGAAATGAGCAAAAACACACCGGAAGTCCTGCTCTCTCACTCCTGCATTGACAAACACGCGCGCGAATGAAGAGATAGACAGATCACGATTAAAAGCGCCAGTTTCAAAGAGAGTTCGCTAATTACACGGATACTCGTCATGAAGTATTTATCAACAACGTTTTAACACGATGTTCACTCTGATAAAGTTACAAAGAGACCGTAAATAGCACATGTGTTGTGTATGAGAGAGAGAGAAAGATACTGTGCTTCCCGTCTGCTTTCACAGTGAGACTAGCGCGAATGCTTAAAGGGGAAGACGAAGAGAAACCACTTCCTAACGGCAGATCTCTCTTCTCGCAGTGGATCCGACACCTGTGAGATCAAATACGGATATTCACGCTTGTGCACGGTGTTGCTAATAAATTGGATGTAATATGAGTCCAAATACGTGTTTATCAATAATTTTTTCATTAATACACACGTGTTTCTATATTTTAATATAAAAATGCCATCATAACAAAAAGAGATTGCACTGTCAGAGAGTTGGGCATATTCACACATAATTTATAGGGCTATATATTGACACAAATTTCAGATTCGATTTGATTTTCAAGCTTGCAATTCGATTCGATTTAGATTCCAATTCGATTCAATATTGATTATTTTGGATATCAGACCACAATACATGGTACATTTCAAATATTTTAACAAATCTCTTAACTAATGCTGTAAACTATGGTAGTCAGTTGTAGCCTAGGCTTCATTAGCTTACCATAATATTGAAGGTAAAAATTAACTGATTTGTATAAAAACTTAAATTACACTTTTATTTATTTTTATAATAATAAAGTTATATGAAATGTAAAAATTTAAATGGTGGCTGTCATAAAAAAAAACTTTCTAGATTTATTCAAACATGCATTAAATATTGAAGAACATTAAATTAATAAGTAATATGGTGCATATATTTAGCAAAATGCTCCTCTCTAGAGTTAGTTTTTCTAGCTGACTAACAAGTTTATGGTCACTGGATACAGTTTTTCTGAGGTAAATGTGACGTTACATGACATTGTTTACAAGCCGTTTTACTGACGTCTTTCCACGGTTGAAACAGTGATTGAGCGATTGCATGTAACATGATATGGATTTCGATCAGTTGTACTCTATCTTTAACACACTTTGGATGCTCATTCATGTTTATTTTGCGCTGAAACTGGTATTATCAAGGTGGAAGAGAAGATCATGTGCTTCTCTAGAGCTGCGCCAGAGCGATCTCACGCCACAGCGCCAAAACGCTATTTATGTTTTTGAATTTTGTAAGAAAATGGATTGAATTTGAAATCTGAGACTTTGTTTCATATCAATAGTAACAAAGCACAAAGATTATTGTGATTTATTGGATGGGATGCACGCTACATACACAACTGAAAACAGGATGAATAATCGATTCTTGGGATTTAAGAATCGATATCGGTTCGTAAAAATGAGAATCGATTAAAATCGAGGAATCAATATTTTTTACCCAGCCCTAATAATTTATACACATAAAACATGAAAATCAAACATTTGAAAAGAGATCAATACATCACGGTCATTTAAACCAATAAGCATTAAGCTGTGTCGTCAGCAAGTCTTTCCCATCATGCTTTTGATCATCAGTCGGTGGAGAGCAACTGCGCTCGACTGCAGAATCCGCACTCGCGAGAGTTTATAAATGTAATAAAGTTATAAATGTGTCGAGTACGGCCCACCTTGCTCTGATGTCATGCTGTCATATGTCAAAAAACTCTCGCGAGGTGGCCGTGTCGGATTCTGCCGTTTCTATCCACCGACTGATGATCAAAAGCACGACGGGAAATGCTGAGAAGAAATGATAACTGGTTTGAATGGTTGACCAACCTCTGGGATATAATATTGGATATGCCATACAGTTCTGCCAGTTATAGTAGATAAGAGTTTTGGTGTTAGTGTGTGGGCCATGTGTTATACAATGTATTTCAGCTTTAGTGGAGAGAATGGTGAAAAGTAAAGTTTCATATCAAATGCTTCAAATGTCTAATTATGAGGATCGATTCAAAGATGTATGTCCAAAACCACAGAAATTCGATGACGACACGACCAGCAGAAGTTAAAGTGAAATGTATTAATTGAGTTAAGATATGTTTTTTCTATTCTTAACATCTATACTATTTCTTGTTTATACTTAAGTGACTGCGGGTCTGATCTAGTGTCAGGAGTGCGATAACAGTGTTTATTCATTCAGATAAAGTATTTACTTGCTTTTAAATCTTCTTTCACAAATTTAAGAGACTGATCATTTTTATGAAAATCAGGGATGAAGAGTATAAATGTGATGACTTAAATTTGGTGTATTATTATAATAGTTATCAATGAATGATAAAAAGAGGGGAATTGTGGAAGAAATCTAATATGTAGTATGTTTGCATTTTCTACTAAATTTTCTACTTTGCATTTCTGTTAAAATATGAGTGTTAAAGGTTAATGAGCTAATTAAGTGATTAACTGAGTGATGATTGAGCATTATATATTACTTTATTTAGCATTCATGTAAACACTACATTTGGATTCATTAAAATGACTTCATTCAGATTAAAACAAAAGTTGTGCATGTAAACATCTGTGTGAGTCCTCTGCATATAAGCTTGATAAAGCCTGAACCTCGTCATCTGTCGTATTTTTGAAACTCTGTTGTGTTTGTATATCGCTGTAACCTCTAAATCCTTCTACAACATTCCCAGAACCTACTACAATCATAGATTGCCCTTACCTGCAGGTTAACCCCCTGAGGTTGGCAATCACGCAGGCGTGATCTGCTCGTTTTTTTCCTTATCAGTGCGAAAGAGATTCAAAATGCTGATTTTGATTTTGATCTTACGTACTTGTGTTGTACATCAATCGATCCTGTTAAGTGTGTATTTTTTTTGTGTATACTCACAATAAAAACCAAGTGTTGTGCTTTTTGCCAAATAAATAAAAATAAACATGATGCGAGTTCTGCTTTCTCTCTGTCAGTGAAGTCCATTCTGAAACGCGTCCGAAAATGAACAATAACTCAGCGAATACTCAGTCACACAGACACACAGGCATGAAGCTTGAATTCTCTTCTTTTAAATGAAGTATTTTTTATCATATTGTATTGTGATATATATATATATTTATATTGTATTAGTACTATCGTAATAATAATCATGGAAAATGTACCTCAGAAGTGCTGGTATTTCGAGGAGCACCGGATCCAGCTGAGCTGAGGAATACAGTACGTTTTTTTTCATTCTCAAGTGAATCGCGTTTCTGTGTGTGAATGAATGAGTAAAAATCGACTGAAATATGTTTAAATAAAATGTATTTGTATAAGCAACGTATTAAACTGCAAATTAAAATGTATATTCCCTATAATAAAAACGATAGGCATGTTACAGACATTTCGTTGACAACATTTCGTTGACAAGTTTGGATAGATTATAATTTTTTACTATAAAATATCTGCCACCTCAAATAAGCTTTTTTGTTTGCCAATTTTTGCTCATATGTTAAATATAGTATGTTTTGTCAAAAATAAAGTCATCAAATAATATGTTATTATAGTGTTTGTTCCAATGTAGGCTATATTCAAAGTAATGAATCCTTAACTTTGAAATATGCATGATAAAATGTATACTTTAGTTTTTACAAAGAAAGATTACACTTGAATTGTTGTTGTAATTGTAACCTGTTTAATAAAAAAATATATTTACAAGGTAGATGTAAACAAACTATTAAAAGGTAAATATAAGCCTTTTCTTTAAATAATTTTTATTGTGTTTTATTAGTGACAAATTTGGGGAGAGGATACATATTCCAAAACTGAAAATACAGTATGAGAATTAACTGCACAATTACTAGACATGTTTTCCTTGGATATTATACAATTTGCATGCACAATTTATGGGAAAATACATTATTTGATTACTCTCTCTCTCTCGGCTCATTAAGTATGCGGGCCCCATTGTCTCCTCAGGTGTGAACCACTAAATATGCATGATGCTGTTGGATCGTTGACGCCCACTTGCATATTGCCTTTCCAAACAGAAAGTGTCTTACAAAATTGAAATCAATGTATTGTTTTATGTGAATGATTAGGCAGGATGATTTTCAGATCATTTTGAAGAAAAAACTCTAGGCGACGACATCCATTAGTCAAACGTCTTGTTGATTAAATTTAGATTAAGGATGCATCTCTTTAGCCTATAGCATTCATATCATGCATCTCCTAACCTTATAAAGTTATATTAGATCAAATTCACATCTGTTACGTGCTCAGAGGATGCTGTTTTTTTTATTTTCTCTTTCTCCGCTATCAGCTCTTAGGGCGTTGAAGTTGAAGTATTCATAAAAGATCAGATGCTTTTTAAAGCTAGACTGCGCTATCTTTGCAAACTTAGGAAAAACTCTTAAATTGGTGATAGAGTGCATTATTTTATTATTTCATAATGGTCCCTGGGGTGCCCTTATAATGTTAGTATGATTTTAACATCAAAAATTGTCATAATTTAACAAATAAAAGGCATTTTTCCAAGCCTGGTTTTAGCCTTTGATTTGAACTATTAAGGGGCGTGTCTGTGTGAGACTTTGCAAATGCCCACTGCTGTGATAGGCTGTGAGGCTTCAGTGTAAACGCCCACTGCTGTGATTGAGTTTTGACAAGTGTCCAGATACACTCGCGCTGTTTGATTGACAGCTCGGGCGATAGGAAAGGGAGCTTTCTTTGATCGCTTTCTTTATATAATTTAATATAATTTAAATTTAAATATAATTTAAAATATCTTGAAACGCATCTGGTTAAAATGGTTAAAATCTTTGAATTTTGTCTGAGGGAGTGCACTTACCTCTGCGTTTACCACAGAAAGGGTTGCCAGCCACAGATACACATATATGTAGATGCAGTTCAACTGCTTTAGGTACATCAAAAGAGCCACCAAATTAGAAAATGTAATGAGGAGACAGGTTGGAATACAAGTCAATGGAGAAGATGCCTCAGTGCACTAGTGAAAATGTTGGTGTTGTAGTGATTTATAGTCTCTATATTAGTATTAATTTAGTTTTTGGTATTAATTATTAGTATTAATTTATTTTTTGTTCACACTAAGGCAAGTGTGACAGTTTCAGATGATTCCTTCCTATATTACAGGGCACCAACTGTGGAATTTCACCTTGACAATGAAGAACAGTCATGGAAGATTGTTGAATAGCAAGTATAGGAAGTTCATCATCTGATCAATCTGAAGGATTTAGTGAGATTCTGGGGAGCTTGTAGAGCCTCTGATTATCAACACAAGAATGACACAGTTGCTATAAGAATGAATTTATTAAAAAAATATATAGATGAGAGAAATATCAGACTCACTAAATACTACTAAGGAAAATTACTAAACTACTATGAAAATTGAATCAATAATCAAACAGAAACTACAAACAACTACACAAATGGATGATAAAAATGAATTCCAAGTAGATGAGCAGCAAATTGGATGAAGCATTGAATGTACAATGAATACAGATAACATGTCTAAAGTATATATCTGTATATGCTGACCCTAGATACAGTCTCTACACAAATATCAATCTAATATAGCAACAACCTAATGCCAAGGCCTTTGGGAAGAGGTTTCTCTTTCTCAGTGTGGCTCTGCAACTGGTGAAAAGCGATCCAATTTTCCCCCACTCCGAGCAGAAAGATACCAGTGGAAGACGTAGCCCATCGCAGGACTGATCACCCGATCATGTGAAACATAAACTTCCAGTTGGGGAGGCGATTACTAATTCCTGCCTTCCTACTTCCTCCCGCCTCACAGTGAGAAAAATTGAGTCGTTGCATTCCAAGTGTCCGCCCATCACGTCCCATCACAATTCCCTGGGTGAATAAGGAGATATGTAGGACATGTTCCTTACAGTTTCCTGTCCCTTTGTATGGTTCTAAGCCAATGTTTAAAGATGGTCTTTTTCTTAGGGCCTTTCTTTGTTCCTACTGTTGTAACAACTGAGGCAAATCAGACACAATTATTTGTTATATTTAACTCGCTCTGGGACATATCATCCCATTTTAATACTATTGTTTTGATACTGTGTATTTTATAATAGAACCATGTTTGGGCTCTATAAATTGGGACTTGGAAGATTGAAATGATTGTGTATATGATATGTTGATAGCTGTGCAACATATTAGTATTACAAGAATCTTTCATAGTTTCCAGCACTGAAACACACATGATGGAATGGATGCTAATGTGAAGTTTAGCAGCATTTGAGTTCTCGTCCAATACAGTATAATCATGTAAGATGTGATTTCAGAGCGAAAGCCTGAGCCGCTTCTTCCCAGTGTGAACTCTCATGTGAAACTCAAGACATTGTTTGGTTGTGAAACTCTTTCCACACTGATCACATGAGAACGGCCTCTCTCCAGTGTGGATTCTCATGTGAATCTCAAGACCTTGTTTGGTTGTGAGACTCTTTCCACACTGAGTGCAGGTGAACGGCTTCTCTCCAGTGTGGATCATCATGTGACGCTCAAGACCTTGTTTGGTTGTGAAGCTCTTTCCACACTGAGTGCAGGTGAAAGATTTCTTGGCTCTTCTTTTCTTTAAAAATTTCTTTTTAGTCTTTGAGCGACTCAAAGGTTTTCCTCCAGGATGGACATGATGTTCCTCCTTCACTTCATTCAGTTCTTCACTCTCCTCGCTCTTTTCCATCGGGTCTAAAATCAAAGAGAAAAAGTTATTTCATTTTCAGTACATCTAAACAATTCCAAGAGATATATGAAGTGAAAGGACATAACAGTGAACCATAATGTAACAAAGTAAAGAACTGTTATGAATATTACAATATTTTTTTATGCCTTTTTATAAATTATACATCCCTGAAAATTTACATAAATGAGGTACATTGATCTTCAATTATTATTTTTAAAACATTATATACAAATACCATATTCAGGGTTCCCACACCTTGGTTAACTTCAAATTCAAGGACCTTTCAAGGACTTTCCAGGTCCAATACCTTCAAATTCAAGGACTTAATGTGGGGACACATTTGTTGTGTCCAACAACAAACGTTGAGGTACCATCGTAGTTTCATGCGCGCGTGAACGTCATGGCGACGTGCAATGTACACTTATCGTAACCAGGGTTTTTCCTGGCTCAAAACGAGGCGGAGGTGGTAAAATCCTAATAATGTACTTTAATAATAAGATAATTAAATGTGTATTTTTTGTAGATCATGATAGCCTAATGTGTTCTCGACATTATTTTTGTTGGTGGAGGTTGGTACCTCTAGGGGGGTCCGGGGGCATGCCCCCCCGTAAGAAAATTTTGACATTTTAAAGATAAATTCATTAATCTGGTGCACTTTGAGTCACCCAAATCCACTTTTAAAAATAAATAATACGCCTGCAAACCGCCCATATTCTTTGAGTTAGATATCTGCATCTGATCATCACATTACAATTATTCAAATTCTTAAGGTGATGATACACAGGGAAACTTTTTGAGCAATGTTGTTGGGCAATCTTGCAGAGGGAATATACAAATTTCCCAATACATTTCTATCTGGATAATTTAGATTGGTCGTGGGCCCTGTGTCTCATCTGGTTGCCCGTTGATGGCAACATTGCTCAAAAACTTGCCCTGTGTATCATCACCTTTAGTGTTAAGCATGATAATATGGTAAAATATCACACTGAAGTAGGCTGATTTAAACATTTATTTAAAATAAAAGTTCTTCTTTTGGCAAAATTACATTTCCTTAATAGCCTAAACAGAGGCTTTACTCCCCACTGCGCATAGACATGTCGAAACGACGTATTTTCTACGTCGTTTTTGCACGTCCAATTTTGCTCCCCTTGAAGGTGCAGACTGTGACGCCAGATGACGTCTTTTTACGACGTCTTCCGCACGTCTAATGTTGACGTCCGTCCACAAAAGTTTGTTTATGGGAAGAAGGAAGGAGACGGGGTCGGCTTGCTGTGGATCGTGTGTTTTATTAGATATTGTGCGTCTTTTCCAAAGAATAATCGCGCTCAATCAAAACAGCGGCTTCTTTAGGCTTCTCCTCATGAGACGGCACACACACTTCTTTAGGCTTCTCCTCATGAGACGGCACACACACACACACGCACACACTTATTCTTGCTTTCCCTGGGAATCGAACTCGTGATCTTAGCGTTACAAGCGCCAACGCTCTACGGTTTGAGCTACAGTATCACACCTTTGTACGCGTCTCCAGTTATCACCTGATGCTGAGACGATCAAATGGAGTTTTTGGAAAATTATCTTAAATAATTATAACTAATCGGTAGGCCTATTCGAATATGTATTAATCATGTTGATAATGCGCGAATGAGGCGTTTAACGCGGCGCGAACGAGCGAATGAGGCGAATTGAGCGTCTGGCGCGATTAGCGCGAGTGATTTGAGGGTGCGAGAGAGAGTGAGATAATTCTGTTTAGTCCAGAGGATATATCGCGTTTAGGCTAAAAATAGGTTCAGCGCTTATCGCGGTTTGGAAAGAAACTGCATCTTGCAGTACATTTTAAACAAGGAAATAGAGATTTGGCATGAAACGTGGATGGAGCGAATAGGTTCAGTACACAGCAAAATGACATGACAAACTCTTTTTTTTTAAATGGCAAAAGTAGTAATAATCATGTAAATTTCCTGCACCTGTCATAGACGTCCAAATGACGTCCAAAAAAATTACCCAGTTCAAAGGTCTAATGTTGAACGTCAATATGACGTCCAAGTTGGGTCATGGTTGGACGTCCAAATAGTGGACCTAGTTTGGACGTCGAAGAAAATTACCCAGTTCAAAGGTCCAATGTTGAACGTCAATATGACGTCCAAGTTGGGTCATGGTTGGACGTCCAAATAGTGGACCTAGTTTGGACGTCGAATAGATGTCCAGAATTGGTCATGGACCGGCGGACCCAATATAGACATGATCTGCACGTCTATCCGACGTCCAATGTTTAGTGGGTCCCTTCAAACTTAAATTGTCAATGTTTCATTACATCACTGTTTGAAAACACAAATGTTTTGTACCTTTATAAAGGGCATTTTCCCCCTAATTTTATTAAATGTATGCTCCATCTTTCATTTCAAATTCTTAAATTTGATCAATATATTCAATTAAAATAATAAGACACTAGGCTGTTACCAATCAAATGAAATAATTTACAGTGAAAAATTATAACTGTATTAAATTGGATTATTTTAAAGATTTTTTAAACTAACTTTGATACTTTGAAACTAACCCGCCAGTAGGAGGCGGCAGGCGACCGTCTTAATGAGCGAGTCATTGAGTCATTCGTTCAAATGGCTGATTTATACAGAATGAGGCAGTTTATGAATGGGTAATTGAATCTTTGACTCAACCGATTCGTTCAAAATGTTGAATCATTCAGTAATGAAACAAGTGTTGCTGTGAGATGCGCTATGATTCTGCTATGATCTTTGTTTGGAACTATTTTCGCTGCTGAAACAGAAAAAAAACAGTCATTGCGTCTAAAATGTAAGTGACTTAATTTAAACTGTTTGTTTATTGAACTGTTATGAAATCAGTCTCGGTTTCAATCTTGATGGCATTCAGGAAAACAGCTCTCTGGTCGTGTGTAGCCCAGGCTATATATTGTTTCTTAACTATAATATGTTATAAATAACTGCGCGAGTCTCAACAGCGCAACTTTGTTACCGTCAGTAGGCCTACATTAATTAATGTTTAATTGACGGAGGCGGCCACCTCATAATTCTCTATGCAGGAAACCCCTGAACGTAACATGCGCTTAACTAGTGTAAATCTAGCAAGCTATGCATAGGCCATGAAGTTTTGGCGATTATCCAATTATCCATTGTGCCCAGAGGCATTTGAGCGACGTCCACTCCGACGTCCGTTGGTGAAGCGCACCAACTTTTAAATGCATTATTATATTCAAATTGCAAACACATGAGGACAGACTCCATGAAATGTCACTGGCAGATGAACGTGCTACTACATTTCTCTCCGAAACGGTAGGAAATTAAATTAGATTTAATAGAGGACTTTAACTGTGACAAGATGATTGACAGGGCAGTTTACATGACGGGATGCACGCGACAGATCCGTCCGATAAAGATGACAAAGTAGAATGTCCCAAAGTTGCCTACTTTTTTGCTACACATTCAAAAGTAAATACATTTACTTCACAAAAAGAGTACATACTTTGATGGCGTAGTGTAACTTAGGCGAATTGGGACGCAGCATATGGCTTTACACATGACGATAGCTCTGATTGGTTTTAGGAGTTTTAGGTCTATCCAATTGCACCCAGAGGCATTTGAGCGACGTCCGTTGGTGACGCCCCTTTGGAAATGAGTTATTAAAGAAGCTTTGCCAGACTATAACTCAGTTACTACTGAGAATGGTCTGGTTTTAACCAGGCTAGAATTTAACATTAAAATGCACAAAATTTTCTCACGGGGTGGCATGCCCCCGAACCCCCCTAGAAGACCCGAGGTCCACCCACCACAGATTTAACACACATCCTGTGGGAAACACTGGTATTGCTATGCCAACGCAGCTTATAGCTTTTTTTAGGATTCATCATTGTGGAGTGTAGTTCAACTGTATTAATAAATGTCAAATTCTTACTTATTTCATCTGTTAACTCTCACTCGTTCCTATACTCACTCATTACATGACATTAGTGGTTTTAAGGAATAGGAGTTGGTATGCATATATTTAAGGGCGTGCAAAGATCGGTGGTGTTGATGATCATATAGTGGGCCGGTCTCTAGTCAAAATACCCGGGCCGATTTTTTTGTCCCAGTATATCACAGCAAAATAAGTCTATAGCAGCGTGCATTTGTGTGAAGCTTAGATGCTTTTAATGAGAGCGAAGCGAAATGAAATGGTCTGAATCAGAAACAGATGCTGCTTCCTCCAGCTTAACCACGTCCACTTCTATCTAAATTAAAAATATGTATAAATTACGTCTAATGCTCTCATTGACAAATGCGGAACAGTTAGTTCATGCTTTCATGACCTCAAGGCTAGACTATTGTAATGCTCAACTGGGTGGTTGCCCTGCACGCTTAATAAACAAACTACAGCTGGTCCAAAACGCAGCAGCTCGAGTTCTTACCAGAACCAGGAAGTATGACCATATTAGCCCGGTTCTGTCAAAACTGCACTGGCTCCCTATTAAACATCGCATCAATTTTAAAATATTGCTGATTACTTACAAAGCACTAAATGGTTTAGCTCCGCAGTACTTGAGCGAGCTCTTAACGCATTATAGTCCTTCACGTCTATTGAGATCTCAAAATTCTGGCCAGTTGATAATACCTAGAATATCAAAATCGACTGCTAGATTAAAGACACATCTCTTTGACATAGCATTCACATAATACATTATAGACTTCTATAATTCAATGTTAGGCTGCATAGATTAGGTCAGATGGAACCGGGAACACTTCCCATAAATCCTGATGTACTCGTTACATCATGAGAAGAATGGCATCTACGCTAATTTTAGTGTCTTTGTTTATCCCGAGGTTTTCCCGCAGCCTGCCGGATCCAGGCCGTATCCAGATCTGATGAAGGACCTTCGCCTGGACCCGATGAGAACGCAGTGCTGAAGTGCCAACTAGTCTCTCCCTATGGAGGATCCCTCTACCACTCTACAGATAAAGCGTCGTCGGGAAAACTCAATTTGCGTATCTACCCCGAATTGATAAAATAAAATAAAATAAAATTCTTAATCAAAACTATAAGGAAACACCAGTACTTTGTTTAGGCTTGGTTTGTAGGGAATTACAAACCTGCGCACATATATTCAAACGCACATAACTATAGAACCAATTCTTAATGCTCATGTGAACGCCATCAGCGTTTCTCACAGGTTCGCGTTTAAAGTCTGTGTAGAGAGAATGGTGTCGTCTTAGCGGCCCCTAATTTAATAACAAATGAACGTTGCAGCGGAAGCAAATCAATCATAACTAACTTTAGCTGGAAAATAACTTTATTAAAGAACCGCCATAAAGCCAAAACAATCTTACCTTAAATTATACGTTTATCTCTGTAAAGCTGCTTTGAAACAATCTACATTGTTAAAAGCGCTATATAAATGAAGATGGCTTGACTTGACTTGACTTCTGTAGCCTTTTTCAACACTTCATCTGGAAAGCTGTGTAAACATCTGCTAGGCATATTTTCAAGCAGTTTTGAAACGTGTTTTCTGTATGTTTAGGCTAAACTGCACATCAAATAGACCTGTTTGCATCCGTGAAATGCGTGTGTTGATGTTAACACATAAACCCACATATTTTATAAAGACGTCTTACTTAAACTTAACGAATAAATGTAATATTCCTTAGTTAATCTGATAGTTTTGTAAGCCGTGGTGTTCATGCTACTGTAGCAGATGAAAGCAGATCCTCAGGAAAGAAGCATGATCACGCACGGATGGGATGAGTGATGGAATTTATTCTCTTTTATCACACGGCTCTGTGGTGGTTATTATTCCCAGATATCGCACGCTCATCCGGGTCACTGAAGTCAGCAGCGCTAAGAATGTTTTTTCTTTGTGGAAGTTTTGCGTTTGGTGAGCTAAAAAAAAAGTATTAAAACTCAGTCGAATCAATATTTTGTGTAGTTCCTTAATTATGCTGTCGGGGGTTATTTTGAGAGAACGACTGGCTGGATGTACATTATCCCTTAGGAGTAGTATGAGGCAAAATTAGCAAAAATACACCGCAAGCGCGAATGCTCAAAGGCATGAATACCGTACGTAATTGCACACATGTAGGCAACAAAATATAACAGTGTTTCACAAAAAGTAACTATGTTAATGCAAATAAAAAAATACTATGCATAATTGCAACACTCCATGATGTAAACACATCAAGAAAATGTGTGTTGTGTGATATAAAGATCTTTTTGGTACAATCATGCCATGTCATTGAACAAGATTGAACCATACGGTAACTGATGATGCTAGTCAAACAAATATTATATCTTAGACTGCTATTCAATCACATTGAAACTTAAAACAACTTATATAACCATTAAATGTGCAAACTTACCTTAAAGAAGAGTAGGAAGAGGCAAAATGAGCAAAACACACCGGAAGTCCTGCTCTCTCACTCCTGCATTGACAAACACGCGCGCGAATGAAGAGATAGACAGATCACGATTAAAGCGCCAGTTTCAACGAGAGAGTTCGCTAGTTACACGGATACTCGTCATGAAGTATTTATCAACAACGTTTTAACACGATGTTCACTCTGATAAAGTTACAAAGAGACCGTAAATAGCACATGTGTTGTGTATGAGAGAGAGAGAAAGATACTGTGCTTCCCGTCTGCTTCCACAGTGAGACTAAGCGCGAGTGCTTAAAGGGGAAGACGAAGAGAAAGCACTTTATAACGGCAGTTCTCTCTACTCGCAGTGGATCTGACATCTGTGAGATCAAAGACGGATATTCACGCTTGTGCACGGTGTTGCTAATAAACTGGATGTAATTTAAGTCCAAATACGTGTTTATCAATTATTTTTTTCTTTACAGACATGTTTATATATAATAAGGTATTATGGGGGTTGCTATGGTGTTACTAAGTGGTTGGTAGTTGTCACAGATGGTTACTATGGAGTTTTTAAAGAGTTCTTAGCATGATCTTGGCATGATTTAGCACTTAACTAATCGCTATTAGCATGTAGCTATTCACTGCTAGCATGTGTAGCATGTTGGAAGTGCTGTTTGCTAAGCATGAGTCAAGTTCTGATACAGAGATATAGGTCTTGCAAAACGGTTGCTATGGTACTCAAGTTTGGTTGCTATTGTTTGGGGTGTTGAGGGAGGTCCACCTGAGAGTGGCACTTCCTTCGCTTCATTTGCACCTCCAGCTCGACATCAACGCAGAAAGGGTCACAATAAGAAATCTGTAACTAAAGGATGCAGCCAACGAGCTGTCTTGGTTATATGACCATCTAAAAGTGTTCTGCTGAATAAAGAGGTTGTTGTTCATCTCTGCATCTCTCAAACCACATGAGAGAGCAGTGACAAGAGTCATTATCCACAAATACAAAGGAACTATTGTATCTTCAGCTGCTGCTGGAGAACAAGCCGCTGGCTAGACATAGTCATGCTTGCACAGAAACAGCAGTCATACGCGTGATATTGAAACAGCAGTATTCTTTTCATTTGATTCTTTTAATAAATATTGTTAAACATTTATTATAATCATCTGACTGGACCTTGGATTCTTGGGTACGTGTCGCGTTCTTCTATCTGGATCAGGAAGATCCTAACTGGAGGAAACGACAAGAGGGTGAGCATTCTTTTGATATAAGAATAATCACTATGAGATTTGATTAATTAATAAAGCCTAGCCAAAGAGGCAGCTTACGACAGGGTTATTGTTGTATAGCGAACACGGTTGAAGAGTACCTTAAAAGGTTAACTTATAAAACAAAGGGGAAATCTATTATCTTTATAATAGAATACGAATTTGTATAGACTGATCGCCTAACTCTTGAGGACACGACTAAAATATAGGCTCTTTAATTACGCGGGATTATCTACCGTATATGTCCTGGATAGGATGTAGGATAATTTGGAACGGTATTAATCGTGATAATCCATCGCAAGCATCATGAATGAATGAAGAATAAACACCAACCTCTTTGTTCTTCAGGATCTTCCGTGTGTTTCATTCTGCAGGGTTCTGGATCACTCATGTTCTCACTGTCCTCTTTAATAAACTCAGTCTTTGCAGATTTCAGCTCTTCCTGATGCTCTGATGCTCGTCTTCACTTGTAGCTGATGGGAATTTACAACATTTATTGGAGAATTGCTGTGGGAGGAGCTTCACTGATGATGTGACTGCAGTGGGAGGAGCTTCACTGATGATGTGACTGATGTGGGAGGAGCTTCACTGATGATGTGACTGATGTGGGAGGAGCTTCACTGATGATGAACTGTAGTGTGAGGAGTTGATCTGCCAAAATCAAAAATATATATAATATCGCACTATGGAGTTGCTTGGGAGCTGGGAGCTTTAAACCTAAGAACTTTAAAGTGGTTTGAAGTTTAATGTAGTTTAAAGTAGTTTGAAGTTTATGACAGATAGATAGATAGATAGACAGACAGACAGACAGACAGACACACACACACACACACTAAATCGCTCACACACTCACTCAGACACACACGCACACTTTATGAGTTTAGACTTTATAAGTGTATAACTTGAGTTTATAAGTGTACGAGTTTTTGAGTTTAGAGTTTATAAGTTTAAATGAGTTAAGAGTTTATAAGTTTAAATGAGTTTAGAGTTTATAAGTTTAAATGAGTTTAGAGTTTATAAGTTTAAATGAGTTTAGAGTTTATAAGTTTAAATGAGTTTAGAGTTTATAAGTTTAAATGAGTTAAGAGTTTAAAAGTTTAAATGAGTTTAGAGTTTATAAGTTTAAATGAGTTTAGAGTTTATAAGTTTAAATGAGTTTAGAGTTTATAAGTTTAAATGAGTTTAGAGTTTATAAGTTTAAATGAGTTTAGAGTTTATAAGTTTAAATGAGTTTAGAGTTTATAAGTTTAAATGAGTTTAGAGTTTATAAGTTTAAATGAGTTTAGAGTTTATAAGTTTAAATGAGTTTAGAGTTTATAAGTTTAAATGAGTTTAGAGTTTATAAGTTTAAATGAGTTAAGAGTTTAAAAGTTTAAATGAGTTTAGAGTTTATAAGTTTAAATGAGTTTAGAGTTTATAAGTTTAAATGAGTTTAGAGTTTATAAGTTTAAATGAGTTTAGAGTTTATAAGTTTAAATGAGTTTAGAGTTTATAAGTTTAAATGAGTTAAGAGTTTAAAAGTTTAAATGAGTTTAGAGTTTATAAGTTTAAATGAGTTAAGAGTTTAAAAGTTTAAATGGGTTTAGAGTTTATAAGTTTAAATGGGTTAAGAGTTTATAAGTTTAAATGAGTTTAGAGTTTATAAGTTTAAATGAGTTTAAGAGTTCAGTTTATTAATTTAGCTATAGAGTGAAATCATAGAGTGACATTTTACCATTTGGATGTGTTTTTAAGTCCTGTCAGTTTAAACATCAAGCCAAGAACAAGACTGGAACTCACGCGCTGTTTTGAGCGCGCACACAGAGCCACGCAGACACGTATAGTAGTATAGTATATTATTAGTATATAGGCTATATAATAAGTCATAATGCCTGTCTTGGCAGGTATCCTCATAAACACTGAACTGTTGAGAAAGAAAACCGATATCATTGTCTGTGCTATTGATAGCAGCCTATTTCATTTATACAGTGAAGAAGAGTATAGTCTTATTTTACACAATATCTGCACCTGAATACAGTTAGACTTACCTGAAAAACATAAAGCACTACTTGTTTCATTGATGACGACAGTTTGATAAGTGTGCCGCATAAAGTGTGAGTAGGCCTACACCAAGCAGCATCTCCAGGTGCTCCCGTATATAACCATGTTATAGAAAATATATTACTAAAATAGAAAATCGTTATTTTAAATTGTAATAATATTAGAATTTTGTATCAAAATATTACAGCGTTGGTTAGCATAAGATATATACTTTAAAGCATTTAAAAATGTAAATATTCTAAATGTTGGAATGGAAGGACACGCTCTATAGTGGAGAGGACTATAGGACTGTGGAAACAACGTTTTCGCTGCTTCAGCAAGTCCAGTGGTGGCCTGAAGCTAAACCCCACCAAAAGCTGTTCTGTTATTGTGGTTACTGCAATTCTCCACAACATTGCAGTCAGGGAAAATGTCCAGCTTCCTGAGGAGGAAGTTGGTGCCGTTGGAGCCGATGGTGAGGAAGATGCTGTTTCTGATGATGATGATGATGATGATGATCCTTTGAACCCACATCAAGGCAGAATGCATCCTGCAGGAGCAGAAGTCAGAGAACTTTTAATTCAGAATATGTTTGGCTTATATTTTACAGTTTGGATACTGTGTTTTCTATTATTTGTTTAATTTAATCTGACATAACTTGTGTTAATAAATAATGTTGTTTAGCTATGTTTCCCCCCAGCTGACTTCACTTAAATACTTTTGCAAACAATAAATATGTATTTGTTTCTTATAACGCCATGAGAATATTATATTCTACTACACAAAACTGCTTATTTATACAATTTTTCTTAAAGGTAGGGTAGGTAATCCTTTTTCTAAAAAAAAAACATTCCAAATTTGTTTAAACTGTCTTTATATACCAATACATAATTAAAATGTAAGTACTCTGAAAAAGAAAATATAAAAATCGAGTGACTGTAGACCTTTTAATCTGCAATAAACACAGCTCATTATTTCCGTTCACTCCACCCCCTCCCTTCTGAGCTCCTTCCAAAGCCACGCCCCCAAAACACATGAACGCGCGACGCCAAACGCTCAGGCTGGAACAAGACGCATTTATTACCTGAGACGAGTGGAGAGGAAGGAGCGCAGTACATACAGTGACATCATGTCAGAATCACATGTAATAAAATACCTAACTTTATCACTATGAATATAAACAAATAAGATTTATTTTAGTACTCACTATCAAGCTAGCATATCGATAATGGTAAAGTTTCATTCGGTAACGAGCTATATTTATAAGGCAAAACTAAAAACAGGTTGCATTGATACACGTCTGTGATGAAGGTGAATTTAGTGTAAGATTCATACGGTGTTTTGCATGTAAGAGTTTCCATGATGAAAACATTGTTGACTCTAATGAAGACTAACGTACACTCCGAGTCCGGAGACAAGTACCGCATCGTCGGCTCGAGGACAGGTCCGGGGTTGAGGGCGAAGCAGAGGAGGTCGTTCAAGAGCGCGGGCAGGGTCCGAGGAAGTAGTTTTTGCCTTGTTTGCCTTCGCTGACTGCATATGCAGGTGCTTTGAGCTGAATATTTCCGGGAACGGTGACATGTGATGAGTGCACGCAGGGCAGCGCGCGCAGTGGGGCTCGGGCACGAGACATGAAGGCATCTGATTGGTTCTTTACATTCGCACCGAATGGCAGTGATTGGTCAGAGTTTTTACTGTCCTGCAGCTGCTACAGAGGTCTGATTTTTTTCATTCCTTTTTCTAAACACATAATGTATTGACTACTATCAGGATGGAAGGACCATTTCACCCAGTATAAAAAAAAGTGTTTCTGAACAGGATTACCTACCCTACCTTTAATTCATTGACTATATATAAAAAAATACTGTGGTTTGAGTGTGTAATATTTTAAATAGGCTAGTATGTAAATTAGCCTACGTTTCCTTAGCGCTAAGCACTGCATATGTTGCGTATATGTGTAGGCTACAGTACAGATACAATTTAATATTTAAGGGTAAACCCCTAAAATAATTTTTGTAAATATTGTAATATGACAATTTGTCTTTGGGCATTTAACCTGTTAACCGTTGCCAGTGCGCCCGCGCACTGAAGCGTTATTTATTTATTTAATTCAAAATTACTATCAGATTTAATGTTATACCTTGACAAACTATACATAATTAAAAAGATATAATACTCAAGTTTCAGTATTTGACCACTATTGTATTCTGAGAAACTCATAGTGACAGTTATGTCTTAATTTGTGTCAGGAGTTATGAAATGAAAAAATGAGTCGATACCTTTAATATGAATTATGCGCGTCAGCCGCTTTCATTCATAAAAAACTCCGTGCTGTCGTCATGACAGCGATACACAAAACAACGTCCCTCAGGGCTTTAGCTCAAAACTGTGCAGATTTGGAGAAATATTGATAGATTCTCATAGATTTACATCATATTTCTATAGACAGGAATAATATTTATTGAATTTATACCCAAATGCGTCGATGTAATCTTTATGAGCATTTGGTATTCCGATACTGTGTTTTTTAATTCATACCAATAGCCTGAGGGCGCTACATGCACAATAATAGTTCATATTAGTGCAGCAGATTAGTAAAAAAATCGTTCACTTTGGTATAGAAGCATGAAATTTGGCACAGATACTCTCTAAGGGCCACTATTTTGGAAAAAGGCGTTGGCCACTCAATAATTCAATATGGCGGCCATTTTTCAAAATGGCCGCCATTGCTATTCAATGCTTATTATATAAATTATTCAAACAGTGATCCAAGCATACAATTTGATACAAATACTCTCTAAAGGACATGTTAATAGAAAAAGATGCTTGTCCCTCAAAAATTCAAGATGGCCGCCATTTTTAAAGATGGCCACCGTTCCTGTCGAATATTAATTATTTCAAGTGTTCAAATGGTGATGCAAGCATAAAATTAGGCAGAAATACTCTTCAAGGAACACTCTTTTGGAAAAAGGTATGTGCCACTCAAAAATTCAGGATGGACACCATTTTCAAGATGGCCACCATTTCTGTCAAATAGTCATAATGTCTGCTTTGTCTGCCTCCTCTCCTTTGACCTGTCCAGCTTAGTTAAACTTGCCAGGGATATAAAATCCCCGCCGGCATAGGTCTCAGGTTCATTGGAGTACACAAGCCTCTCCACCACGGCAAGGTGTAGTCCACAGAGAGGAAGTGCCACTGTTAGAAAAAGGATACGCTGCTGGTACAGGTTGCACATACAGTGGGGATATTATTTGATACACTGCTGATTTTGAAGGTTTTCCTACTTACGGTCTGTAATTTTTTATCATAGGTACACTGAAACTGTGAGAGACGGAATCTAAAACACAATGTGATTTTCTGGATTTTTATGATTTTTAAATAATTAATTTGCATTTTATTGCATGACATAAGTATTTGATCACCTACCAACCAGTAAGAATTCCGGCTCTCACAGACCTGTTAGTTTTTCTTTAAGAAGCCCTCCTGTTTTCCACTCATTACCTGTATTAACTGCACCTGTTTGAACTTGTTACCTGTATAAAAGACACCTGTCCACACACTCAATCAAACAGACTCCAACCTCTCCACAATGGCCAAGACCAGAGAGCTGTGTAATGGGCTACAGGACAATAGGCAAGCAGCTTGGTGAGAAGGCAACAACTGTTGGCACAATTATTAGAAAATGGAAGAAGTTCAAGATGACGGTCAATCTCCCTCGGTCTGGGGCACCATGCAAGATCTCATCAATGATCATGAGGAAGGTGAGGGATCAGCCCAGAACTACACAGCAGGTCAATGACCTGAAGAGAGCTGGGACCACAGTCTCAAAGAAAACCATTAGTAACACACTACGCCATCATGGATTAAAATCCTACAGCGCACGCAAGGTCCCCCTGCTCAAGCCAGTGCATGTCCAGGCCCATCTGAAGTTTGCCAATGACCATCTGGATGATCCAGAGGAGGAATGGGAGAAGGTCATGTGGTCTGATGAGACAAAAATAGAGCTTTTTGGTCTAAACTCCACTTGCCGTGTTTGGAGGAAGAAGGAGGATGAGTACAACCCCAAGAACACCATCCCAACCGTGAAGCATGGAGGTGGAAACATCATTCTTTGGGGATGCTTTTCTGCAAAGGGGACAGGACGACTGCACCGTATTGAGGGGAGGATGGATGGGGCCATGTATCGCGAGATCTTGGCCAACATCCTCCTTCCCTCAGTAAGAGCATTGAAGATAGGTCGTTGCTGGGTCTTCCAGCATGACAACGACCTGAAACACACAGCCAGGGCAACTAAGGAGTGCCTCTGTAAGAAGCATCTCAAGGTCCTGGAGTGGCCTAGCCAGTCTCCAGACCTGAACCCAATAAAAAATCTTTGGAGGGAGCTGAAAATCTGTATTGCCCAGCGACAGCCCCGAAACCTGAAGGATCTGGAGAAGGTCTGTATGGAGGAGTGTGCCAAAATCCCTGCTGCAGCATGTGCAAACCTGGTCAAGAACTACAGGAAACGAATGATCTCTGTAATTGCAAACAAAGGTTTCTGTACCAAATATTAAGTTCTGCTTTTATGATGTATCAAATACTTATGTCTTGCAATAAAATGCAAATTAATTACTTAAAAATCATACAATGTGATTTTCTGGATTTTTGTTTTAGATTCCGTCACTCACAGTTGAAGAATACATATGATAAAAATTACAGACTTCTACATGCTTTGTAAGTGGGAAAACCTGCAAAATCAGCAGTGTATCAAATACTTGTTCTCCCCACTGTATCTGCGAGACGGAAGGCGGAAGGACCATCAGAATTGAGACTGGTTTCAACAATATAGGTGACCAGTTCAGAAAGAGCCATAGGAAAGATGGCTGGTTGAATCGTTTCACTCTGTGACTCTTTCTCAAGCCTTCTGAGGTTTATCTCTGTTGTAAAGATGAATGAGACGCAAATGATGGTATTTCAGCTCCTGTGCAATGGCATCAGCACCACTTAGTTGAGACAATAATTAAGCATCATTCAGTGTTTGTGCACATTCATGTAGTCTGTCATTCAGTTGCAGTGTCATTACCTGACGTAGGTCAGATTCAGGAGATATGTTATCACAAAGAAAGCAAACCTGATCATCTAGACTTTTCTGCATCATGGTTCTGCGATGCTTTGTTTGGCCTTCATCTATCTCACTACATTGAGCATCGGATTGTTGCTTCTGGGCACGAAGTAACTTTGTGTTGTTGAACCGAAGTCGACAATTGTAGTGATACTTCGCTTGGTTCCTTCTCAAAGCTTCTATACCACCACCTTCATCCAGTCGTTCCAGGTCCAGGGTCATTGGCATTTTGTTCATCTTGTGTAAGAGTGGAATGTTGGTGGCAATCATTTTATAGCCATCATGTTGAGAAACATGATGGGTAGGTGGTGATTGGAGGGGTTCCTTTGTGTCTGTCTGACAAAGACAACATTTATTCCAATCAGTTGGCCTCTTGGCTGACATGGGATTTTCATTTGCCATTTTGGGGGTTTGTTGTCTGATTAAGGCCGAGGGGTTATCCTTTTACCACCTCAATCATAGACATAGTACACATTCAGGTATGGGATACAACTAGGTACGGGTCACCTACACCTAGCCCGATCATTCATCCAGTGCCATTTAAGTCCCGTGTGATCTGTACACCTTCCAGGTAAGCATACATGAACAAGTCATGTATTGCCCCGCTTACCCTTGGCTCGGCTCTCCCGCGCTGGCACAACCTGTCAATTCAGGTGCGGTTATGTAACTACATCTATTACTAGCTAATTGATGAGGGGCTGGTAGACAGCATTTGGGACACTAAACTTAGCTATACTATTACTACTAGTCAAGAACTATAGTGTAAGTAAAACTAGATCAGCTGACACTGAACCCCATGCTGAGTTCCACAGCAGTTAAGTCACCAGTGTGCACTGGTTGTGTAATGACGTTCACTCTATTAAACAAAACCTTCCTTAACACATTAAATTGAGCTCTGACAGAAATGGTGGCCATCTTGAAAATGGTCACCATCTTGAATTTGAGCGGCACACACCTTTTTCCATGATAATGTTCCTTGAAGAATATTTGTACCAAATTTCATGATAGCAGCACCATTTGAAAAAAAGATAAGGATTCAAGAGAAATGGCGGCCATCTTGAAAACTGGTAGCCATCTTGAATTTTTGAGGGACAAGCACCGTTTTCCAAAAAAACATTCTGAAGAGAGTATTTTCACAAAATGTTATGCCTACATCACTGTTTGAACAATTGACATAATGAGCATTTTACAGAAATAGCGGCCATCTTGAAAAAATGGCCGCCATGTTGAATTTTTGGGTGGCCAACGCCTTTTTCCCAAAAAGTGACCCTTAGAGAGTATCTGTGCCAAATTTCATGCTTTTATACCAATTTGAACGATTCTCTTGAAATATGCCATTAATCTGCTGCACTAATATATGGAACATGAAGAAGAGCCATGACCATGTGACATTCCAGGACGTCACTGATACACACAAAGCTAACAAGAGATCGCGCTGTAACATGCAGATACAGATGTTTTGAAGACAATAAACATGATTGCACTGATATTTGAGTTACCTGTGTTTTTCAAGCCATGCCAGGTATTTTCATAATAATAGATTATATTTATAATGTAATGCTAATCTATATAGACTATCATTGTGCAGAACACTATCCAATAGTATATTTTCTGTCTGATTTTTTTTATCTGAAGCCAAATTAGATCACAGAAGATTATTTAAAATACTCAACGTGCGTTAAAAAGTAAGTTTAGAGCACAAACATGGTTTTAATCTCATAAATTGTCGTGTATTGATGGTGTGCTAAGCTAACATGCTAGCTAGCCCTAGGTGCACCTTAGGGTTGCCACCTGTCCCGGTTTTACCGTGATTGTCCTTCTTTTTAATAACCTGTCCCGGGAAATGTATTCACTCTCCCGGGACACTGAATGTCCCGGTTTTCGAACGGCTACGTGAATATGTAGGTTCAATTTACTATTTTCTCACTTGAAGCCTATGCATTGTGCACAGAGTGGTCGGTGTCTCTCATAGGGTGTCTCTTGTGTGTAGAATGCGCTATCATTGGCTCTGGGGCGGGTGTGTCGTGTGACGTAGGCTACGTCATCTAGCGCGTCTGTCTTGGCAGCTAGCCAGTTACTACAGGCGGCAAATTGAAGCAGTGAAGTTGTTAACATGGGTGGCGAGACGGAGGACGAAGATGACAGTGTGTCAACAAAGACTGACAGGCCAGTAAAAAAGAAAATGAAACGTTCGACCTACTTTAATAATGACTGGATGAAAAATGACAAATACTCCACATGGCTAAAGCAAACACCAGGCGATCCACTATATGCTACTTGCTCCGTAAGCTCAGTTAAAATTCTGGTTAAACATGAAGGCAAAACTGCTTTGGATGACCATGCTAAAACGAAGAAACATCAGAGTCGCGTTCAAGTAACCAGACAAACAAAGGCAATTTCATCATTCATGATTACAAAAAGCTCAGAGGACAAAATTACTGTCGCCGAATTAACAGCTACCTATCACGGTGTGCGACATGGCCATAGCTACCTGTCAACTGACTGTGGGAACAAGGTCAGTGCAAAAATATTCAGTGACTCTGATATTGCAACTAAAATGTCTTGTGGCAGAACTAAATGTGAGGCCTTAGTGGAAAATGTGTTGGCACCATTTAGTCAGCAAAGATTAGCAGCAGAGTTGCAGAAAGCGCACTATTTTGCAGTATGTTCTGATGCATCCAATTCTGGTCACACAAAATTGTTTCCCTACACAGTCCAGTATTTCTGTGCATCCGAGGGTGTGAAGTATGGATTGTTAGACTTTTACGACGACTCCAACGAATCTAGTGAAGCCATATTCAAACAAATAGTGTCTATTACTGAGAACAATGGACTTTCAGTCAGCCAGATCAGTGCCTATGGTGCAGATAACGCATCAGTTAATTATGGTCGGCACAACTCAGTTTTTCAGAAACTCAGAGAAGCTAACCCACAAATTGTGAAGGGCAATTGCAAGTGTCACATCATAAACAACACTGTCAAAGCAGCTAATTGTGTCTTTAGTGCTGGAGGGTGTGACGTGGAGGCCTTTGTGCTGAAGGTGTATAGTGAATTCAGTTGTTCTGCTAAAAAAGTGGAATTGCTTAAGGACTTCTGTGAATTTACTAATACAAAATACAGGGAGATTCTGAGGCATGTCCCCACACGCTGGCTGTCTTTGCTGCCAGCGATACAGAGGATTTTAGAGTGTTGGCCAGCTTTAAAGTCTTATTTTGTATCCCTGGGAAAGGAGGACTGCCCAAGTATCATCTGGACATTTGTGTGTGGTACAAGTGATGCAGAAAATGTAGACTGTACTGTAGCTGAATGTATCCTTGCATTCATGCACAATGTGATGCAAGAATTTGATTCATCTATTAGGGTGCTCGAGAGTGACAGTGCTACTGTGATTGACGTTTACTCTGTGATGAACCGATTGCGCAGTCAGCTGATCGCAAGGCGCACAGACAAATTCTATGGCAGCAAAGCAAAACAAATACTGAGGAGCCTTTTACCCCAGCAACAGGAACAGTTCAGGAGCCTGGTGGACAGATTTTTTGAGAAGGCAGTGCTGTATCTTGAGGATAAATTTGACTTCAATGACCAGGTTCTTGCACACATTGGCTGTCTCAGCCTTCATGAAGAAGACAAGCTGTATGGTGATGTAGTCATTCTGAATGAGGTCTTACACACCATTCCAACAGACCTTACCCCAGACAGAAAGTGGGCCTATTTTTTTAGCAAGGCAACTGAATCCACCGAGCTGTTGAAAGTAGTTGCTTTTATTTTTTCCATACCAGTCAGTAATGCCTATGCAGAAAGAGTGTTCAGTCATATGGAGGATGTTTGGTCCGATAAAAGAAACAGACTGTCAGTTGCAATGGTGAAGTCTGAGCTTCAGGTCAGATTGAATTTCAAATTGTCATGCACTGAATTCAAGACATTCATTGAAGAACAGAAACCACTGATAGCTGCAGCAAAGGGAAACGCAAAGTATAGATGGAAGACTAGGTAAGCTAAGGCCTATTTATGTATGATTTTGTTATTCCAATGTCTGATTGAGACATACTAAATAAAAGTGGCTATAGATGGTATGGTAAATGCAAATCTAATGTCATCCCTCTACTTATTTCTTTAGCAAAGAGGAAGCAAAAGCAAGCACAAGCACCAGTATCTAAGCAATCAGGTAAGCTATAAGTTAAGTAAGATAAGTGAGAATACTTGAGATGTTTAAAATATTCATGAGTCACGACTATGCTCAATCTTACTGCACAAAGGCCAATTTTGTCTTGTGGGTCTAATGTCTAATGGACATTTTCACTTGTGAGCAAAGCGGTCGGTCAGGTCATCGATATGTCCAGGTTTTTTATAAGACATAGGTGGCAACCCTAGTGCACCTGCTACCTAGAAGTTATACTTTTATTATTTTTTGAATGCTACCTGAAATGTGTCTTTATTCAAGAAATGCATTTGATACAGTTTAAAATGTGAGGTAAACTTTGAGAAAAGAAATTAGGGACTGAAACCCTATGAATAGCCTGTGAATAGCCAGTCGTTAGTAGCTATAATGCAGACAAAAGAAATGCATATTTAGAGCCATAACCAGGCTGGAGAGGTGTGAATGTGTGCAGGGGGAGACTGAGACTGAATGGGGATCGTCTGCACCACAAAACAATAGAGACAATATACTGGATAGATGGTTAGAAGATGACAATAAACATCAGTAGCATTTTAGCGTCAAATCAAAATAAAGTCATTTGACATGGTCTTGAAAAACATTTAACCAAATACAGAGTTTTGGACTTATTATCTTCAGATTTTAAACATAGAATGTTTAGACATATGGCTTTAGCTGTAGTGCATTTCTAGATTGCTCCAGTGCCAACTTCAATTTTATTTTCATGAGGATGTTTCATAAAAATTAATTTCTAATAATTTTACAAAACTTTGAAGCTATTTATAACATTTTTTGTCATTATGACAATAATTAATTCTACATTTACAATAAACTGCCAGGTGTCAGCTTTCAAATGAGATCATACTTGTGCTTTTAATGCAAAGGGTTCATGAACTGTATCTGTTTCAGTTTGGGTATGTCATTTCTGGGGATTTTTCAAAAGTGGGGTTGCAGCTTAACAGGTTGCTCACAATGCTTAACAATGCTACTCACTTGCACACTCACCGTTTCTTCGCACAAACGAAACCAAGGCTGCGTCCCAACCGGCATAAATAACCCTTTCGGAGGGCACTTCGAAGGGAGAATAATTGCGATCGTCACGCTATTATATCGTTTCAAATAATTTGTAATAAAGAAAGCAAATTGTGTAAAACCTGAGCACCTCGACTTTAAGTCATCCAAGTCACTTAAAGTGGATGGTGAAAGCTTCGAAAGAAATAGGCTATAGGGTCGATAGCTCTGACCCAGATAGCAAAAAATATCGGCACGGCTTCTTTTTGCCGCCGGCCCCAAGCTGTCGGCTATAGGTGCGGCCCGCTGGCGGCGATGAAACGTTTGCCGCCGAATACGTCACTCCCAAATTTTGCGAGATGCCGCCGGCGAACAGCCGCCGGGCCGCCGACTTCATTCTCTCTGGCGGTTGCCGCCGTCTAAACGAACCGCGGCCGGCTGGCGGCAAGCCGCTTTGAAATCGACCAGCCATGAGTGAAACTGACAGCATCTTAACTACTTTTCACATTTAAAGCGATTATAATTATTATGTGAATTATATACATTTTTGTTGTTGCTCCAAAGCCATTAGGGGTTATAACAGATTTGACTCTGATTCCATGATAAGGTTTAGGAAATTACATTTAAATTACTTTGAAACTCTGAAGCGATAATATGTAAAATATATAGAATTATTTTATTCACTTAAGGTGACAATTCTTTACATTTCTTTGATTTATGCACAATTTGAGATGCACCAATAGACCAAACAGAATTCCTTTTGTAAAACTTACTTAGCAATAAATATCTTTCTGATTCTGATTAGTTTTTAAAATAAATATTTCATTCATGGTATGAACAATTTAGCAGAATAAATGGATGAAGTTAGATTTTTCACCAATGCTTGAAATCAGTGAACAGTGAAAGACATCTGCAACTTGGCCAAAATCTTGGGTTTGCTTTATATTTTATTATTAATTTGCAACCATGGTAATGTCTATGAGAAACATGAAAATCCCTGTTTTGACCTGAAGGATAAAGTGAAATATTTATAAATATTTTGTCTCTCTGTCACTCCGGGAAATTGTGGTTATGTCTTTCATTGTTTTACAAGCTCAATTTTTTTTTTTTTTTACCTTTTACATGTATAAGGGATTACTTTGCAGTCTGCAATTGCGAGTTTTGCGACCTGTACAAATGTTTAAGAAAGTGTTAAAGCACAAACAGAGAAGTACCTCCACCGGTCGAGAGGGGCAGCACCTAAAAAACTGAAGCAGATTTACTCGTCTCGTCACACGGTTTCAGTATTTGGAGAGAGGGAAGATACGATCTTTTAAGTAAGTACATTTTTCCTTTTTGTGTAACGCAATATTACTATGTTCATTTTTGACATTGTTTTTAGTTCTTCTTAAAATCTGTTCTTGCCTAACTAGTCAAGCTAAAGTAAGTTAGCCTTGTTTGCAAAGTTTCCGCCATAGCTAGGCTAACGTTACTTGGTTTCTTCCTGGCGTTGAGTTTTTTTCTTCTTCTAAGTATGTTTAACTGTTATGTATGTTTATACAAGTGTGAGTACATGTGGTTTAAGATAGTATTGGTCAGTCGAATTAACTAACGTTACAGTTCCTGAACTACGGACAATTATTCTGCCGCCTGCGTGGTAATGGTAACGTTAGCAAAATCTTCACGACAAGAAAGACTGATCAGTATAACTTGTGTTGTTTTCTAACTAAACATAATTATGCTGCTAGTCTAGATTACAGTGTTCGCTACCACATGCTGTTTCACCTTTTTTACACACTGAGTTCAAGCATGTTCTAACGTTACATGTTAAATGTATCTAGCTACAGTAGGTAGCCAAACTTTACATCTAGAAAGACTTAGTTTAACTTTTGGTGTTTTCTTACAAAAATAACGATGTAGGTTGTTTATATGATTTTGTTTGTCTGAATATGGTTTTCTGTTGATCCACTTGTGAAAATTACTGCTTTTTCGAAGGGGTGAGCATTTTAATGTTGTTGATTTTGCCTGAAATTTTTTTATCAAAAAGTATACTTTATGCTAATGTGTCTTCTATTTTAGATGCTTCACATTGTTCAGTTTATCAACAAGGAGGATCTGCCATTTGCAGTGGTTCCGCAAGAGTGGCTCAACGAAGGGCATGTGCCATTGGCCCCCATTTAACCTCCGCAAAAAAGACAAAGGAACAGTTTAGCCATCCGCTGCACACCTCCACACAGCACCTGGGAGAAACATCATTTTAAGTTCATGAAGGGAGCAGGTAAATGGGTCTGACTTGTACATTTGATTTTCCTTTATTTCATCTGTGTAATTTATTTGTCTGTTTATTGTGGATAACGGAATCTTTCATTCATTATTATTATTATTATCATCAAATTTCTGTTTCCTCTTTCTTAGAACCAGGTTTCTCCCCAGTAATCCAGAATCCGCCAAGAGTTTGAGTACAAGTAAGTGATGTTATTTGTGAAGTTTTTTTGTCTTGGAAACTATTGCTTCTATTTAAAGTTGGCATGAACTGGAAGTTACAAACGACTTTTCTCCAGTGTTGTGACGTATTTCCAAGTGAAAGGGAATATTGAATAGAGGAGCAGGGTTCTCTTACGAGAGGTACTCTCGTACTGCGTAAATCTTACGCTAGGGGAAAATCTCTTTTCCGCGAGATACTGAAGCCAAAAAATTATCCTTAATTTTGAAATAATGTAAAACGCGTTGCAGCAGCATGCAGACACAGGCGAGACGGCTTGTGCGCCTATTGGCTGCCCTGCGGCAACTGCAGCAGCCTATCGATAAGGCCCACTCGTGACGTCAGCTCCAATGGGGGCGCTTCGCGCCCAATACGTCACGTCCCGCCAGAATGGGCGTGGTCTAGGGCTATAAACATAGCTTCGAGAGGCTAGCTCACTGATTTTTCATCTCTTCAGCGAAGCTCTCGCATCGCTGGATCCGGAGAGAAGCCGCGCCGTCTGAAAAAGCCTTTCAGCGGGACGAGTCGACACTCTGAAGCCGCTGGCCGCGCCGCCTTCAGTCGCCTTCCTGCTGCGCTATCCGGCGTTATATCCTTTCTCTGCTACTGTGTTTTGTGTATGTGTGTGTGCTCGCCGCCGCGACACACACTCTCATTGCACTAAAAGAGCCGAGCGTCTTTTTCAAGACGCCCCTTTCCTGAGGATCACGCAGCTCTCGCGCTCGCGCTCGCTGACGGCGACCGCCCTCACTGCGAGCCAGTTACTGCCTGGTGACTCTGAGGACTCACCTGGCATCCTTCTCCGAGACTGCTCCTCCGCCCCCCCCAACCCGCAAAGCTCGCCGGTGCGCCCGCTTGCCTTGCCTGCTTGGGGGATGATACCTGCTCTCCCTCTGTTCGAGCCGCGCAAACCGCGCCGTTCACAGGGGATGTCAGGAGCGGACGGTCACGGGGCTAGCTTTCTCTCTCCCTCTGTTCGAGCCGCGCAAACTGCGCCGTTCACAAGGGAGGCTGGAAGCGGACGATCGGGGTTAGTTTTTCTTTACGTTACAAGAAAGCTACCCTGCCCTTGCGCCCCATTCACGCGTCACTCACCGGCGAAAAGACAACTCAGTTCCCTGATTAGGCGACTGGAAATATCAATATTGCAGCAAACGAGCCTGTTGTAACACGCACGCTTGCAAGCAAACGCCGAAGAAAACATGTTGACGCTCTCTTATATGCTCATGCATCTATACACCTTTGTGTTCCCCCCCTGTGGCTCAGTGGCGGAATCTTAGGTTTTTCGCACGAGGGACCGGGGTTCGAATCCCGGTCTAACGGCAGATATATTATGCAGCCAATGCTTCGCTCTGTCAGTTCCCTGAAAGGCGACTGCAGATGTGCATTTTGCAGCCAACGAGCGCGCTGTACAACCCGCTCGCCTGCACCCAAACACCGTTTCTATGGTTCCCGTGCGTCACTGGCGAAAGGAGAAAAGGGTGTTTTTAGCCCCGCTGCGGCCGGGCCGACCTCCACTCCTGACACATTTCTCATTCCCCTCTTAAGTTCAGGTGACTGGAAATGTCAATATTGCAGTGAGCGAGCCTGTTGTTTTGCACGCACGCCTGCAAACAAACGCCAGCATGTTGACGCTCTTTGATAATACTCGCGCTACTGAATGTCTATGTGTCTTCCTCTGTGGTCCAGTGGTAGATCGTCAGATTTTCACGCGAGAGACCCGCGATCGAATCCCGGGTCTACCGGCAAAACACACTTTTTGCCGTCAATTCTCGCTCTGGCAGTTCCCTGAAAAGGCGACTGCAGATGTGTATTTTGCAGCCAACGAGCGCGTGGTACAACCCGTTCGCCTGCACCCAAACTCTGTTTCTATGGTTTCCGCCTCTGAAGTTCAGATGACTGGAAATGTCAATATTGCAGTGAACAAGCCTGCTGTAATACACGCACGCCTGCAAACAAACGCCAGCATGTTGACGCTTTCTGTTTCTATGGCAACTTCTCGCTCGTTCAGTTCCAGTAAATGCGACTGTTCCAGTGTATTCTGCAGTAAACAAGTCGGCGAAATAGCCCGCTTGCCTGCACACAAACGCCGCTTTTACGGCTACCCAGATAAATCCCATAAGAGTGTATTTTCTGGTGCCACGGCCGATGGTGTTACGAATGTAGACGAAATTCCTACACACAAACACAGCCCGTCACACAGGGCTCGCGCACATGAAATCGACCCAGGTCGATTGCGCATTAAACGTGGTAAATGTGCCCACTGCCCAGTGCCCACAAACACTACGTTCCGCATATCTCAAGGTTTCTGTAAAAACAAAACCAACGTGCATTCGCTCTGCTCAGGCTGACAATGCTCTCAGTGTTGTAAATGTGCCCGCTATCCCGCGCCCACATTCACACATAGACATGACAGGTCCTACGGGACTCGCCCAGCCCTCCCCTCTCGGTTGACCACCGCAAAGGAGTCGAGCGCGGGCAATCTGCCCGCTGTTATCAGCGCGCCCCCTGCCTCGAAGCGCGACGCTTATGTTACAGCACACCGAAGCCCCTCTGTCGCTGAGCGACCAGAGCGCGCTCCGCATTCAGCCCCTAGCCATTCGTGCAGATGCATGGGCAAGGCTACCCGGGGGTTTTGAAGTGGGTGCTAGACATTATAGAAAGAGGCTATTCGCTACAGTTTCGCCGACGCCCTCGCCGCTATGTGACGCGCGTCGAAGCTACGGTAAAAACAGAAGTAGCACCACCTACTTCGAGCCGAAATTTTGAAACTGTTGAGCAAAGGGGCCATAGAGCCTTTATCTCAAGCTCAGAGTGAAGGAGGGCTATACAGCAGATACTTCCTGGTACTGAAAAAAGACGGGGGTCTCAGACCCATACTAGATCTAAGGCAACTGAACAGAGTGCTTGCGAAGCAACAGTTCGGAATGCTCACGACCAGAAAAACCCTCACGCACATTCGCCGAGGAGATTGGTTTGTGTCAATAGATCTGAAAGACGCATATTTTCAAATACAAATAGCGTCACGTCACAGGCGACGTTTGAGATTCGCCTTCGAGGGCCAGGCATATCAGTGCTCAGTCCTACCGTTCGGCTTGTCTCTAGCCGCTCGCACCCCTCAGACTACAGGGCATGCGAGTATTGAACTACTTGGACGATTGGCTGATTCTAGCTCAATCTCACTCGGTGCTCATAGAGCACAGGACCATTTTGCTCGATCACCTCGAGAATCTGGGTCAATTGGGCGAAGAGTTCTCTGTCTCCCAGACAGATAATATCTTTTCTGGGCACAGAACTGGACTCGCTGTCTATGATAGCGCGACTGTCACCAGAGCGCGTACTAGACATTCAGCGCGCAGCGAGCTCTTTCCGCTGCGGCGCATCTGTCCCGCTCAAGAAATTTCAGAGGATGCTAGGTCTCATGGCCTCAGCATCATCAGTACTTCAGTTGGGCTTGCTTCGCATGCGCCCGCTACAGTTCTGGCTGAAAGCGCAAGTACCGCGCCGAGCGTGGGCTTCCGGTCTGCTTCGTCTCAAGGTCAATCAGAAATGCATCGCAGCTCTGAAACCTGGGAAAGCAAACGACTTGTACCAATCAGGTGTTAGCCTGGGGACTTCCTCGAGTGTGAAGGTAGTGTCTACGGACGCCTCCACCTTGGGATGGGGAGCACTGCTCAAGGGCAGACCGTTCTTCGGCCAATGGTCAGAACGGGAGAAGCTTCTACACATAAACTGCCTCGAAATGTTGGCAGTAGACAACGCACTGACGCGTTTTTGTCCCTAAATACTAGGACACCACGTCCTGGTCCGCTCGGACAACATGTCAGTGGTGTCCTACATAAATCGCCAGGGCGGCCTCAGGTCCCGAAACCTGCAGAGGGTGACAGAACGCTCCTGGTGTGGGCTCAGCGCAACCTGCTCTCGCCGAGAGCAGCGCATATGCCAGGGCTCCTGAACGTAGGACCGGACAGACTGTCCAGAAACAATGTTCCGACAGGCGAATGGCCTCTACACCCACAGACAGTCCAGCTGCTGTGGAAGAAATTCGGCAGAGCGGAAGTAGACCTGTTCGCGTCTCAAGAAAACGCTCACTGTCTGGAATTTTTCTCCAAGAGCAGGGACGCGCTGGCTCACGTATGGCCCCGCCGCCCGCTCTATGCCTTTCCTCCCGTCTTTCTCCCGCCTCAGGTGATAGAACGGATCAGAGAAGGATGCTCAGTGCTACTCGTAGCGCCGTTCTGGAAAAACCAACCCTGGTTCCCAGTTCTGATGCAGCTAGCAAGCACTGCCCCATGGCCAGTGCCAGTGAGGAGGGACCTCCTCTCTCAGGCCAAGGGCTCGTTTTGGCATCCGCGCCCAGAGCTGTGGTCCCTTCATGTTTGGGCCATCAACGGGTACCCGCTGACCTCCCCAAGCGGAGTGTTAAACACGATCACACAGGCTAGAGCTCCGTCTATGCGACGTCTCTATTCCTCGAAATGGTCAGTGTTCTCCAGCTGATGCACAGCTCGTGGCGTGTCGCCCCTAGACTGTGGGGTGACGGAGGTTCTCTCCTTCCTACAAGAGCTGTTGGACAAGGGCAGGACCCCTTCCACGCTCAAAGTGTATGTGGCGGCCATAGCAGCGTTATCAAAAACAACGCTGGGTCAGTCAGTAGGAAGGAACGATTTAGTCATCGTCTTCCTTAGAGGAGCTAAGAGACTGAATCCTCCCAGGCCTCCCTCAGTCCCTGTATGGAACCTTTCTACAGTGCTGGAAGCCATGAAAGGTGACCCATTCGAGCCTTTACAGACGATTGATCTTAAACACCTGTCTTTCAAGACAGTGTTTCTTCTGGCTCTCGCTTCAGTGAAGCGCACAGGGGACTTACACGCGCTCTCAGTAAGCGCGACGTGTATGGAGTTTGGGCCTAATGACTCAAGAGTTATACTCAAACCTAAGCACGGTTATGTTCCAAAATCCCTCAACACACCGTTTAGGGCGCAGGTCATTCCCTGTCAGCCTTACCGGTCTCTGACGAGGAAGGAGACGCAAGCTTCCTTTGCCCAGTCAGAGCATTAAGAGCTTATGTGTCTCGCACGTCTGTTTTCAGACAGACAGAGCAGCTCTTTGTTTTCACTCTACGGACGTTCTAAGGGACTTGCCGTGTCGAAACAGAGCCTATCCAGTTGGATAGTTGATGCTATAGCGCTGGCTTATACCTCTAAGGGCTTACAGTGCCCATTTGGAGTCAGAGCACACTCCACGAGAGGCGTGGCCTCGTCGTGGGCTTGGTCTAGTGGGATTGCCTTGCAAGATATCTGTATGGCGGCAGGCTGGGCCTCCCCGTCTACATTTATAAGGTTTTATAACCTAGAGGTTCCCGCCTTGCAGGCTAAGCTGCTTTCGGTCTAAAATCGGTACTGTCTGCCCTGATGTGTTCGGGCCAGAATACTGAAACTGCTTGAGCAAATGCTCGCTGTTGGATCGCGCAGCTCTATGGGCAGTGTGTAAGACCCACTATATTCGTCAGTCCAGGCCGGGGGTCGCCCTGACTGTACGACACATCATCAGTATAACTGCTCCTTATAAGATGTTATATTATTACAGGAATGATGCTATTCTAGCCACTCTTTCCTGGGCTCTCTGTGAGTCCATTATGATCATGTACTATATGAGCCCGGGCACTTGCCCTTGGGACTTTGGTGCTGGATCTTAGCATGCACGGCGTTTTACACTGTTTCCCCTAGCGTAAGATTTACGCAGTACGAGAGTACCTCTCGTAAGAGAACGTACTCGGTTACTAACGTAACCTCGGTTCTCTCTAGAGAGGAAACGAGTACTGCGTATCTTGCCGTGCCTGCACACGCTCTGGTTCGCTTCGGCGATGAAAAACCAGTGAGCTAGCCTCTCGAAGCTATGTTTATAGCCCTAGACCACGCCCATTCTGGCGGGACGTGACGTATTGGGCGCGAAGCGCCCCCATTGGAGCTGACGTCACGAGTGGGCCTTATCGATAGGCTGCTGCAGTTGCCGCAGGGCAGCCAATAGGCGCACAAGCCGTCTCGCCTGTGTCTGCATGCTGCCGCAACGCGTTTTACATTATTTCAAAATTAAGGATAATTTTTTGGCTTCAGTATCTCGCGGAAAAGAGATTTTCCCCTAGCGTAAGATTTACGCAGTACTCGTTTCCTCTCTAGAGAGAACCGAGGTTACGTTAGTAACCGAGTACGTTTTACTCTAGCGCTCCTCATCTCCATCTCTGCTCATAGCAGACTAATGGTTTGAGGGGAGTTGCTACGCCCTCACGCCATTGCACATGACCGGAAGAGAAGTCGTTTCGAGGGGGGAGGGAAGGGTAACGTATTTGATTAAAGATTATAAGGGTACATGAATAAAAAAAAAAAAATGAAGTGCAGAGACGAATCATTTACATAAACACTACAATATTACATATAAAAATACAAATTGTAAAATTTGATTTCATGCTGACTTTAAGATGATGAATCCTTTAATCATAATCTGTTTTTCACTAGGACACTTGATGGGATTCGCTGCAGCAGTTTCTGGATGAAAGGTGTTGAGGTGTGTTGTACATTCCATTAGCTTTGCAAAGTTCAATTATTGTTTCATTACTGAATATGCAATACTCTAGCCTGACTACGTCAGACTTCGTACTTCCGCTCAATTTCATTTCGCTTCTGTACTCAGTCTGAGACAGCGTCAGAGCTTTCCGTTTTCCTCCGGCCTGAAAACAGCCGGCCAATCAACGAACAGAGGGCGGGCTGAGAGCCGTGACGTAGACGCTGATTGTACTGTGGATGCGTAGATTTACTTAAGAAATCTGCAAAAGTCGTTCACAGCCATGTTCACTCCGGTATTTCGCTCGATGGTTTTGTTTTCGCATCATACATGTGTTTACAGTGGAAGTTAGATGCGGCTGAGCATGCGCATAACACACGCCATAACCAAACGTTATGTGATTGGCTTACGGGTAACCAATGATTTTAAACTTCAGACAACCCCCCCCCCCCCCCCCCCCCGCAAGAAAGAAAACACTTTTCAATTATGCCATGCCAGACTCTGTCTACGAAGCAAAGCGAAGTAGCAGAGTTTGGTATTACCAGGCTAGCAATACTCTGCATTGAAATGAAAGCTGTTATGTTTGCTCCCCCAGCTCATCAAGTACTAAGCTTTACACCCCCGGCAGCAAATTTACCCTGGCAGCATATGGGTGAAAACTCTGGAGGTATGTAATACGTTGCGCTTTACTAAGTGTTACATTTAAGTCTAATTCATTAAATGTATGCAATAACTTCAAACATATTTTTACATGTCAATGATTATCAATAGGAGGGAGAAAGTCATTGCTCTATTGTTGGCCCTTGTACTCCAACGGCATCTCGTGTCAAGCATGAAGTTTTCAGCTGTGAAGGTATATTCTAACCCTATGTCTTAATGTCCAGTGTTTTAACAGTATTGCAAATAGTGCCTTTAGTTGTTTGTTTTATTTTATTTTTTAAATGTAGAACCAAGCCCTGAGGGAAAGCAATGCACGAGCAGGTGAGAACTTGCACTGTTTCTTAAATTGTACTTTTTTGTGTGTGATGTAAGTCCAAAATTACCATATGCCTTTCATTTTGTAGCTTCGGATGACAGCGGCTTACTTCAAGAGCAGGTGAAGCAAGTTCAACAAACAATGTTGAATACGTTTGCTTGCACTGGGCAATCAGGTACAACTTACAAACAGCACCTCTGGTTGTTGGTTTAATTCCCACTGGGGCTACCTGTACATGTAGTAGACCTAGATATAAATGTCATAGTTTAGTAGTTGAGGGACCAGGACTGACTATTTTATTCTGGGAAACCCTATAGGTGCAGATCAGACCCTTATGCTGTGACGTCTTGCAGAGTTTGGCGATGTTGTGTCTGTTGGAGTTATCCCTGTCAGGGGATCTGTTACTCCCCCTACACACCCAGGAAGATTTGCCGTGTCTTGACAACAGTTTGAAGCAGGATTAAAAAGCTCCAAGAACAATTTGTAAGTTTGCTGATTATAACGCCATAGAGTAATCTAAAAAGTAAAATTTAAGATTGTGTACTGCATATATTACAGTCTGAATCCTTAGCCTTTCACATTTTTTATTTATTTATGAGAAGCTTCAGAGAAATGTAATTTGTAACACTTTTTTGGATTTTCAGCTCGGTGTGGGGGATAAAGCATGTTTTAGAGACATGTTCCTTTAGACCATTGTACAAAGTAAGTTGGATATTTTTTAAATTATATTTAAGTAGATGTGTATGGCTTCATGCAATTCAAATGAAATGACAGATCTGTATTTTCTAAATTAGCCATCCGGAAGAACCTGGCAACCCAGGATGCCACTGATGAAGCGGTCTAGGTTAACGTTTCGCGTTACCTGAAAGGAGCATCTGACCGTGAAGGCAGAAAAAGGCACCGCACAGCTGAGAGGGACCCACAGCCGACCACTTAGGCTGACTACTGACACCCCAGAATCACTGACAACTGGAATCCTTTCTTTATCTTGCAGTCAGTAACATCAAGACCCCTAAAGAAGTCAGAAGTGTCACACTATACTCACTAACTGTGGAAATTACTTTCTTTTTTTTCTTTTTTCAAATAATGCTTGTAAGTCCTTGTGCCACATGGTCAGCATTGCAGCTATAATGGTCTATTCTACTCCAGAGCTTTACTATAAATTACTACCACTTAACCTATTGTTAGAAATGGCTTGTAAATGTGATGTCATACTTTGATTTATTTGGTATCCTGCACATTATTTCGTATCAAGTATTCTCTTTACTTGTCATAATGTTTACAGGTAATTTTTTTCACCCTAGAGCTGTCCTCTTTATATGAACAATTATTGTAAGAGTTGTAATTTGCTTGTAAGGCTGTTTTTTGTTTGTTTGTTTTTTTTACCAAAATTTAATAAGAAACCTGCATGTTAGTATATTGATTTATTTATTTTTCTGTTATGTTTCAGTGATCTGACACATCTTGTTTAAATGACAGTTAATGTACTTTGAAATGTGGAATAAAAATGCCAAATGGATATTTGTCTGGTTGGAGCAATCATTATTCTTGAAAACTGCATGCTATAAATATTAAATATTATATATATATAGCCAGAATAAGCGGCGGCAGATCGCGCGAAAATAGCGCTTGCCTCCAGCGGGCCGCGGAAGGGCCGCCTTAAATAAAACGGCGGCGGGACGGCGGTTGGCCCGCGGGCCGGCCGCGGAACGAAGGCGGTAGGAAGGCGGCTGCCGCTTTTAAAAAGCGGCTGCCGCCGGCGGTGCGCCGTCCAACGTGTTTGCGATGTCGCCATTCTGCCGCTTCTACTGCCGCCGGAGCGCCGACGGTGGGCCGCCGACTCATTGCTATCTGGGGAATACCACACATCCCAGCTGTTGCGAAATCAATGACGTCGACACAACAAACTAACAAGGAACTGCTTCTAACCACAGGTCAAGAGCTGTCGTTCCAACCACACAAGTTTGCGATGTTCGTTTGAACTATGGTTTCGGGAAAAACACCAAATCGTTGGACTATCAGTCCCTCCAGAAAAACGCGGAGTTTTTTTGTGATTGTTGCGGGCAAAAATCCTTGATTATGCGGCAAGATTTCTTAAAAAATGCGATGGAATATGCGGGATATTTATGCAATTTTATGCGATGAAATTGCGGGAACTTGCAAAAATTGCGGGAACTTGCAAAAACTGCAGTTTGATGAAAAAGAGAAAAAAAAGTGATTGCCCAACACCAATTACATTAATAGTGTAATAAATGTCTTCATTTTAGTTTGAATGGGAAAGACGAGGTGTAGGCTATTCACCCTGCTTAGGGGGATGCGATCAAAGCCTGGAGTGGAGCAAAAGCATGTTCCTCTCTCCACTCTAAGCGTTCTGCTATCACTCCACTCCTGATCCACTCCGGGTTTTCCAGTCCCGCTCACGGAAAAACTGCTCCATGTTCACTCATTTTTAAGAAAGTTACAGAAAACAACTTCTACAAACAATTTTAATTTGCCAACATTTGATAATAATAAATAAAAGTGCATGACGTGCAAATCAGATAACAATCAAGTGCAATATAAACATGTTTTGTCAGGGCATCACTCCCGAACCAGCATCAACACTCCATTTTCAACATCTGCTTAACTTACTTCTTCACACCACAGACACGTCTTTTTGCCTTCTGTGTCTGACATGATTTAACTTCTCCCCAGTTGTTCCATGAAAATCTGCAAAGCACGGCCTGCGGTGTAAGATACGACCGGATTTTTGTGAAATATGCCTATCGCGGGGTTTGCAGCTTTTCAATGATGTCGCGTAATTACGTCACTTCATAACGTTCCCATGGCAACAGGGGAAATGGCTGCGCTTGTGTGAAGTAAACCCAACATTTGTCAACTTTCTGCTAAGATATATATGTGACTTTTTGCAACGAAAATGCGGGGATTATGAAATCATGTAAGCCCGCATATTTTGCACGCGGAAATCTGCAATTTATGCGGCAAAAGTGCGGCGTATTTAAAAAAATGCGTCCCCCGCATAAATATGCGGACTTTGGCTGATTATGCATGGAATCATGCGATCGCATAATCGCGTTTTTCTGGAGGGACTGGACTATGTTAGTAACGACGGAACTTGCGAGCATAGTTGGCTAACGATGCTTTCGGGAAACGCACCCCTGGACTGCTACAAGGTCAGACTAGTGTAATATTGTGATGTGGTTTTGGGGTCCAGTTAATGTTTAGTTTGCAATATCAACTTTATTTCGTTGTAGGCTAATTTATCAGGCGAAATGGATGCAGACGAATGCAGCGAAATGAAACGAAACCGAAACTAAACACAAAATGGGCGATTTTACGGCGATAATCAAAAGTAGAGAGCTATTTTGAAATCAGACTTTGTTTGGAATGACTAAACGAATAGATTTTTCTAAAAAAACGCGTACGGCAGGACATGTTGAGTGCGACACAGTTTGGCTTGAAGCATGCAGTCATAAGCAGGACAGTGCACCGACCGCCATTTTCTGTCAGCCGTAAACAAAGTTAATCTACACTACCCTACCGTAAGATAGTAATTAATGCATAATTATGATTTTTATTATGAAAAATATAACCTAACTGTAAGACACTGCGTAACAGTGAAGTTATTGTACAGTGAATATTTTTCATAACACAAAAATCATACAAATTATGCAAAAATACATGGGGGGTGGGGGTTCAGCCATGTTATTGAACTTTAATACATAAAGTAATACATCCTTTCCATTTAGCTTTTGGCCCGCAACAATAGAATAATAACAAACAAATAACATAAATATAAATATATATTATAACAAACAAATCCCAGATAGCACACGTACGTCTGGCCGATGTCAGAGAGCGTTTGCTAATGCTAATCGGCAATATGTCGCCCCGACGTCGGCATCTGATCGCAAATGATCTCCGGCCGATGTTTGAACGATGCAAAAGCTGTAAATCCCGGCCGCTCTGCATGGGCTTTATAGTCCCTTTAATTATAGGCCGAACCTTTCGGGCTACTCCTTTACATTAGACACCATGCTGCTTTCATTGACACACACACACACACACACACACACACACACACACACACACACACACACACATAATTTGCACTCAGAGATCACGCTGCAACATTCAGGAGCACAGAATCTAGTCAACGCTGCCCCGCGACTTTCATTAATAAAATAGCTTCAATACTGAACACATGCAACTTTCATTCCTCAAAATGGCCATATTCATTTGAAAAAAATAATTTGGGCATTTCCAATTTGACCATTTCTAATTGTTGACTTATTATTGTTATTATTATTTACGTATAAGACTTGTCCCCCTCAATGTAGCCTACAGCCCTGGGGCTACTTGACTATCCAACATAAAAAAACAGTAGCCTAGGTTAGGCTATAGTGACATAGAAAATTATCTTCTTATTTTTGTGTGTGTAACTGTCTCTAGTACAATGAACAGACAAGATTCAAAGTTAAGACGCTTTAATAAAACATAAAATAACTCCAGGAGAAGGGATTAAAAAGGAACAGGAACAATGTAGCCCCTCGATAGAGACAGGTTCTTCCTGACAGTTCCTGGCAAAACACAGGGAAAAGCAGTTAGAAGTTGCTTTAAAAAACTAATAGCCTACTACATCAACAAATACGTTTTAACTGTGTTCCTTTAGCCAGATCATGGGCTTTAGTCTTTTGATGTCTGCACCGTATTAGCCTAATTGAACACGTCTGTGCATATTAAAACTTCAGAATTATATTCGTATAGACGGTCAACAGTGATAAGGTAAAGCTAAGAGTGGTCCAGACCAACTTCACGAACGTATGACTTACTGAAGCTATACTTAACTAAGAACGTTTCGGGAAACACGTATTAACGATAAGGTACAGCTTAAAGTGTAACTTAAGAACGAATATAATACCATGGCTAAGTACAAAACATTCCCTTGTTTAAAAAAATAAAAATAAAATATTGTAATTTTCATATACAGTAGTGTTTTTTATAAATGAAAATGCAGAGGTGTAAAGTCCAGGGGTCAGAAAGTAGAAGTCCTGCCATATGTTTATTCCACCCATGAACTCAGTCAGCTGATTTCACTCATTAGTTCTCTCTCCTGGCTGAAAAACTGTGCTAATTAGCAAATCCAAGTGATTGGAACAAAATACTGAGGAAGACTTTTACTTTCTGAACCTGGACTTTACACCTCTTTTAAAATGTGCTGGTTGTTCATCAATTATTAAAGAGCGGTGCAGGGATGACATCAGAACCCGGAAGTCTAATTCGCCACTGGTTTTCTCAAGAAATAAAGCCTGTGGTAAACTTAGTATACTTTGACATTTTGTTTGACATGCACTAAACTGCACTCACTCATGTTTACCACATATTTAATTTTACTCATAAATTGAAAACCCCCATTATAAAACCCCATAGGAACATCTTGAGGGAACTTAGGCTTTGATGTAATTTGTGCACCACCCAACGATATACTAATCAGAATGTACATGGCAAATCACAGATGCAGGATGACTGCTATTGGTCACTAACCAACAAACAGATGGTAAATGAAGCTGAAAAAAGAGAGAAGAGAATAATTATTTTCATAGATAAATGCATTTGATGAGACTTTCCAACGCAGTGTGTGTGTTTGTATTGCTTCATAACTGTGCAGCCCATGGCCTGTCGTAGCCTCCCCGTAATTATGCCACTGTCGCAAAGCTGTATAGCCTACCACAAACACAACATTTATTCTTTCTTTATTATTTACAATTGGCCTACAAAAGTGGCTACTATTTATTTTTTGTAGAATTACAATTCTCTTTGTGCACAATAGTCTATACAGTTATACAGTCTTATAGATGTAGCCTATTCACGTTTAAACAGCCTAACATTAAACATGTAATCATTAAATGAATGTACAATTAATTAGGCTACCTTAAACATGTACAAACATTAAATTAAAACTTACAATTGACAAAAGCAGCCAACTCATGCTTTTTCTTTAGTAGCTATTTAAATCTTCACATAAAAAGTCCAGTGGGTCGTAGATAACTTTGTTTCGAGTGTCATCCATTGTGCAGTCTTTCTGTGTAGCTAGTTCTCGAACACGTCGCATGTTTATCAATGTCTTTTATGATGCAAAGCCATTGCACACAACAAACAATGCAGTGTATTTCACAATAATAATAATAATACAAATAAAACATTTCACCTCATTGCTATAGGCTATTTTTGCTATAGCCTACTCCTAAGTGTTTTGCTTTACCCCGGGCTTAAAATAAAAAGATGTCTGTGAAAAATAGTAGTATCATGTAATTAAATGCATTTATGGTGAGATTACTACATTTAAACCACAAACCATGTGCTGTCACTTTAATTCAGCGCGTGCAGCACAGCAGAAATCTCGCACGGAAACGAAACTGCATCCGCTGAGAAAGCTCTAATTAACCTGTCAACATGGGTAGCCTACGGGAAAAAATATGCACCGCATTCGCACTGCAAACGGACTATGGGCCTATCTTGCACCCAGCGCAATTGACTTTGTACACCGACGCATGTTTCATTCCTATTTTGCACCCGCGCAAAGCGCGCTTTTCCCTTCACTGAAGCATGTCGCTGAACTAGGGAATGAACTTGCGCTCCCTGGGCGGTTCAGCGCAAAAAAGGAGGCGTGTTCCGGCGCAAACAATCCCTGGTGCTATTTTACTGTTCCATAAAACAATTGCGCCACTGGCCAGAAAAAACCTAGTCTAAAGTCAGTGGCGCGTTGCGCGTTGTTCATTATGCTATTTTAAGGGCGCATGCTTGACCATAATGTATAGCGTGCACAACACGCATACACTTTGATTCTCTAATCTACACAGAAGCAGCAGTTTTCATTTTTGCAAATCATATTATTACAAACGATAGATAGATAGATAGATAGATAGATAGATAGATAGATAGATAGACAATTTATTATAAAAGCATACATCTAGCTTACACATTTACCCACATTATTATATACCTGTTTAACCGAAGTTAATTTGGGTGTGTTTCTCCATCCCCAATGTCACTTCTCTCTTTTTTACGGTCGTGACAAGAGCGCCGGTCTCCTCGGCTGTGAACCTCTCCTGGCGCGCGCCTGGCAAATCCGCCGTTATAATAGCAATACGCCAAGGAAAAAGCGCGTCTGCTCTTAAGGGGAATGTGAGATGATGCTCTGATTGGTTTATTTTACGTTACGCCCAAACCACACCTATGAATAATGAAGCTACTTCAGACCAACCCCTTTTAGATTTGCGCCAGGCACAAGAGTCATTTATCCCGTCGGGAAAATAGCAACAGAGACCCGCCCACAAAGTTACTTGCGCTTTGCGCTTTGACACTTGCGTTTCAGATCGTTAAAATAGGGCCCTATGAGTGAAAACGGCCTTAGCCTACATGATTGTGCTTAACCAGACTGTAAAAGAACATTTTTGTGCCCCTCAAACCTAACTATGCCCTCTAGTGGTGATCTACATAGAGTAGAGCAGTGGTTCCCAAACCTGTCCTGAAGAACCCCCAACAGTGCACGTTTTCTTTATCTCCCTAATCAAACACACCTGATTCAATTCATCAGCTCATTAACCCATGTGATAATGAGCTGATGAGTTGAATCAGGTGTGTTTGATTAGGGAGACAAAGAAAACGTGCACTGTTGGGGGTCCTTCAGGACAGATTTGGGAACCACTGGAGTAGAGGATCGAGCTCAGTTCAAAGTTCAGTAAAGAGAATAATGTGGTTACACAGCAGACGCTTGTGTTGTTATCTCTCCAGCAGACACGACAGAGCCTATTCTCATAGGAACTGTATCTTGAACTTTAACCTGCACTTGCTGTCAGACTAGATTGAAACAGGTTTTTACTTCTGTAATGTGACTGACTCCACCTCCAAATCTCTTCCTGCTTACATTTTGGCAAGAAAGAAACGTCTAAACTCAATGAAACTTCGACACAGAGGTATCACGTTTCCTTATAAAAACGTCTCAGGTTACGTATGTAACCCTGGTTCCCTGAGAGGGAACGAGATGCTGCGTCGAGACGCGGTGGGAACGCTCTGCGTGATTGCGTCGTGAAGCACGTGTATAATCAGTCCAATGGAAAGACGAGACGTCATAGGCGGGTGACGTCATCGACCAGGAAGCTATAAAGCACCCCTGAAAACAGACCGTGACAGCTTCTGAAAAGCCGAAGCAAGTCGATCACAGGCATGCAGGGAGTATGGCAAGGCGACGCAGCGTCTCGTTCCCTCTCAGGGAACCAGGGTTACATACGTAACCTGAGACGTTCCCTTTCAAGGGAACTCGAGCTGCGTCGAGACGCGGTGGGAACCCTATACCCACGACGCCATATGACAAATGCCTGTTCTGTATGAAGACCATGCGCACACTAGGAAACAAGCACCCTAGACCCTGGAGTGGAGCCTAGGTCCAAGTTATAAATCTAACAAATGTATGCGGTGAGGACCAGCCTGCCGCATTACAGATGTCATAGAGTGAAACTCCTGATAATAAAGCCTTAGAGGCCGCCATACTCCTGGTAGAATGGGCCGGGACAGCCAAAGGTGAAGGCTGTCCGGCCGCTTCATAAGCAAGTGAGATAGCCGCAACTACTCATTTGCTCATTATCTGTTTAGATGCAGGGCAACCCAACTTAGGTAACCCGAAGCAGACAAATAATTGCTCTTATATATACGCCACAGGGAGCTCTGTGGACATAAGCATCCAAAGCCCGGACAGGGCATAACAGATTAAGTTTTTCCTGATCTGGGGTATTAAGGTGGAGGACAGAAGGCCTGCAGCACAAAAGACCCACAAATTTAATAGGGACCTAGGAATACAACCCGGCAAGGGGTGAGGAAAGACTACCACCATACCAGGTGCAAATCCAAGTACGTGCAGGCCTCAGCCTCATGTACCACGGAGAAGATGAAATAAGGATCTCTCCTCAGAGATAACCCAGCAAAGAAACATTCATTGCAGAAATCAAGTACTGTACCATAGGGCAGATAGCAAGATTCAGAAGGCGTTCTCCGCACCAGGCAGAGAACAGTTTCCATTTCAATGCATATTCAGTCTTCTCGTGGAGGGAGCTCTAGACTGGAGTATGGTCTCCACGACCTCAGTCGAGAGACCTGAATCTATGAGCTGGGCCCCCTCAGAGACCGAGCCCACAGTATCCATAACTCTAGATGAGTGTAACTCCCGGGAGCAAAGATATCGGGAAATGCGTACAGGTGAAGCCTCAACCACACCTAATACGTTGCATCCAGTTCAAGCAGAGCTGGACGCGTCAGGGAGAACCCCCTAGAGCAATGCGTTGTATAAAACGATGCGAAAAGTAGACTTGAGTCTTGACCGAAGTTCTCCCAAAGGAGCTCCACCACCTCGGGGTGAAGTCTCCATTCCCCGGGCCTCAGCCCCTGCCTCAACAGGATATCTGCTCTGATATACGAGACCATCAGTGCGTTGTCCAGAAGGACAAGCACATGGTGACCTCTCAGGTCTGGCAGGAAGTATTTGAGAGCTCGAAATACTGCCATTATTTCTAGCCGATTTATGTGCCAAGAACGTTGATGGTCCCAAAGACCTTTCGCCGAGCGGCCACTCATGACCGCCCCCCATCCCGTGAGGGAAGCATCCGTCGAAAGCATACGCGTCGATAAGAAGCCCCCAGCACTGGGCCCTGGGCGAGGAACCAAGGTTTCTTCCACATGACCAAGGCACGAAGGCATCGCCGCGTGACCTTGATCATGCGAAACGGATTTCCCCTCGGAGAAAACCCCTTGGTCCTGAGCCACCACTGCAGAGGTCTCATGTACAGAAGGCCAAAAGAGATACGTTGGACGCAGCTGCCATGAGCCCCAACAGTCTCTGAAACTGTTTCACAGTGAGTGACTGGCCTAGTTTTACCCCCTTTATGGCTGTGAGATAAAACACCCGGAAAAGTGGTCCTCTGAGCTGGGAGGAGCACACTCTTCTTGGCGTTGAGCCACAACCCCAACCTCTTTAATAGAGACAGAACGACATCTCGATGCCGAACTGCCATCTGCTCGGACTGAGCTAAAATCAACCAATTGTCGAGATAATTCAATACGTGAATGCCCTGGAGTCTCAGAGGAGCCAGAGCTGCATCCACACATTTTGTAAAGGTGTGGGGTGATAAACCTAGGCCGAAGGGAAGAACCTGATACTGGTATGCTTCGCCCCCGAAAGCAAACCTCAGGAACCTCCTGTGATGAGGATGGATAGATACATGGAAGTACACGTCCTTCAAGTCTATTGTGACAAACAAGTCCTCGGACTGAGACTGTGACACAATCATATATAGCGTAAGTATACTATGAACTTGAGATTCTGAAGCCTGTTGTTTAATTGACACAGGTCTAGAATAGGACGCAACCCCTCATCCTCTTTCGGAACAATGAAGTAATGGCTGTAAAACCCTGACTGTCTGATGGGAGGAGGAACCCCTTCTATAGCTCCTTTTGCAGAAGTGTCAGTACTTCCTGCTCCATAACCAGAGCCTGCTCGGGGTCCACCACTGTGGGGAGGACCTCTAGAAATCTGGGCGGACGAGAACCAAACTGAATTCTGAAGCCCTTTTCTATAGTGTGCAGGACCCACTGAGAAATATATGGCAGTAGTTTCCACGCTGCCAGAAATTCAAATAGGGGAACCAGTCTCTCAAGACTGGCCTCTGGATTTGGTTGAACAGTCACTTTGGTGCCCTGAAACGGCGAACCGGCAGGGAACAACCGAACTGACCGCTCTACGCCCCTCCTCGGAGGATCGTATGGGGACGCTGACACCTCGGTGCCCTGAACGGAGAACCGGCAGGGAACAACCGAACTGGCAGCGCTGCGACCCTCCTCAGAGAGTCGCACCCCAGAGGGTGCCGAGGAGAAACGATTTCTCAAAACCGTCCCTGCCCCGGAGGAACCTTCAGAAGCCTGATAGCCTCAGCGTCACGACTTCTAGTCTAAGTTTTATTAGAGATAACGACAGTCCTCAGATCTTGCCTACCTCTAACTAGCTTTGTTCCTACGACCCTCCTCGGAGGATCGTTGGAAAAAGCAGGCACCTCAGTGCCCTGAAACGGCGAACCGACAGGGAAACCGAACTGACTGCTCTACGACCCTCCTCGGAGGATCGTTTGGGGACGCTGACACCTCAGTGCCCTGAAACGGCAAACCGACAGGGAAACCGAACTGACTGCTCTACGACCCTCCTCGGAGGATCGTTTGGGGATGCTGACACCTCGGTATCCTGAAACGGCGAACCGGCAGGAAAACCGAACTGGCAACATTGCGACCCTCCTCAGAGAGTCGCACCCCAGAGGGCGCCGAGGAGAAACGATTTCTCAAAACCGTCCCTACCCCGGAGGGGACCACCCTCAGAAGCCTGCAGCCTCGGCGTCAGGGCTTCTTCTTCCAAGATATTTTAGAGATAAAACAGTCCTCAGATCTTGCATATCTCTAACTGGCTAGACTGCGACCGCCACCCAAGTCACCTTCGATTGTGGATGAACCCAAATGGCGAATCTCTGTTTTGCCGCACTCTATGCTGCGAGGAGCTTTAGTAGGCTGAGACTGCTCCCGCCCAGCAGTCTCAGGAACATTAGATCGGCGAGGAAGAAACCTCTGGAACGCCGCTGAAGAGTTATTTCTTCGTTTTTTTGAAAGCGGAGCGTCCAGAAGAACAGACATATTTTAATTTCTCTTTACATCAGAAAAAACTATACATATATATATATATATATATATATATATATATATACATATACATATATATCACTCCGTGGCCACCAGCAGGAAACAACCGAACTGACAGCGCTGCGACCCTCCTCAGAGAGTCGCCACCCAGAGGACGCCGAGAAGAAACGATTTCTCGAAACCGTCCCTCCCCGGTATAGTTTATCTGTTGCACGACGCAATTCTCGAATAGCGTCAGTGCTGTTACATCCTCGCATTCATCCATGTCCTTATATACTTTACCTACCAGTGCTACCTAATAATATTTATCTAATATTTATGATGGCTGGTGGGTAACATCGGGGTTATGATGACGACCCGGGAGAGAGATAGCTCGCAAGCGTCTCTTTAACCCGAGGCACTGTCATACCATGATACTTTATACCCATAACATTACTATAGTAGAAGTTTAGGGATAAACACAAATAGAAACCGGTTTATTCCACGATCTCGACACCTCAGTGTGGAGATAGGGAAAAAACGGCACTCCCCGACGAGGAGGCTGAGATATAGAGTTTTCCTTATATTTTCACTCTCATATATGTTTGGCTGGCCAGAAATATTTAACTTAGCAACAGCACAGGATAAAACCTCCTTTATAAGCTCCTCTTTATTCAACAGAGTTATGAGCTCACTTATTTATTTATTTATTATGAAAACTCAAAAACATCTGCCTTATTTTCTTTAAAAACACACTAACGATACCAATTCCTCGGAACTGGAAATCGCAGGATGAATGCCTCATCCCGGGGAGGAGAAACCGCAGAGCGTGCTTCTCCCCGAGATAAAACACTGGATCTAACAGGTGTTTGTAAGAACCATTTGCGATCCCCAAGATGCGCGTCGACGCCGTGCCTCGGCAGCAGCGGGACCCGCGCCTCGGGGCGCGCGCACCGAACCGTCCTCCTCGAAGAACGGCCGGCGGGAGCGGAGCGTCCTCACGGACAGCTTCTCGCAATGCTCACAGTCAGCCCCCTCGAGAACTGACTGTTGGCATGCTCCACTCCCAAACAAGCAACACAAAGCTTTTACTCTGGAGTGTGTGTCCAAACCCGTGATATAACGCGGGCAGGGAACAACACAATGCTTGCTTGCTCTCTTTTGCCATAATATATATATATTGCAACTTGACAGACAACAATAAATATGACAAGGACAGAATACACAGATCGCTTGCTGAAGGCACAGAAGCTGTCGTGGTCTGTTTTCAGGGGTGCTTTATAGCTTCCTGGTCGATGACGTCACCCGCCTATGACGTCTCGTCTTTCCATTGGACTGATTATACACGTGCTTCACGACGCAATCACGCAGAGCGTTCCCACCGTGTCTCGACGCAGCTCGAGTTCCCTTGAAAGGGAACCCTCTTTGTGTTTGTTGTATGAAATGTAAATGTGAGATGTAACAAAACTGATGAATGTGATTAATAACTTGATGAGTTGCTGTAACGTGGATTTCAGTTTATTATAGTTTATTTATATCAGAAGCAAATCGGTGTGTGAAAGTTGTAACATGTACAATGAGATTTTGGAGCACAAACAATGTCAAATTACTGCATAAACTGTAAATGTTGCTTGGGAATCAAACCTGTGACTCTCAGCAGATGTGCAGCTCCATTCGACATGAACACAGTTTAAATATTGTGATGAATCTCTTACAGGACGATGAACAGACAGACATCAGGAGTCACAGAAGATGATCAGCTGAAGACTTAGAGAAAAAGAGGAGAGAACAGAATATCAACATGTCCAGCCCTGACAGCACAGGTGATGAACACAGACCAATCTAAATCTGACATTAATGGTTATTTAATTCCATCAATAAAGGCCAAATCTATTCAAGCTCTATTTCATCATGTGAACTTGTGAAACAGTTTCATCGTATTTAGTTAAAGTTCAGACATATAAACAACATTAAAAGCTTGATTTACACCACAGGGGGACTTTAAAGATTGTAGATATTATTTCTAGATTCAGACTGCATATCTTTATTCTAAATAATTTAATTAATTAAATACGGTAATACACAATAATAGATGCACTAACAATCTGTGTGTGTGTGTGTGTGTGTGTGCTTATTTTTCAGTGGAAAGAAGTAGTCCGGAGTTGGATCGCCCCTACTGTACGTTAAGCTGATTTACAGTAACTGCATTATGATATAGTTATATAGATTTGATGAACTGTGTCTATGATCAGTTTTTAATATTTAGCGCTGTAAATGTTAACCAGGAGAATTATCACAAAATGACACATTCTGCATGTGTATTATGTGTGTGAATTCTAGCTCTTGTTTGTCTTTGATCAGTTTCAGAGGGAGAGAAGCTGAATCTGGTTGTGTGTGGAAGTGACGGCACATTAAAATCCTCCATATCAGAGCTGATCAGAAGATCAGACGAGGAGCTTCATGGGCGTCTGGTCAGTCTGGTGGAGCTTCCAGCTCTCGTTCAGCTCTCAGAGGAGGAAGTGATGCGTCAGACTCTCCGCTGTGTGTCTCTCTGTGATCCTGGAGTTCATGTTCCTCCTCACAGTTCCTGAAGCTCCACTCAATAATGAAGATAAAGCAGAAATGGATGAGATCCAGAGGATATTCGGCTCCAGAATCAACAAACACATCATGATCATCATAATGCAAAATTCAGAGCATCAGACAGCAGAGCTCAATGAAGAAGCACAGTCTGTCATTGATGGAGGACGACAACTATATTTTGGTCCCACCACACAAGTGTCCACATTGATGGAGAACGTCGAGAAGATGGTGGAAGAAAACAGAGGAGAGTTTTTCTCCACAGAAACATTTTTGGAGGCGCAGGTGAAAAAACTGCTGCAATTTGAAGAGACGAAGAAGAAAATCGACTTGCTAGAGACACATTTACTGTCACAAGGTAATGACCAGAACAATTTAAACTAAACTAGATGGGACATTTACTAAATGGACTCGTTTATGTGGTGCTCTGTATTTTACAACAGTAGAGGTGAACATTCAGAACATTATAAAATAAAATAAACACATTCTGACTGTACAAAAACAAGGTCAAAGGTCAAGCTTCAGATTTCCAAATGAAAAGTAGATTATTACAATAATCAAACGACTACAGTCCCTTGGAATGGTGAGGCTGAGAGTTTTACTATAATGTGTTGCTTTGATCAAGACCTCTGTATTTATCCAAATGCCTTGGGCATGACCGAAGTCCGAGTTGGAAATCTGAACACGACAATGTACTTGACAATGGCAGGCGGCACTACAGGTGAGACCGGGAGTATAAAAGGGCTCCTGTGCAATACATCATCCATCTATTTTCTAAAGGAGTGTGTTTGAACGTGCGATCTGAACAGGCCAGTTTATAATATGGCCAGCACTAGCACTGCAAATTTTAAAATGTGTGTTCATCAGTGTCAGCGTTTTCTGACACCACATGATTTGTAGGGGTGTAACGATATTCGAACCGAACCGAAAAACCGCGATACACCACCCACGATACGAATCGCGATACTCTCATGGCGTACCGAACACGCCCGCCCCGCCCCCTGCTGTCCGGCTCATTGGACCTCATGTCTTATGTTTACACAACGAATACAGCGCTGCCTAACCACCATTAACCACATTTAATCGCAATAAGCTCAGTGTTTGTTACATTCGATAATAAGCAAGGTGTAATCTTTCAAATTCTGTCTATTTGATCACGAAATTCAAACATTAAATGTCGTTTTGGCGCTCTTTGATGTGGCGTGACAGATCACTGTACTAGGCTCCTCATTTAAAGCGGCAGCGCGGAGCGCGAGTAAACGCGATTCTCTTACTCAGTTACAGAATAAACATGAATGGACACCTGAAGGTATGTTGAAAGATACAGTATACTTACTGAAAGGCATCATAACTCGTGTAATCGCTCAGTCAGTGTTTCAACAGCGGAAATACGTCAATAAAACACTTAGTTTTTCACATAGCTTTATTTACCTCAGGCAAGTCATTCAGTGTCCACAGCTTGTTAGTTTGCTAAGGAAATGAACTCTTTCACTAAATAAATGCACTATATTAACCTATATATTATATTTTACTTAACCTGTTAATGACATCTTGATTATTTAAAATATCTGTCATGAAAATGACAGCAACTGTGTAAATGATTATATTTCAATAATAAATGAGAGTAAAAATGTTAATGTAAAAACTGCCTTATGTGCAGTTTACATGTTGTCATACAATTTGTTACTTGAGTGTTGATTATTATTATATCTAAAAATAAATAGCAACTGAATTTAGGCTAAAAGTCTAGGCTCTGTTGTTAAGCTTTAATGTTATAGTAATGTGCAAGTAAGGGCTCCTATATAGTTTACAGCATTAGCAGATCATTTTTTTTTTATCCTTGCGAAACGTTTACTTGTGATTGAATTAATTTAAAGACAAGGACACAATTTGTTAATTAAAGCACTGTTTAAAAAAAAAAAAAGCAATTTTAGCTTTCTAAACCCCCCACTCCACCTAAATGAACCGAACCGAACCGAACCGAGACGTCAAAACCGTGGGACGTACCGAACCGTCAGTTTTGTGTATCGTTACACCCCTAATGATTTGTGCGTTATGTGTATGTGTGAGGAGCTATGAGTGTGTCTTTGAAGGGCCGTATGCGTGCATTGCAAGCATTTTCCTCTGAGGAAACAGCCATCTGTGCCCTGCGATTCAGGACCTGCTGGAGCCCATGAGCTTGAGAGGGGTTTGAACATCTCTCGCTTGTCGGCGGCTGAATAGGGAACAAGATGCTCTGTCCCTTTGCCATGCTTCTGGTATTCCTGAACACATCTCCTTCAGACAAGAAGTGGATGGCGTATTGAACAGATGCTCTCGGTCTCACCTGTAGTGATGTCATGGGCTGCCGCCTGCCAATGTCAAGTTCATTGTCTTCAACTTCAGACGTTGGTCACGAAACCTTTGGAAGCAAAGCACTTGAGTCGGATGTTTAGGGTCTGTTTTTTTGCTAAACGAATATGCATTGAATGAGGCAAAGTGTGGGATGTGCTTGATGTTAAAAGAGTTAAGCACACAATAGATCTCAATGCGTTACTTGCGCTGAAACACCTGAAGTGTGTGCACAGAAAGATGCCTTAGACAGCATGCGATCCTGAATTCAGTTCTCTTTAGCGCCGCATTGCGATTGAACGTTCATATACGCACTGAATTACAGCATTTTAAAATATCCGTCTTGCCGTGTATTCATGCAGACATAGTTCGTTATCTCTACCTTAACTCTTTTCTCGCCATTGAAGGAATTTTCTAGCTTTTCGTGTTTTCACTGATATATGATAGTGGGCGCTATTTCACATCTTCTGAAAGAGTCAAACCACAGGCGAAGAAGAAGCAGAAACAAGCGATTGCTCACTCAAATGTAAAATAATGCGATCATCAACATTAAACAGCATGTAAATCAAAACTGCCTGATGTTACAGAATGAAATGTCGACCCAGGACGAGCTTCAGGACTGTGAAGCTTTGAGGGTGTTGATGTAGAGACAGATTTTTCAGTCCCACTCCCGCTAAAATATGTTACCTTCTCCCGAAGGTATGAAATAGTTTCAAGTTACGTGTCGCCTAGCCACAACCTACACATCCCAGCATAATCGCTCCTGTTATTAAATCTGTCTTCATGTTTTTGTTAATTTAACATGAAAGCAAGCAGACTACTGCGTGCATGGATTGGCATGACAGAATGCTTGCAATGTTAATAATCTCTAGCTGACATCTCAGTTCATCTCGATCTCACAAAGCCTTGTTATAATCAATGAAGCTGACTGCACAATGAATCTTTCATAACACTGTTTGTTATAATTAGAGGATTCGCCAGCATTCCAAAATTCAGCACTGAACAAAAACTCAGTTTTGAGCGGTGTGTGGATTCTATCTTAAATGCATCTGATTGGCCATTGCGTGGTGGGGGTAACAATATTACTCTAAACCAGTGGTTCCCAAACTTTTTGAAAGCATGGCACCCTTTTGTAGTGTTTTTTTTTCCACGGCACCCTAACCCAATTAAACTAACCGAACATTTGTACATACATATATACAATTATATCCAGATGAGCAAACAACAAATGAAGCATAAAAAGCAGCATGAATTTATTATGAATGCATCACAACAGACATAATATGAGGCGAAACAACCCCTTCAGATGAATCATATGTCCATTTATAACTGGACACACGTCAACAGACTGATTTTAATCAATTAGGCTACTGTATGTGAGAATCATTGGAACAAAACTGATTTAAACATAATAATTAATTATTTTAATAATAAACAACTCCAAATATTTTTTTATTTAGTTCCTCGTTTGCTTTGTTCAAACCTGACCTTATAACTTATAACTTAAAAAATAAAATATCTTTGCAGGGAACTGTCGCGGGCATTTTAATGGGACACATGTGCCTGCTTTTGCGAGCACAGCCTCTTGATACGGGGGTTGATTGAGGATAGTGCAACTCGTAGATCGTGCTCCACTGACAGACGCTGCCTTTTTTTGTTTTTCACGTATGCTAGGGATGAGAACGCTAGCTCGCACAAGTAAGAGGTTGAAAACGGCAACAGCACATTGACGGCGCATTCTGAGATAGATGGGTATTCGTGTCCCACATGCAGCCAAAATTCATCTGAAGACATTTCTCCAAATTAAAATTTTAAAGTGCGATCCATAAGAAGTTCCGCCAGTTCTTCTTGCGATTTGATTGGCAACATCTTTGCCAATTCTGATGAGAGAGGGTTAAAGGGGTCACGGATCCAGTCAAAGTTTTCATTATCAGCGCCAGCGGGGAAGTAAACCTCAAACCTTTCCTGTAGCGTCTTCAGATGTGCAGCTATAGATTTGAATAGAACTGGAGTCTTGCGAGCGGGGTCCTCTGCTGTTAAGGGAAACATGTCAATGTTTTTATTTTTCAGAATTTCTTGCCACAGCTTGAGTTTGGCCTTGAAACCGTTAAGTTTGTCTGTTGCTGTTAAAATGTTTTCTTTCGTTCCTTGCATCTTTGTGTTAAGCTCATTTAAGTGACTAAAAATGTCTGCGAGGTATGCAATCTTAGCCCACCACGAGTCGTCGTTGATCTGTTCTTTGTGGGGTATGTCGTGCTCAGTTGAAAACTGCCTGAGTTCATCTCGAAGCTCATAGACACGGGAAAGCACCTTGCCCCGTGACAGCCAGCGCACCTCCGTATGCAGCAGCAGACTCTGATGCTCAGACCCCATTTCATTGCACAGTATGTTAAACAATCGGGACTTCAATGGTCGTGACTTAATGTAGTTTACAATTTTGACAGCTTGTTCTAATGCTACAGTCAGGTCTGGGGGCATTGCTTTTGCGACGAGTGCTTCGCGGTGCAGCATGCAGTGGGTAATCTGCACATCTGGGTTTTGGTTCTTCACCATAGTTACCAGTCCTTTTACTTTTCCAGTCATAGATGCAGCTCCATCTGTGCAAATACTATGACACATGCCCCAGTTTAGACCACATTCTTTCAAGTACGTATCGATGACAATAAACATTTCTTCCCCTGTTGCACGACTTGTTAGTTCTTTGCAGAAAAAAAAATTCTCCATAATTAATTCCTCATCAGTATATCGCACACTGGCCAGGAGATGACAGTGTCCACTGCAGTCCGTAGAATCATCAATTTGGAGTGCAAATTTGCCACTTTTGTTTAGTTTTTCGGTTAGTTGTGTTTCTATATCAGCAGCCATGTCATCAATGCGACGTTTAATTGTGTTGTCAGATAATGGGATTTTGTCAATTTCTTTGACAGCGTCCTCACCTATCATTACCCCTACGATTTTTTTGCAGGCTGGCAAAATGAGTGATTCAGCAATGTTATGGGGCTTCTTTGATTTGGCAATTAGCTCTGCTACCAAGAAGCTTGCCTCCAGAGCTTTATCAGACACACGCACACATGACATCATTTGTTGGTTCTGTTTAACATTTTGTGCTTTTAGTCGCTTGAAGTATTCTATGTCTTTGCTGGTTAAACCGTGGTGTTTCGTGTCTAAATGTCTCTTCAGCTTACTCGGTACCATTGCTGCATTTGATAGCTTTTCCCTGCAGACGAGGCATTCAGGCGTGGGACAGCTAGCATCTCCGATCCATGTAAAACCGTAAGCCAGGTAGCTTTCAGAGTACTGTCTAGTTTTATTTTTTTTGGGTGGTGGTGGTCCCAGGTTGATGTCCGTCGGTCTTCTTGGCTGTGACATTTCTGCTTTTCTTTTGTTTAAACCTATAAATTTATCCATATTTGCCCTGTCCTGTCAATCTGCGTGAAATATAGGCTAAAATTGAGCGCGCACCACTACAAAGGGCGGAGCGAGCGGACCGAGAACAGTCCAATTAGCGGTAAATAAACATTTCAACTTTAAATTTATGAAATATATCAGTGTTTTTTCGCTTATTCATTTTTGTTTGGACATGCATATGTTGGTGTTTTGATATGATTTTAAAATATGCTGTAAACAGGGTTAGCCTATTGCATTTTTCATTAGGCTAGTTTTTATTTTTATTTCGTTTTGACTTTTTGTTTTCAAATTCAGTTTAGTTTTAATTCGTTTTTAAAGTGGGTTTGCTAGTTTAGTTTATTTTTTATTTTTTGAAAATGCTTAGTTTTCGTTTAGTTTTTATTAGTTTTAGTGTTAGTTAAGTGTTTTTTTTTTTATTTGGGTTATTTGTCAGGGGCAAGATTCAAAAAGACATAATGACATAACATTATTTAATATTTGAATCACAGCTTATATAGTGTTTTGACATCGACAACCACAACCAAAAAGTGCATTTTACCTCAAACTTGCGACTAGTTAACTTTCTAAAGAAGGCGCAATCGCTTCTCGGGTCGACAATAACACACTGACAAAATTATATTCAGAATTGAAAATATTTTTATACCACTTTTTAATGTGTGATTGTGTAAAGGTGTTCACGAGATAGAGATACCAACCTTTCGCGAACTTGCTTGCTTTCAACGTCGAACGAACACTCGTTCTCATGGAGACGCGGTGTGCACGGAGGGGAGGGGTTGTGTATGTGTGTGTGTGTGTGTGTGTGTGCGCGCGCGCGCATGTGAGAGACGCATGAGTGACAGAGACGAGAGCAGGGAAAGGAAATGCAGTTGAACGAATACTCTGCGTGTTTTAAATAGCGTTTGTGTAAATCGCTTTTGCGTTCGTTTTCGTTAACGATTATAACCTTGGCTGTAAAAGGTTATTATATGGTACGATTATTTTAGGCTGTTTAAATTGGAAAATAAAGCTGAGATTCTGCGGCACCCCTAGCCAGTTGTCACGGCACCCCAGGGTGCCGCGGCACCCACTTTGGGAACCACTGCTCTAAACTATAGCACAAACTGTACACTTTTTAGGCATTAAACATTTCCTCTTTTACAGGTTCAACAGAGAGTGAAGATGATCTGAGGATTGTGCTGTTGGGAAAAACGGGAGTTGGGAAGAGTGCAACTGGAAACACCATCTTAGGAAGAGGAGCGTTTACAGCAGAAACATCTCAAGAGTCCGTGACTAAAGAGAGTCAAAGAGAATCATCTGAAATCAGCGGCCGACACGTTACTGTGATCGACACTCCAGGACTGTTTGATACTGAACTCACTAATGAGGAGATCCAGAGAGAAATCAGCAACTGCATCTCCATGATCCTGCCAGGACCACATGTGTTCATCATTGTGCTCAATTTAGGACAACGATTCTCTCAAGAAGAAGCAACAACAGTGAAGATCATCCAAGAGACGTTTGGTGAGAAATCTTTAATGTTCACCATGGTGCTCTTCACCAGAGGTGATTATCTGAAGAACAAAACTATTGAACAGTGTTTGGGGAAACCAGGATCTCCTCTGATGAAGCTGATTGAGGCGTGTGGAAACAGATATCATGTGTTGAATAATAATCAGCCTGGAGACCGAACACAGGTGTCTGATCTACTGGAGAAGATAGACAACATGGTGAAAGCAAACGGAGGGAGTTTCTACACGTGTAAGATCTTCAGACAGATGGAGAGAGAAAGACAAGAACAACAGATGAAGATCCTGATGGACAGAGTCAGAAAAAGAGAAGAACTGATGAAGAAACTAGAAGAAGAAATTATAAGAGAACGAGAGACATTTAAAAATAAAATAGAGCAACTGATGAAAGAAAAAGAAAAACTGCTCATGAAATATGACACAGAAATAGACAGACTGATGAACAGAATAGAGAATGAGAGGAAGAATAGAGAAGAGGAATATATAAAAAGAGAAGAACGATATAAAACATTAATGAAAGAGAAAGAAGATCTTCAGTCTAATCATGAAGCAGAAGAAAAGAAGATGAAGATCCTGATGGAGAGAGTGGAGCAAATGAGCAGAGAAAGAGAAGAACTGATGAAACATGAAGTAGAGAAAGAAAGAATGAAGATGATGATGGAGGAAGAAAGACTGAATCAAGAGAAAGAGAGAAAGAGAAGTGAAGAAGAATTGAAAGAGAGAGAAGACCGATATAAAAGAGAAATGAAGGAACAGGAGGTGCAGATGCGAGATGAAATGAAGAAAGAACAAGAGATGTTTAAAGATGAAATGAAGGAAATGAGGCAAGACAAAGAGACTGTGAAAAAAGAAAAAGACAATCTTCAGATCAAATACCACACAGAAAAAGACAGACTGATGAACACAATAGAGAGTGAAAGACAAAATCATGATAAAGACCGACAGAGAAGAGAAGAAGAATTTAATGAGAGAGAAGAACGATTTAAAAGAGAAATGAAAGAGAGAGAGGAGCTCGAGAGAAAGATGCGAGATGAGATGAGACGAGAACGAGAGACATTTAAACATGAAATAGAGGAAATGAAACAAGAAAAAGAAAAACTTCAGATCACATACAACACAGAAATAGACAGTCTGATGAACAGAATACAGAATGAACGACAGAATCATGAAAAAGAGAGAAAGAGAAGAGACGACGAATATACAGAAAGAGAAGAACGATATAAAATCCAGATGAGAAGAGAACGAGAGGAATGGGACCAGCAGAAACTGGAGGAAAAGACGAGAAGAGGAGAAGATGAGAAAAGAAGAGAGAGAGAAAAACTGATTTGTGATGAACAGATTCAGAGACTGAAGAGTGAAATGGAGGGAATAATCAGAGAGAAAGAGAGAATGAAGATGATGATGGAGGAAGAACGACAGAATCATGACAAAGAGAGAGAAATAAGAGAAGAAGATGAGAAAAGAAGAGAGAGAGAAAAACAGATCTGTGATGAACAGATTCAGAGACTGAAGAGTGAAATGGAGGGAATAATCAGAGAGAAAGAGAGAATAGAAAGAGAGAGAGAAAGACAACTAGAGGATTTAGAGAAGAGACTGAAAGAAAAAATAAACATAAGAGAAGATAAACAACAGAACTTTGAAGAAAAACTGGAGAGAAGTGAAATCATGTGTCTATTTCACAGACTCCATATTGAAGTCAAACACCTCAACAAACTGAGAGCTTCAGATGTTCTTCGGATAACCAAACATTCATTACAGTAACATGAGTCTTGTGCTGAAGAGGAGCTGATTCAGACTTTCATACAAAAACTACTGATGTTGAACTACAGAGCAAGATATATTAAAACTAAACAGACTAATGAACAGGATCACACACAACAAAAAGACAAAGACTCATCTGAAGATGAGTTTGATATTTTTGATGAAATGTCTTTGTCATACAAAGGAAACCGTCAATCTGAACTCATTCACCCGATGGATGTTCAGATGGCCGTATTTCACTGTGCTGATGGTTTCCTGAAGCAGCTGATGGTCACTAAACTGTCCCAGTGTCTGTACGCTCTGCCTCTGCTTGTTCCTAATCCATTCACACAACAGATTGAGTTTCCTCTCTGGACATTCAGACAAATCAACAAGAGCTGGAAGATGAGAAACACCAACAATGAAATCATCAGTCAAACCCGGCCGATCTACAAGACAGATACTCCAATGGTGTTTTTCTTCAGGTTTGGCTCTGTGTCATCCAAGTCTCAGCTGATGAACAGTCTGATCAATGAGAAACATGACACGTTCTTCCACAGGAACAGCCCAGGCAGCAGCAGATCCAGAGTCCTGATGGATGGAGTGGTGGAGATTGCCTGGTTCTGCCCCTCAGGGAAAAATACGGATAAATTCACTGAATGTGTTGTGTTCTGTAATCTACACGGTGATGCAGGAGATCATGAGAAACAGCTGCAGATCCTCACTGAAATGGCCTCAGTCAATGTTGTTATTCTGCCACAACTGGACAGGAATGACAGAAGTGCAACAATAATCCAAAACCTGTACAAGGACAGAAAGCCACTTATTTGTCTTTTTACTGAGGATGAATCTTCTGTAATTCAGATGACGAAAAGAAGATACAAAATTGGTCTGAAAGACAGAAATCAGTCAGATGTATCTGAAGAACTCAGAGGAGCGATAAATGATTGTCTGTCAGAATCATCTTCCACTTTCAGACTTGAAGATGTGTCCAAACACTCAGACATCAGAGTAGATGAGGAAGATGATGAAGACTGCAGGAGAGGAAGAGAAGCAGCACAGCAGATGATGAGTTTACTGGAGAAGAAAGATCTGACACAAATCAAAGATTCATTTCTGCCTCATCAGGGGAAACTGTGGCATCAGTGGAGTCAGAAGAACAAAGAACTACATCGACCTCAAGGAGAAAATATAGAAATGGTAACAAGTGCGAAAAAAACAGAGATGAAGAAAATCCGTGAAAAACAGCATGAATCTGACATCAGTGAGTTTATGAAGCTCTTCATAAGACAAATTAACTCATATGGTGAACATAAGATGTTTTTCCTTAAATGGCTCGGAATCTTTCTGGATGAATATACATCAGCTGACCTTTCTGCTCTACTCCACAAGTATGATGAAAAGTGGTCAACAGTCTTAAAACTGAAAGACAACAGTGATACATCTGAACAACTCAAAGCTGAACAATCACACCTTGAGAGAATATCTGATGATCTTCAGGCTGCAGCCTTCGGTTTGGAGCACATCATGAGGGAGATCGGTCAGATCTATGAATCATGTTCATCTGTGAAGAAGCAAAAGAAAGACCTGCAGTTTGACTTCTCTTCTCTCCCGAGTCTTTCAGCAGAGATGATGATCTCTGGATTTCCACTGGAGCTGATGGATGGCGATGCTGGTCATGTTCCTGTGATCTGGATCTCTGCTGTTCTAGATGAACTCATCCAGAAACTGGGAGACCAGACCAGAGTCTTTGTGCTGTCAGTTTTAGGGTTTCAGAGCTCTGGGAAATCCACCATGCTGAACGCCATGTTTGGGCTCCAGTTTGCCGTCAGAGCTGGCAGGTGCACCAGAGGAGCTTTCATGCAGCTGGTCAGAGTCTCAGACGAGATGAGACCACAGATGAACTTAGACTATATTCTGGTCGTTGAAACTGAAGGGCTTCGTGCTCTAGAACTGACTGGAAGATCAACAAGAGATCATGATAATGAATTGGCCACATTTGTTGTTGGTCTTGGAAATCTGACATTGATCAACATCTTTGGAGAAAACCCATCTGAGATGCAGGACATTCTTCAGATTGTTGTTCAGTCCTTCCTGCGGATGAAGAAGGTCAGACTGAATCCCAGCTGTGTGTTTGTGCATCAGAACGTATCAGACGTCACAGCTGGAGAGAAAAACGTGGATGGAAGGAGACGACTGCAGGAGAAACTGGATGAGATGACAAAACTCGCTGCTAAAGAGGAAGTCTGTGATGCAGAACGTTTCAGTGATGTCATTAGATTTGATGTTCAGAAAGATGTGAAGTATTTTGCTCAGCTCTGGGAGGGAAGCCCACCAATGGCACCACCAAACCCAAACTACTGTGAGGATATACAACAACTAAAGGAAACTATTGCGTTGCATGCTTTAAAATCACATGGAATGATGCTAAAATACCTAAAAGATCATGTTAAAGATCTCTGGGAGGCTTTACTGAATGAACGATTTGTCTTCAGCTTCAGAAATTCTCTGGAGATTTCAGCCTAGAGGAGACTGAAAACCGAATACAGCAAGTGGTTCTGGAGTCTTCGCAGTGCCATGATGGAAACTGAGAACAAACTACACAACGAAATAGAATATGAGGCAATTCATGAGATTAAGGAAACTGATCTTCAAAGAGAACTGAAGAAGACAAGTGAAGAAGTGAAAAAATCAATGACAGAATTATTTGAGAAAGACAAAGATAAAGATATACTGATTCAGTGGAAAACGTCATTTGAAATCAAAATCAAAGATCTTCAGGAAGACATTGTGAGAGAAACAAAGAGGAAATTAAATGAGATTCTTCAGCAGAGAGACCTGAAGAAAAAGATTGATGCTCAGAGGACACGTCATGAAAACACTCTCTATGAAAAGAGCAAAGAACTTGCCTTTAAACTCAAAGACAAAGCAAATGATGAAGAAACGCTGAAGAAAGAGTTTGATTTGTTTTGGGAACAGAGTGTAAAGAAGATCATCAGAGACAATCCTCCAATCAGAGACATTGATGTAATGAGAGATGTGAGAAAGATCCTCAGTGACATCTGTGAAAGTGCACCTGTAGATCACTGGAGGGAGAGCAGGGATATTTTCTCTGTGCCCAGTTATTTTGATTATGTAAAGTTAAAGAAATCCAGTGGATTAAAAGATGTTGTTTTGACAAATCACTATAAAACATTTAAAGAAATGATTTTTCGTGCTCTGTCTAAAGAAGATGAAGCCCAAATAAGATGATTAGTCACAGATGTTGCTCAGCAGACAGACAAAGAGATTCAGTCATTTAACATTTCAAAGATGGGCTACAACATTAGTTACATCCAACAGCTCATAGATTACATCAAGGCAAGAGTGACACAACATCAGGAAGGATCAGTGAAATATGTGTTCAAGAATGAATTCTTCCTGGATTTGATTTATTGCATCTGTAAGAGAGCAAACAAGACGATCACTGACCAACACAGACTGTTCAGAGATGCCAATAATCCTGTAATATATGTTGAGAAGAAGAGAGAAGAGTACTATAGTATTTTCCAGAAATACTGTCATGGAGCAACATCAGCTGTGATTTTTGGTGAGATCATCTGTCAGAAACTGAAAGAGCCCATTGAGCAGATCGTCTACAAGAAGACTTCCAGAGATCTGACAGATGAAATGAGATCAAACTGTGAATCACTGAATGCAAACAGATCAAATCTGGAGAAACACATCCTGAAGACACTGGCAGAAGAGGAGGATTTTAACAAATACATGAAATACATTCATAATCCCAGAGGTCACTTCAAGAGTTTCATCAGAGATGAAGTCAGACGGTACATCACTGATAAGTTCAGTGTCAGTGTTTTACCCAAGATGGAGGAGAAGATTAAACTCCTGCAGATGAAGATCATGAAAGCTGCACATAAATCTACTGAACATGTTGAAGAGAACAGAGGAGATGTTGGTTTGTGGTTGAAGAGTTTCACACAGAAGCTCTCAGATGAGCTGATCTTCTCTAAAAAGGATCTCAGTGGAGTCAAACATGATGATGTTGATGATTTCAGCCTCCTAGAAGATGTGATCAGACATGAACTTCCTGATATAATGACTGACATCAGCAGCAGATTCAACACAGAGACATTTCCAGTAAAGCTGGACAGTAAACTCAGGCCAGATGAGCTTCTGGTTGATCACTTCTGTCAGTGCTGTTGGGTTCAGTGTCCGTTCTGTAAAGCCATCTGCACCAACACCATACAAGACCATCGTGGAGATCACAGTGTTCCTTTCCACAGAGTGTGGGGAATTAATGGGTTTGTTTACAGAGGAACAACAAACTTATCTATTAGTATCTGCACATCAGCAGTAGCAAGTGATCTGTCTTTTTATCCCAATGACTCAGATGATAGAGTCCTATATAGAGACTACAGAAAAGCAGGAGGAGTTTATGCAGAGTGGAGAATCAGCCCTGATCTCTCTGAACTGCCCTACTGGAAGTGGTTTGTGTGCAGATTCCAGAAAGATCTGGAAAAACACTACAGTAAAACATTTGAGGGGAGTGGTGAGATTCCAGATAAATGGAGAACATACTCAAAACATGAAGCTATTGAGAGTTTAGATAAATACATGTAATGAAGCAGATAAAGAATGAGACTCTTATGTCTCCTCTCAGATTCAGATCACAGACAGAAATGAGTTTCTGTGACATTCATCATCTACACCTCAGAAGATCTGAGTTTCATCAAATACAATTCAATTCCTCATACATGATCTGAACTACAAAACAATGTTTCTGAACATATGCCTAAATGATAAAGCTCAAAATGATTGATGAATATTATAATTTATTACTAATCAAAACAGCTTAATCTCTATCATGAACTGAAAAAGATCTGTGATAAGTATATTAATGATAGATTGTTGAAATATGATTGAAGTGCCTGTATAAATGTGTTTGCTAAAGCTCAGTGCTGATGATAAGGCGGTTGGAGGAAAGTGTGAGGAATAAACAGCATATCAAACCTCTCATACCTGTCGATCTGATTTATATGATTTAATAGCAACATCTCTGAGGTGAATTGATGATTTGACTGACCAGGGCTGCGTTTCCCAAAAGCATCGTAAGCCTAAGTTGATCGTAAAAACGATCGTACGACTGATCTTAATATTACGGTCTGTTTCCCAAAAGCATCGTAGCTTAAGTAGCACTTGAAAATCTTCGTAGATCTACGAGTGCTCTGGAGTAATCGTACATCACCAAGTTCATCGTAAGAAGACAGATTTATGAGGACACCTGCAGGACAACCGACAGATTACACCTTTAACTTTATTCAAATGCAATGTGATTATAATATAAGGTTTGATTGTACTTTATTGTACACTTTATTACTCTTTTTTTGTTGTTGGTTAAATTAATGTATAAATTAAATAATTAAAAAGGTCAGAAAACAAAACAAAAAATAGAAATAATTTAATCTAATAATTTTAATCAAAATTAAATGAATGAACAAAAAATAAATAAAAGAAATCCTTTTAATCTGTTAAAAATTACATCTTTGTTTCACTCTATCTCCTCTAAAAGGACATTAATTTCATCTTTTTGAAAGGAATCTTTATTTTTTATTTTATTTTTTAGCTATTTTGTCAGTGCCTCCGCCTGTAGGTGCTTTATATAGACTTGTCTTGATTGCTAATCCACAACAGATGACAATTATTAGGTTAAACGTTCCATATAAGGTTATGTTTCAGCACTTCACGAATGGACAGCGACTCTTAAGTAGCACGTAGAGCGCATTCTCGCGCGTTCATGTTAAGTGCATTTTTGGGAAACGCTCGTGGAATTGCTGCGAGCGTTCGTAACCTTGCACGTAGAAAGCGCTCTTAAGAGCTAAGATACATCGTTATCAGGAAACCCGGCCCTGACTGTGTCATTTTACACTTATTTAATATGTAATAATAATAATAATAATAATACATTTAATTTTAGGCGCCTTTCAAGCCACCCAAGGTCACCTTACAAATATAAATAAAATAAGTAAAATAACATTAATGTCTAAAAATAAACTGTTAACTGCTATTAAAAGAATTTAAAAACAACTAATTAGCTAATGCTAATGAGGTGGAGGGGTGCTTAAAGTTTATAAGCTGACTTGAAAAGATGGGTTTTGAGAGTGGTTTTGAATTGAGAAATAGAGTCTATAGCACGAATATGAGGGGGAAGAGAGTTCCAGAGTTTTGGTGCAGCATGGGAGAAAGCCCTTGCTCCCATTGTGGAGAGTCTGATGTCTGGTGTTACCAGTAATCCTGCTGATGATGAACGAAGTGAACGTGAGGGTATGTAGGTCTGTAACAGTTCTGTGATATATGAAGGGGCGAGGTTGTGCAGGGCTTTGAATGTCATTAACAAGACTTTAAAGCTGATTCGTTGTGGTATTGGGAGCCAGTGCAGTTGTATCAGCAGGGGTGTGACATGGTCGGTAGACTTGTACTCGTATTGTACAATTATATTTTTACTTTAGGAATTGAAATTATAAAACTTTAACAAACTATAGCAGATATTCATTCGATTGCATTGAATACATAAAAAAATAAAATAAAATAAAAATAAAACAATAACTGACTCCTCAACAAGTAAGAAAAAAAACGTACATAGTTCTTAAGAAACTTGTTGTTCTTACTGAAGGTATAAGAAAAGAAAAGAAGGTATAACTGCAGAAATCAGCAGTCATTTAACATGTTTTCCTTTAAGATCATTAAGCATGTGGGGGTTAAAGTGAGTTTTAAGGTTAAATAATAGTATTTGTATACAGTAGCCTAGTAGACCGGCCTATTGAATTATTATAGTCTTTTAATCTTGTCTTGTAAATAGATGCTCATTTTGATCATCATTTGTATTATTCCACCCTAATTTCATGTATATTTAGTCTTTTATGAATATTTTTCCAAATCTGCGTTACTACTCATTGCGTGGCTTTGTGTGCGTGTGACTGTGTGTGTGTGTGTGTGTGTGTGTGTGTGTGTGTGTGTGTGTGTGTGTGTAATTAATTATCTGCCATTACTTTTCCGTTGCTTAGTCCCGCCCACAGCGGTTAGCTGGTCAGATCTGTGGTCAAGTTTGGGTCTGTGTCAAGGGCAAGCGGGAGATTTGAATTCAGAGTCTATGCTTGTGAAGTGGATTGTGATCACAGAGGTTCAAAGCTATAATCGTATTCATCAGGAGGAGCAGGAGCGCTGAACGCATAAGTTATAGTCCGGATGTCAGTCAGTCCGTTCGTTCGGAAATAACGCGCCCTTTTTCAGTGAGCCGGGTTCGTCACAGCGGACATCATGCCAACCGATCACCGGCTGAGGTAAGAGTCTCATACTACATGTGAACGATATTTTATATTACATTTGTGTTAAGTTGACAGTTTCCAAGCTAACGTTAGCATTCTTAAATGATGTTCAGTCATAACTGGCGTCATGAGCTAGAGGGAAAAACACTGAAAATGCAGCATGTGTCTTTACATTTTCCATAATACATTTTTCTGAACATATGCCTCATTGATAAAGCTCAAAATGCCTTATCAATGCTTTATAAAATCTTATAGTTTATTACTAAACTGAAAAAGATCTGTGATAAGTATATTAATGATAGATGTTGATATATGATTTAAGTGCCTGTGTTTGTTAAAGCTCAAAATTAAGCAACAAAGAATGTAATCATAATTTCTGTTAAGTTACTGAGATTGAGACACACAGATATCTGTAAATCTGCTTTGAAATATGTATTGTGAAATATGTAAATTTGTTGACTGTGGTCTTCCTGAAAACTTCAGGCCTGGACTGTAGTGAAATCCCTCTCTGAATTGCTTTTGGGATTTACAGAGAGATCCTCAGTCAAGTTTTCTCAGAGCACAGGGAAGAACTAGAGCTTTATCTGGCTATGATGGCAGACATTAGCCACCGATACGAACACCACAGATCATTTTCAGCAAAATCTGCTTCATTCATCTCTGTATAACACCAGATTAGTCTGTTACTGGCACTGAACTGCTGGTCAGAGAGCCCTGGCCTAAAGCCCACGCTACGAGCTCCAACACCATGGACAATCTGTCAGATCTGCAGTCCGTGGTGCTGAATCTGTATGTTATCTGCTGTCCATGGTGCTGAATAGGTGTGCTCTGCTGTCTATGGTGCTGAATCTGCCAGCTATGCTGTCCAGGGTGCTGAATCTGTCAGCTATGCTGTCAATGGTGCTGAATCTGTCAGCTATGCTGTCAATGGTGCTTATGCTGTCAATGGTGCTGAATCTGTCAGCTGCGCTGTCCAGGGTGCTGAATCTGTCAGCTGCGCTGTCCAGGGTGCTGAATCTGTCAGCTATGCTGTCAATGGTGCTGAATCTGTCAGCTGCGCTGTCCAGGGTGCTGAATCTGTCAGCTGCGCTGTCCAGGGTGCTGAATCTGTCAGCTGCGCTGTCCAGGGTGCTGAATCTGCCAGCTGCGCTGTCCATGGTGCTGAATCTGTCAGCTGCGCTGTCCAGGGTGCTGAATCTGTATGTTATTTGCTGTCCATGGTGCTGAATATGTATGTTATTTGCTGTCCATGGTGCTGAATCTGTCAGCTCCTCAGATATGAGGCCATCCTATCATTTAATTTTAATTAAATTAAATTAAATCAAAGTTAAAAGTTAAAGTTAAATTAAAGTTTAAGTTAAAGTTAAAGTTAAAGTTAAATTAAAGTTTAAGTTAAATTAAATCACATCCAGAAGTACAAGTACAAAAGTATAATGAGAGTATCTAAAGTAATTTCAGGATGCATCTATGACAAAGGGTCCCAAAATATGGCTTCTTATAAAAAAGGGTTCCTGTGACTCAATTTACCCCAGTTTAGGGGTATGTTGATCCGAGTCAGAGGGTAAGTTTCATCATCTCGTTTTAAACTGACCATCTAACTGAATCTGAATCAAACCCATGTAAAATATTAAAGATAATAAAAAAAAAAACTTTTACTTTTTACAAATAGTCATATTTCTTTTCTTAAAGCTAACTGAACACAGTAAAAAAAATTAAAAAATGCCACTAAAACTAAACATTTTAGTCAAAAGGTTCTTGCCATGGTAGTTTTTCTATAATGTCGAAGATGTCAGGCTATTAGGGACTACAGGTGGAAAGATAAATATGATTAAGCATCTTCTGGTTCTTGTCAGATAAGGATTTGGTGTACTTTAACATTGATCCTATCAAATAAACAAAAAATAATAAAAATACAGATAAACAAAACCAATAAATATTAAATATGAAGTTTGACACTAGAAATGTTAAATATTACTGGTGCTCTTTATTTTTAAAAGTTATATTATATGATCATTGTCCGTTTCTGTACATATAAAACTCCAACTTGTTAAAGATTAAATAGCTTTATTGCAACAATAATTAGATTAATATGGAATATTATTCTGCTGTAGGGTAGTTATTTACCTGAGTGTCATGTACTGCCATACTGTTTGTATTACTGAAGTCATATTGTGAGAAATAACAGTATTGTCTTTCAGTAGGGCCGTTTTATAGGCTTTTATCATGTATCCTGACTCAAATAATGTGTTTCTAACAGCAAACACTCAGAATAAAGTGAGATGATCTGCTGATGATCCTGAATGGCTTGTTGAATGAGTGTTGATAGTCTGAGGCTCATCAATATTAACAGATCTGCTGAAAACACTCTTTATTTCATGACAATAGTTCCTGTTTTCACCTCATTTATTATGCTGATGTCTTCAGATCTCCTGTAAATTGACACTTAAAGCTCATTTCATTGGTGTCAGCAGACTGAGGGGATTTGTTGCCTACTACATGTACATTTATTTCTGTTTTTGACTTTAACTGTTTTCTTAACATTTATTTATATTAGGACGAATTTACATTGTTATTAATCTTTTCTATATTTCTGCATTGATTAATTCATTGTAATCACATCATCAGTGAAGCTCCTCCCACTGCAGTCACATCATCAGTGAAGCTCCTCCCACTGCAGCACATCATCAGTGAAGCTCCTCCCACAGTAATTCAGCAATAAATGCTGTAAATTCCCATCAGCTACAAGTGAAGACGAGCATCAGAGCATCAGGAAGAGCTGAAATCTGCAAAGACTGAGTTTATTAAAGAGGACAGTGAGAACATGAGTGATCCAGAACCCTGCAGAATGAAACACACTGAAGATCCTGAAGAACAAAGAGGTTGGTGTTTATTCTTCATTCATTCATGATGCTGAAGAACATTCATGTTAGAAACATTCAAGCACTTCATCACATTTAGATAAGCAGGTCAACTATGAAATGGTTACAGGTTTTCAACAAATGGTCAGTGGAGGGAGGTTTGAGAAATGTTTATATTGATTGTCAACATCAGGTCAAATTTGCTCCCTTATTTTATATCTGGTTCAGCTTTTTTTGCAACCATGTTACCAAAATGGTGGACATTTTTCAATATAGTTGACAACATTGTGGGGGGTTTTTTGTTACTCTGAGACACTGCCATAAATCTGAAAAAGAGAAAACGCTTTCAATTAATGTTTTGATGATTGTTTATTTGTTTATATAATAAAACCTGTTTTTATCAAAATCCCATAACTTTTGTTACCGACAAACAATGAAAGAAATAAAAACATACTCATGTGAATAAAATGAGTAAAGAGTTTAATCAATCATTACATAGCAAATACAAACATTTAGTAAAAGTGAATGAGACAGATCTCTCTCTATCTCTCTCTTTACTGACTTATAAGAGTCAAAGCATCTCAAGAGAAGAGAAGTGTCCAGTTTCAAAGATACATGCAAGTATATCTTGTGTTTTCATGGAAGAGTAGAAGTGGCAGAGAAACTAGATGTTCTGATGAAAAAATTTTTTTTTTTATATCATATTCATGTCTCTATTAAAAGCATTATGGCCTTCTTCAACTCCTGAACTTTGCTTTGAAATTTTTTTTACAGTGTGAATTTTCTGAACTTTCAGTTCATCTTCTGTAGTAAAGGCCTTCTGCACTGAAACACACACCGCCGTGTCTTTTCTGCTGTAATATTAAGGATGAATCTTCTCCTTTGTGTGAATCTTCAGGTGTTTCTTCAGGACTGAAGCCCAATGAAACAGTTTACCGCACTGATCACAGTTAACTGATCTTTCTTCAGAATGAGATGATGTGATTTCAGAGAGAAAGCCTGAGCCGCTTCTTCCCAGTGTGAACTCTCATGTGAATCTTCAGACTTGATTTACATGTGAAGCGTTTTTTACACTCAGAGCAGGAGACAGATTTATTGCCTTCTTTTTTCCTTTTTTGCCTTATTGCCTTGCCTCCTTTCTTTCTTGTTCACGTCCATCAGGTCTAAAAGAAACATTAAATCATGTGAGATTTCAAATGAGAGACAAACGTGAAATGAAAAGTGAAGCTCAAAGTCAAGATCACTGAGAATAATAGTCATTTTAATCCCATCAAATCTGGTCAATAACTGCTGAGCACGATTATGATCTATTTTAATGTCATGAAGATGATTTGTGTTATAAATCACTTGTTTGGTCATGAAACTCTAGATGACGCAGGCTTGACATATGGTCTGTGAGAAATCACAGTTCCCTTTCGTGATCACTCCGAGCTACGTCGGATGACGACGAATGGGGTTTTCGCTTAGAAAGCCTCTCACCTTCGAGTATACAAAACGAGCCAATGGCAAGAAAATGGCATGGGTCTGCAGAATTTGCATAGCTCAAGTCCGCCCCATGTCGTGGGTATATAAGGAAGTACGTTGGCAAAATGCAGATATGTTTTTTAATTAGTCGAGCCACGAACGCCATGCTAAGTGAGCTGGTCGATAGGAATTACGTTTGTGAAATCTAACGTAGGATTGCGTTCGTGGCTCGACTAATCGAGACTGTTTTCCAAGATGACGCCTGCCTGTATACGCGTAATGTACTGTCTTTATAAAGCATCTTCTTATTAAACTGTCTGTACACTTACAAAGTTCTCAATGCTTCGGTTTGCATGTAGGGACCCTCATTATGCTACCATGTTAGTGTGAGGCTATTTTGAGCCTTGTTAGTGGTATTAACTAGTGATTTACTTTTACTTATTCTCTGCCCCATATACTAGCGTTATAAGCTAATCTGTTTTTAGAGATAAAACTCTTTATATTCGATTATCATGAAAACGCATCCCAGGGAACGATCGACTCGGTAACCATGTGTTAATTACCCCTAGGTTCATTTTTCACTGGAATAGTCCTTTAAAACGCTGCTCCTGTCTGCCGCGCGAGACGCAGAGCGAGAAAGAGAGAGAAAGGTGCGCGCACGTGCTGGTAGAGAGAAAATGAATTATCACAGAAATTTTCAAATAAAATTATTTTCTGTTGAAAACCAGATTTTTTCCACAAAAACCTCTTTTGGTCCCAAAAATAAGTCTGGAAAATGGGGGGTCGTCTTATATTCAGGGTCGTCTTATAGTCGGGTATATACGGTATATTAGATTATAAACCATTTAATCACATTTGTCGGAAAACTATGGTAATACAAACAGTAATCGATTACAACTATTCCCTGAACAGAATGGAAGCTTATGTGAAAACTTTGTTTTTTTTTAACAAACCACCATACCTCTGGCAGAATGAGCTTTTAGCCCCTCTGGAAGAGTCCCATGCTATTATAACCGAATATTATAGCTTCCACTACCGAGTGAAATAGGTTTACCCTTATGAGAATCAGCCCAAGACACAACTGATTGATTACTCTTCCTTTGTATTTTCATTCAAAAATAGTGACACAGTGACGCCACTCATCCTCAGATGATGAAAAAGGTGGCGGATGGTAAGCCAATATATCCACCTGTTTATAGGCGAGAGCAGACTTAATTTAGCTTACTTTAGGCACAAACACTGGATTGGTTTTGAATACAGGAGTTATGAATCAACAAATCATGAAGTTCACGTTGAAAGAGTGAATAATAAAGCAGCCTTTAGCGAAAGGAGCTTTATATCAATACTACCTATAGGCTCAAAAGGGGCTGAGGACCACAGACAGATCCTGGGAATCGAGTCAGTGGCTTATAAACCTTGCTCAGATGCCGCGCACCTCTCATAAACCTGCAGACAAGAGGGTGTTTCTTGCCCCACATAGCATTCAGAAATCGCAGCAAAATATGCCTTTAGAAAAGAAATGGATCTGCCGTTATCCAAAAGCTCCTGCAGGAAGAGCATGACACTAGGTCAGGAGCCTATAGGTCCTCGTGTGAAGACCGACTCGGGTAAAGACCAGCGACTCTACCTGCGCAACTCCACCGAGCAAGGACACCAGAAAGGCACTTACGTATCTCCTCTTCCCTTTTTCTTCCCTCTACTTATCTTATTGTTCACCTTAATCAACATGTGCTTTCAATACATTCCTGTTATCTCTCGGCAACGTCCTTTCATCACGCGCAATAGACAGCGCAATATTGCCAATATGCGTCCCATCCTCACATACTCCTCTCTCTCTTTCCGTGGGTCTATGGAATTGTCAGTCAGCAGTCAATAAAGCTGACTTCATTCCAGCCTTTGCATCTCATTCTACTCTTAGTATCTTGGGGCTGACTGAGACCTGGATTCGTCCAGAAGACTCAGCAACCCCTGCTGCTCTCTCTAGCAATTTCTCCTTCTCCCACTCCCCTCGCCAGTCTGGGAGAGGTGGGGGTACAGGGCTTCTCGTTTCTAACAATTGCAAATACTCTACGCTCTCTTCTCTATGCAACAACAACTCATTTGAATATCATGCTATTACACTTACAACTCCCATTAAAATCCATATTGTAGTCATTTATCGCCCCCCAGGTCAGCTGGGTAACTTTGTAGATGAGCTGGATGTGCTGCTGTCCACTTTCCCTGAGGACGGCACCCCACTACTAGTCTTCGGTGACTTCAACATTCATCTCGAAAAGCCACATGCAACAGACTTCACCTCTCTCCTAGCCTCTTTCGATCACAAACGACTCATCACCACAGGTACTCACAAATCAGGCAACCAACTGGACCTGGTTTACACACGCAACTGCACCACAGAAAACATCCTGGTGACACCTCTCCACGTTTCAGATCATTTCCTCATTACTTTCAGTCTACAACTCTCTACCCCTGCACCACCACCCCCACCACCAGTCACTTTCAGACGAAACCTGCGCTCACTTTCCCCCTCCCATCTTTCCTCTGCCGTATCATCCTCTCTTCCCCCACCCTCACAATTCTCATCTCTGGATGTGAATACCGCAACGGACACCTTATGCTCCACTCTAATCTCTTCTCTAGACATTATCTGCCCTCTCTCCTCCAGGCCAGCACGCGCTACTCCCTCTAACCCCTGGTTATCTGAGGTTCTTCGGGAACACCGGACCGAACTCAGGGCAGCGGAGAGGAAATGGCACAAATCAAAAGACGCATCTGACCTGAGTATGTATCAATCTCTCCTCTCCTCCTTTTCTGTTGATGTTCATGCTGCAAAATCTTCATACTTCCACAACAAGATCAACAGCTCCTCCAACACACGATTACTCTTCAAGACATTCAACTCTCTCCTCTGTCCACCTCCACCACCACCCGCCTCCTCCTTAACTGCTGACGATTTTGCGCACTTCTTCACCAACAAAAAAACAGCTATCAGCAGTCAGTTCTCAGCTCCACACACACAGGAACCCAGACCGACCCCTTCCACAGCCAATACCCCTCTGTCCTCCTTTTCTTCGCTAACCGAGGAAGAAGTATCTACACTTCTCCTCTCCAGTCACCCTACCACCTGCCCGCTTGACCCCATCCCCTCACACCTTCTACAAGCCATCTCTCCCACACTTCTACCATCACTCACACACATCATCAACTCATCCCTCCACACTGGCACCTTCCCTACAGCATTCAAGCAGGCTCGGGTTACTCCACTACTCAAAAAACCCACGCTAAACACATCATTTGTAGAGAATTACAGACCTATCTCTCTCCTACCATTCATTGCGAAGACACTTGAAAGAGCTGTCTTCAACCAACTAACATCCTTCTTGTCTCTAAACAACCGGCTGGATGTCAACCAATCTGGCTTCAAGAAAGGACATTCAACTGAGACTGCATTACTGTCAGTCACAGAAGCCCTACGGATCGCAAAAGCTGCTTCCAAATCTTGGCTTCTTATAAAAAAGGGTTCCTGTGACTCAATTTACCCCAGTTTAGGGGTATGTTGATCCGAGTCAGAGGGTAAGTTTCATCATCTCGTTTTAAACTGACCATCTAACTGAATCTGAATCAAACCCATGTAAAATATTAAAGATAATAAAAAAAAAAACTTTTACTTTTTACAAATAGTCATATTTCTTTTCTTAAAGCTAACTGAACACAGTAAAAAAAATTAAAAAATGCCACTAAAACTAAACATTTTAGTCAAAAGGTTCTTGCCATGGTAGTTTTTCTATAATGTCGAAGATGTCAGGCTATTAGGGACTACAGGTGGAAAGATAAATATGATTAAGCATCTTCTGGTTCTTGTCAGATAAGGATTTGGTGTACTTTAACATTGATCCTATCAAATAAACAAAAAATAATAAAAATACAGATAAACAAAACCAATAAATATTAAATATGAAGTTTGACACTAGAAATGTTAAATATTACTGGTGCTCTTTATTTTTAAGTTATATTATATGATCATTGTCCGTTTCTGTACATATAAAACTCCAACTTGTTAAAGATTAAATAGCTTTATTGCAACAATAATTAGATTAATATGGAATATTATTCTGCTGTAGGGTAGTTATTTACCTGAGTGTCATGTACTGCCATACTGTTTGTATTACTGAAGTCATATTGTGAGAAATAACAGTATTGTCTTTCAGTAGGGCCGTTTTATAGGCTTTTATCATGTATCCTAACTCAAATAATGTGTTTCTAACAGCAAACACTCAGAATAAAGTGAGATGATCTGCTGATGATCCTGAATGGCTTGTTGAATGAGTGTTGATAGTCTGAGGCTCATCAATATTAACAGATCTGCTGAAAACACTCTTTATTTCATGACAATAGTTCCTGTTTTCACCTCATTTATTATGCTGATGTCTTCAGATCTCCTGTAAATTGACACTTAAAGCTCATTTCATTGGTGTCAGCAGACTGAGGGGATTTGTTGCCTACTACATGTACATTTATTTCTGTTTTTGACTTTAACTGTTTTCTTAACATTTATTTATATTAGGACGAATTTACATTGTTATTAATCTTTTCTATATTTCTGCATTGATTAATTCATTGTAATCACATCATCAGTGAAGCTCCTCCCACTGCAGTCACATCATCAGTGAAGCTCCTCCCACTGCAGCACATCATCAGTGAAGCTCCTCCCACAGTAATTCAGCAATAAATGCTGTAAATTCCCATCAGCTACAAGTGAAGACGAGCATCAGAGCATCAGGAAGAGCTGAAATCTGCAAAGACTGAGTTTATTAAAGAGGACAGTGAGAACATGAGTGATCCAGAACCCTGCAGAATGAAACACACTGAAGATCCTGAAGAACAAAGAGGTTGGTGTTTATTCTTCATTCATTCATGATGCTGAAGAACATTCATGTTAGAAACATTCAAGCACTTCATCACATTTAGATAAGCAGGTCAACTATGAAATGGTTACAGGTTTTCAACAAATGGTCAGTGGAGGGAGGTTTGAGAAATGTTTATATTGATTGTCAACATCAGGTCAAATTTGCTCCCTTATTTTATATCTGGTTCAGCTTTTTTTGCAACCATGTTACCAAAATGGTGGACATTTTTCAATATAGTTGACAACATTGTGGGGGGTTTTTTGTTACTCTGAGACACTGCCATAAATCTGAAAAAGAGAAAACGCTTTCAATTAATGTTTTGATGATTGTTTATTTGTTTATATAATAAAACCTGTTTTTATCAAAATCCCATAACTTTTGTTACCGACAAACAATGAAAGAAATAAAAACATACTCATGTGAATAAAATGAGTAAAGAGTTTAATCAATCATTACATAGCAAATACAAACATTTAGTAAAAGTGAATGAGACAGATCTCTCTCTATCTCTCTCTTTACTGACTTATAAGAGTCAAAGCATCTCAAGAGAAGAGAAGTGTCCAGTTTCAAAGATACATGCAAGTATATCTTGTGTTTTCATGGAAGAGTAGAAGTGGCAGAGAAACTAGATGTTCTGATGAAAAATTTTTTTTTTTTATATCATATTCATGTCTCTATTAAAAGCATTATGGCCTTCTTCAACTCCTGAACTTTGCCTTGAAATTTTTTTTACAGTGTGAATTTTCTGAACTTTCAGTTCATCTTCTGTAGTAAAGGCCTTCTGCACTGAAACACACACCGCCGTGTCTTTTCTGCTGTAATATTAACCCTCTGGGGACCAAGCTGTTTTTGGGGCCCTTGAGATGTTCTGACATGCTCTGACATTTGTGCTTTTTTCAGTTATTTATAAACATGTTAATGGCAAAGGTGTAAATTCACTCTATATAGCACAAACAGGCCTACCATAATATGCGAGCAACATGTATGTAGATGTTTGTATTTTTAAGAGAATAATGTTTATGCGTGGTTATTTAAAAAAATAAAAATGAAAGTTGCTGAAATAAGACCACAAAACTCATACAAAATATGTGCCCACAAGACTTTTGACTAATGGATGTTGTCCCTTTCAGTTCTAGCTTCAAAATTATGTGAAAATAGTCTTGCTTTATCGTTCACAAAAAAAAAATACATTGATTTAAATGGTGTAAAACAGGTTTTGCTTGGAAAGCCAATATGCGAGGGGGAGGAGTAGTTTACACCTTAGATTACCCAGTCCCACCCACTCTGCATAATGACTCTGCATAATTAGCCATTCATTCAGGTGTGACACTGACTGAGCCACAATACAAGGACAAAATATATATTTTGAAGAAGACTTATATTGACCATTTAAGATTTTGCTTACATCTATCTTGTAAATATGTTTTGCTATTTTATTAAAAAGGTTACAATTACAACAATAATTACAATTTCAGCAATATTTCTGCAAAAAAGTACTCTTTCTTTGTAAAAAAAAAAAAAAAATGATTATAGGCCTACATTTTATCATATGTATTCATTAGTTTGAATATAGCCAACATTGGAACATCTTAGTCTATGACTTTATTTTTGACAAAATAGTATTTTATATTTATGAGCAGAAAAGCTTATTTGATGTGACAGTATATTCTACAGTAAAAACTGTACCCAAATCTAGTCAACAAAATGTTGTCTTTCATACTTCGCCTGACTGTAACGCAGTAACTGTAACTGTAAAAGCAGTTTATTCTTTCACACACAGACGCGCGATTCATATTTAGGCTAAACACTCTTTACAAATATGTACCCTTCATTCATCTCACAGAAAACGCGATTCATATTATAGAAACGCGATTCATCTTTTTGTTTACATAAGCCTACAACGTTATTCCATAACGTTATTCCACATTAACACTTGAGAAAGGATAACTTAGCCTACCTCACTCCTCAGCGGGATCTGCTCCTCATATCAGCACGGAAAATTTTCTCCATAAGGTAGGCTATATTATGCCTCTTTGTTTACAGCTGATGTGGGGGCGTTTCACAGACTGAAATGGTTCTCAGAATTTGCGTTTGAATAGCACGCGCTCTCCGGGGCGTGGTCAAATTACTTTTGAATGGCTCGTAATGAGCTCGACTGGAGTCGCTCTCTTTTTATACAGATTACAGAAGCTGATAATATTTGTTTTTTATATAAATTACTTCTTTTAAAAGCTGCGATCTCAAGCTTTATGCCCGTGGGTCTGTTTGCCTGTTTGACTGAATTTTCGCGGAGTTATAGATAATTTTCGAACGCGTTTCAAATGGGAGTTTACTGACAGAGAGAAGGCAGAAATAGCATCATGTTAGTTTTTCTTTATTTGTCAAAAAGCAAAACACTTTATTTGTATTGTGAGTATACAGAAAAAAAATAGAAACTGAACAGGATCGATTGATGTATTACACGAAAATGAAAGATCAAAATTAACAGAGCATTTTGTGTTTATTTTTCATTGCTAAAAAAAAAAACGAGCAAAACGCGTGGGCGCGTTTTTGGTCCCCAGAGGGTTAAGGATGAATCTTCTCCTTTGTGTGAATCTTCAGGTGTTTCTTCAGGACTGAAGCCCAATGAAACAGTTTACCGCACTGATCACAGTTAACTGATCTTTCTTCAGAATGAGATGATGTGATTTCAGAGAGAAAGCCTGAGCCGCTTCTTCCCAGTGTGAACTCTCATGTGAATCTTCAGACTTGATTTACATGTGAAGCGTTTTTTACACTCAGAGCAGGAGACAGATTTATTGCCTTCTTTTTTCCTTTTTTGCCTTATTGCCTTGCCTCCTTTCTTTCTTGTTCACGTCCATCAGGTCTAAAAGAAACATTAAATCATGTGAGATTTCAAATGAGAGACAAACGTGAAATGAAAAGTGAAGCTCAAAGTCAAGATCACTGAGAATAATAGTCATTTTAATCCCATCAAATCTGGTCAATAACTGCTGAGCACGATTATGATCTATTTTAATGTCATGAAGATGATTTGTGTTATAAATCACTTGTTTGGTCATGAAACTCTAGATGACGCAGGCTTGACATATGGTCTGTGAGAAATCACAGTTCCCTTTCGTGATCACTCCGAGCTACGTCGGATGACGACGAATGGGGTTTTCGCTTAGAAAGCCTCTCACCTTCGAGTATACAAAACGAGCCAATGGCAAGAAAATGGCATGGGTCTGCAGAATTTGCATAGCTCAAGTCCGCCCCATGTCGTGGGTATATAAGGAAGTACGTTGGCAAAATGCAGATATGTTTTTTAATTAGTCGAGCCACGAACGCCATGCTAAGTGAGCTGGTCGATAGGAATTACGTTTGTGAAATCTAACGTAGCATTGCGTTCGTGGCTCGACTAATCGAGACTGTTTTCCAAGATGACGCCTGCCTGTATACGCGTAATGTACTGTCTTTATAAAGCATCTTCTTATTAAACTGTCTGTACACTTACAAAGTTCTCAATGCTTCGGTTTGCATGTAGGGACCCTCATTATGCTACCATGTTAGTGTGAGGCTATTTTGAGCCTTGTTAGTGGTATTAACTAGTGATTTACTTTTACTTATTCTCTGCCCCATATACTAGCGTTATAAGCTAATCTGTTTTTAGAGATAAAACTCTTTATATTCGATTATCATGAAAACGCATCCCAGGGAACGATCGACTCGGTAACCATGTGTTAATTACCCCTAGGTTCATTTTTCACTGGAATAGTCCTTTAAAACGCTGCTCCTGTCTGCCGCGCGAGACGCAGAGCGAGAAAGAGAGAGAAAGGTGCGCGCACGTGCTGGTAGAGAGAAAATGAATTATCACAGAAATTTTCAAATAAAATTATTTTCTGTTGAAAACCAGATTTTTTCCACAAAAACCTCTTTTGGTCCCAAAAATAAGTCTGGAAAATGGGGGGTCGTCTTATATTCAGGGTCGTCTTATAGTCGGGTATATACGGTATATTAGATTATAAACCATTTAATCACATTTGTCGGAAAACTATGGTAATACAAACAGTAATCGATTACAACTATTCCCTGAACAGAATGGAAGCTTATGTGAAAACTTTGTTTTTTTTTAACAAACCACCATACCTCTGGCAGAATGAGCTTTTAGCCCCTCTGGAAGAGTCCCATGCTATTATAACCGAATATTATAGCTTCCACTACCGAGTGAAATAGGTTTACCCTTATGAGAATCAGCCCAAGACACAACTGATTGATTACTCTTCCTTTGTATTTTCATTCAAAAATAGTGACACAGTGACGCCACTCATCCTCAGATGATGAAAAAGGTGGCGGATGGTAAGCCAATATATCCACCTGTTTATAGGCGAGAGCAGACTTAATTTAGCTTACTTTAGGCACAAACACTGGATTGGTTTTGAATACAGGAGTTATGAATCAACAAATCATGAAGTTCACGTTGAAAGAGTGAATAATAAAGCAGCCTTTAGCGAAAGGAGCTTTATATCAATACTACCTATAGGCTCAAAAGGGGCTGAGGACCACAGACAGATCCTGGGAATCGAGTCAGTGGCTTATAAACCTTGCTCAGATGCCGCGCACCTCTCATAAACCTGCAGACAAGAGGGTGTTTCTTGCCCCACATAGCATTCAGAAATCGCAGCAAAATATGCCTTTAGAAAAGAAATGGATCTGCCGTTATCCAAAAGCTCCTGCAGGAAGAGCATGACACTAGGTCAGGAGCCTATAGGTCCTCGTGTGAAGACCGACTCGGGTAAAGACCAGCGACTCTACCTGCGCAACTCCACCGAGCAAGGACACCAGAAAGGCACTTACGTATCTCCTCTTCCCTTTTTCTTCCCTCTACTTATCTTATTGTTCACCTTAATCAACATGTGCTTTCAATACATTCCTGTTATCTCTCGGCAACGTCCTTTCATCACGCGCAATAGACAGCGCAATATTGCCAATATGCGTCCCATCCTCACATACTCCTCTCTCTCTTTCCGTGGGTCTATGGAATTGTCAGTCAGCAGTCAATAAAGCTGACTTCATTCCAGCCTTTGCATCTCATTCTACTCTTAGTATCTTGGGGCTGACTGAGACCTGGATTCGTCCAGAAGACTCAGCAACCCCTGCTGCTCTCTCTAGCAATTTCTCCTTCTCCCACTCCCCTCGCCAGTCTGGGAGAGGTGGGGGTACAGGGCTTCTCGTTTCTAACAATTGCAAATACTCTACGCTCTCTTCTCTATGCAACAACAACTCATTTGAATATCATGCTATTACACTTACAACTCCCATTAAAATCCATATTGTAGTCATTTATCGCCCCCCAGGTCAGCTGGGTAACTTTGTAGATGAGCTGGATGTGCTGCTGTCCACTTTCCCTGAGGACGGCACCCCACTACTAGTCTTCGGTGACTTCAACATTCATCTCGAAAAGCCACATGCAACAGACTTCACCTCTCTCCTAGCCTCTTTCGATCACAAACGACTCATCACCACAGGTACTCACAAATCAGGCAACCAACTGGACCTGGTTTACACACGCAACTGCACCACAGAAAACATCCTGGTGACACCTCTCCACGTTTCAGATCATTTCCTCATTACTTTCAGTCTACAACTCTCTACCCCTGCACCACCACCCCCACCACCAGTCACTTTCAGACGAAACCTGCGCTCACTTTCCCCCTCCCATCTTTCCTCTGCCGTATCATCCTCTCTTCCCCCACCCTCACAATTCTCATCTCTGGATGTGAATACCGCAACGGACACCTTATGCTCCACTCTAATCTCTTCTCTAGACATTATCTGCCCTCTCTCCTCCAGGCCAGCACGCGCTACTCCCTCTAACCCCTGGTTATCTGAGGTTCTTCGGGAACACCGGACCGAACTCAGGGCAGCGGAGAGGAAATGGCACAAATCAAAAGACGCATCTGACCTGAGTATGTATCAATCTCTCCTCTCCTCCTTTTCTGTTGATGTTCATGCTGCAAAATCTTCATACTTCCACAACAAGATCAACAGCTCCTCCAACACACGATTACTCTTCAAGACATTCAACTCTCTCCTCTGTCCACCTCCACCACCACCCGCCTCCTCCTTAACTGCTGACGATTTTGCGCACTTCTTCACCAACAAAAAAACAGCTATCAGCAGTCAGTTCTCAGCTCCACACACACAGGAACCCAGACCGACCCCTTCCACAGCCAATACCCCTCTGTCCTCCTTTTCTTCGCTAACCGAGGAAGAAGTATCTACACTTCTCCTCTCCAGTCACCCTACCACCTGCCCGCTTGACCCCATCCCCTCACACCTTCTACAAGCCATCTCTCCCACACTTCTACCATCACTCACACACATCATCAACTCATCCCTCCATACTGGCACCTTCCCTACAGCATTCAAGCAGGCTCGGGTTACTCCACTACTCAAAAAACCCACGCTAAACACATCATTTGTAGAGAATTACAGACCTATCTCTCTCCTACCATTCATTGCGAAGACACTTGAAAGAGCTGTCTTCAACCAACTAACATCCTTCTTGTCTCTAAACAACCGGCTGGATGTCAACCAATCTGGCTTCAAGAAAGGACATTCAACTGAGACTGCATTACTGTCAGTCACAGAAGCCCTACGGATCGCAAAAGCTGCTTCCAAATCTTCAGTCCTCATTCTCCTGGATCTGTCTGCTGCCTTCGACACGGTGAATCATCAGATCCTTATGTCCACCCTCTCATCACTGGGCATCACAGGAACTTCACTCCACTGGTTTGAGTCCTATCTCACAGGTAGGTCCTTCAAGGTCGAATGGAGAGGTGAGGTATCCAGAGCACATCAGCTGACCACAGGTGTTCCCCAGGGTTCAGTTCTTGGTCCCCTCCTCTTCTCCATCTACACCACATCACTGGGACACATCATACAGGCACACGGTTTTTCCTACCACTACTATGCTGATGACACGCAGCTCTTCCTCTCCTTTCAACCAGATGATCCCACAGTAGCTGCACGGGTCTCAAGCTGTCTGGCGGACATCTCCACATGGATGAAGGAACATCACCTGCAGCTCAACCTGGCAAAGACTGAGCTTCTCGTCCTCCCTGCCAATCCGTCTCTACAGCACGACTTCACCATCCAGCTAGAGTCATCATTAATCACCCCATCAAGATCGGTCAGAAATCTTGGAGTAACGTTTGATGACCAGCTGACCTTCACAGATCACATTTCAAAGACAGCTCGATCATGCAGGTTTGCACTGCACAACATCAGGAAAATCAGGCCTTTCCTAACTGAGCATGCAACACAACTTATCGTCCAGGCCCTGGTCATCTCTAGGCTTGACTACTGCAATGCTCTTCTGGCTGGACTTCCAGCATGTGCAACCAAACCCCTACAGATGATCCAGAATGCTGCAGCTCGTCTTGTCTTCAACGAGCCCAAGAGGGCCCACGTCACTCCTCTGTTCATCTCTCTGCACTGGCTACCTCTCGCTGCTCGCATCAAGTTCAAGGCACTGACGCTTGCTTACAGAACTATCACAGGCTCAGCTCCCTCCTACTTTCACTCACTCCTACGAGTCTACATCCCTACCAGACACCTACGATCGGTCAACGAGCGACGTCTTGTGGTTCCATCACAGAAAGCCACAAAATCACTTTCCAGAACATTCTCATTCACAGTTCCATGCTGGTGGAACGCTCTCCCCACCCTCATCCGGAATGCAGAATCCCTGACAACATTCAAAAGACAGCTGAAAACCAATCTCTTCCGTGAGCAGTTAACCTTATAGAGAAAAAAAAAAAAAAAAAAAAAAAAATTTCCTTTCCCCTTTGAAACATCACTTATCAGGCTCATGCTACTCTGAATAATACCTGAACTTCGTATTTTGAGCACTTCTTGCGTTGTTGTTGCTTTTGCCTCTTTATGATGACTCGCTGAATTTTTGTCCTAATTTGTAAGTCGCTTTGGACAAAGGCGTCTGCTAAATGACTAAATGTAAATGTAAATGACAGATACACAAAGGAACAGAGAAAAGGACCAATGCGTCTGTGCACACAGTTGCTCAAACATTCACTTCCATTCATAAGCAGAGCGAGTTGAAGGACGATCAGAGGAAAACGTGTACAACAGTGCATTTAGCCACCCGTGTTCCCGAGTGAAGGCAGAGAGAAGAAAAGAGCAATGAGCGATTTTGTTCAAGGCGAAGAGATCTACGGCAGCTCGGCCGAACCTCTACCACAACTGGCTCACTACCTGAGGGTGGAGAGTAGAGGTCTTCACAGGTCCACTTGGATCCGAAAACCCGAAGTCCGACCCGAGACCCGAGCAGGTTCGGGTCCAAAACTCCGACGAGTATCTCGGACACGGGTCGGGTTCGGTATTAGTGGCCTCGGGTCTCGGGTAATTTAAAATAAATATGCCTCTTCCAAATGGACCCGAGAAGACCCAAATTCTTTTAAACTATGTTGGGCATTAAACAAAATGATTTAAAACAACTTTTTTTAAGTGAGAAAGTGAATCCGTGCTTCTACGTGCAATGGGCTATAAGCACGGTTGCCTCCGCATTTATTTACTCAGTTGCTCCACATAAACCAACCCCCTCCCTTTGCCAAGAACTAGTGCGCCATCATGTGGATGGATGTTTGACTAAATGCAAGTATTTGAATTGTCGTTAAGCCAGGCCTGTCAATCAATTTTAGAAATACGCGACACTGTCAGAAAAGCATGGAGGCGATAACAGACATTGCAAAAAAGGTGAGGGAAAACGAATGTCAGAGTTGTTTTAAATTGTTGAACAAAGTTGTTCTGAAAAACGCAGGGCTGTAGGCTGTGCACAATGAAAATGTCGTTTACGTTCAGGTCCAGTCGGGTTCTAAAGAAAACGCCATCAGGTCGGGTCGGACTCGGGTCTAATTGTATCGGGTCTGTCTCGGGTCGGGTTTTTCTTTAAAAAAAACAAAATTATGCACGTCGGGTTCGGGTAAGTAGTGATTCGGGTCGGGTACAGTTTTTAGTACCCGAGAACCCGAGAGTCCATTCTCCATAGAGAGGATTTCCTCTGAATAGAAGATCCGACCCCACATTCATTATTCCCAAACATGCGTTGCCCTTAATTAGGGGTGGGAATCTCTAGGCACCTCACGATTCGATTCGATTACGATTCAGAGGGTAACGATTATCGATTATTAACGATTATTAAATTAAATTATTAAATTAAATTATTACATTTTTTTTTACTACTTGGTACTTTTAAAGCAAAGTATTTATGACGACCCATTACAAACTTACTTCCAATACTTCCTATATTAATTTTATTAATAAAACAAATGGAAGTGATTTGGCAAGTCAACTGTGGTTACATTTGCCAGCATATGTCCCAACATTGTAAAGAACCAACAGGAAAATAAATATGTGCCTGTAGGCTACTAGCAGCATACTTGTAGTAAATTAATACAAACTTCAGCATATTCTTAATAATAGACTTCTAACCAACTTCCTCTTGTTATTTCCAATGAGCAATATAATCCTTCAGACAAAAAACATTTTGCTGTAGCAAATTCACCAACAGTTTTCGTTCAAAAATCTAGAATGATGTACCAGCAGCTCTTATAATGCTTGTGGTCTTACGCATATTCCGAATAATTAGTAACATACAAAGCCGCTCTTATACACAACTAAGTAATAAAGAGTTATGACTTGAAATGTTTGCTGTATACCACAATCAAAAACAGCTTATACAAAGAAAGTGAATGAACATCTGCAGAGATAATATAATATCTTTTTGTGACTGGCATTGCACATATTGCATAGCACATATTGCATACAGATCGGTTTCCAGCATATTTATGTGAAAACTAAACAATACAGAAAGCAGCTCTCATACAAAAAATACTAAATAGGTAACAATGAAATTGCCAATTTTCCATACGTTAGCTTTTAACGACGAGGGTGCCGTTCGAATTTGGCGCTAAGCCATCATGCGTCTGTTATGTGCGCGTCTCCATAGATATCATATATAAACGCTTATGATATCTATGCGCGTCTCTCGGTACGTTCACACGGGGCGTCAGCGTCAACGCTTCCCATTGACTTTGAATGGGTGACGTCAAGCGTTGCCGAAAAGAATTGTGGATCCGTCGGCGGCGCTTCACTGGCGTTGCTCGCGGCAGAAGTTGAGAATTTTTCAACTTCTGCCGCAAGCAACGCCAGTGAAGCGCCGCAGACGGAAGCGTCAGCCAATCAGGATCGCTCTATGTAAATACAGTAGCCAGGCGGCAGCCAATCACGTTCATCCTGTTCAAGAGCAGCAAACTGAGGTTGTTGTTGAGTTCCTGTCTAATTTCATTGGCTGACGCTGCTATGACCATGGCGTCAGTGCCAAACTTCAGCCACGCCTTCCGACAAGCGTTGACGCTGACGCCCCGTGTGAACGTACCGTCTGTTATGTGCACGCCACAGACTGTCCGCGCACTGCACGTGCACGTCCGCCATAGAGTTCCGCCTTTTGCGTTCCGTCAATATTACGTTATTAGAATTTTTTTTTTTTTTTTTGAAAATCGATTTTTTACATTTGTAAATCGATTCAGAATCGTCAACGTCCCGCATCGCGATGCATCTAAAAATCGATTTTTTCCCCCACCCCTACCCTTAATGAGTGGAAATGAGTCATGCCCCACACAATCAGTTATGGTGCAAGACTGTGAAGCTGAGGGGAGCGTGTGCACCCTGGCGATTTATGTATGCCACCGCCATTGTGTTGTCTGATCTGATCAAAATGTTGCTTCCTTAGGAACTGCACAGAATGTTTCAATACCAGAAACACTGTTAACAGTTCTAGGAAGTTTGTGTGTGTTCTGAAGCGAGATGGGCCATTTGCCCTCGAACCCCAACCTGTGAGCGACGCATCAGTCATCACCACCTTAAATAAACTGCCCTCCGCAGAGTTTCTGACTCGAGGAAAGAACAATCTCTCCAGTGATGGAGAGCTCACATGCAGAGTGATGGCACCAGCGCTGTGCCGCTACCCAGTGCTGAAACTCTCTCATTCGCGACAATTCCAGTGAAACAACAGAAACTGTCCAGGCCGTCAGCTCCAGAATACATAGACTAAATGGGACTCTGTTCCCTTTCTGAAAAACTGACAGACAGCCGTGAATTGACCCGATGCGCTCCTCTGCCAGAAACACTTGTTACAGGACAGTCTGAGACCCAGGTATATCATCTCGAAGTCTAAGCTCTCCAGATGAGACATGCACACTTCTGCATCTATATCTGCCTGGTGCTGTGATGGAGCACAGTCGTCACTCCTCCAAATAAGCTGACTCTCTGAGACCCTATTCTCAGCGGTGTCAGAGCTAGTTCGACACATTTGCTGAACACTTTCGGGGCTAATGAGATCCCGAAAGGAACTGTCAAAAACTCGTAGGCTGCATCCTAACAGGCAAACCTGAGGAATTTTCTGTGTGCAGGGTAAATGCTTATGTGAAAATATTTATCTTTCAGATCGACTGACATACTCCAGTCTTTGGGACGAATAAAAAGACTTAAAGGGATCCTCCACTTTTTTTGGAAATAGGCTCATTTTACAACTCCCCCAGAGTTAAACTGTTGAGTTTTATCATTTTGGAATCCATTCAGCCGATCTCCGGGTCTTGGGGGTCCCACTTTTAGCATAGCTTATCATTACGCCTACTGCACCTGTCCGGTTCAATTCATTATGCTATGTCATTAGATATGTCTAAAAGTGGGACCCCCAGACCCGGAGATCGGCTGAATGGATTCCAAAATGATAAAACTCAACTGTTTAACTCTGGGGGAGTTGTAAAATGAGCCTATTTCCAAAAAAAGTGGAGTATCCCTTTAAGCGAACGCATTTTTAATATGTACTTTCAGAGGTGCCTGTTGAGGTTCTGCAAAACCAGACTGGAACGGAGACCTCTCCCTCTCATGGGAATGACAAAATACAAGGAGTAAAAGCTGTGATCGCTGACCTTCGGCAGCACAATCCAACTTGCTCTCTTGCTCAACAAAGAGCCAATTTCTTCCTCTAAAATCTGAGATGATTCCTCTTCTGCTCTTGACTTCAACACACCACTGGAAAGTGGAGGTTGTACAGCAAATTGCAGATTATAACCCCTCATTGTTACGGATAAAACCCAGGAGTGTACTGTGCATATGCTCCCACTTGCTACAGCTCCTGCTCACTTGATACGGTGGCACTATCTAGCAGCGAAGCTGGGAACTGCAGCTCTGATCTAGACAGTTTCGTTTTTGTGCTCTCTGCCCTTCATTATAGCCTCATGGGAAGAGGGGAGGAAATTGTCTGTGGGGCACTGGGGGAATTGGTGTCAACTTCACAACTGAACAAACTTTTTCACTGTGAATAATTCCTGTGTCCAACTCCTCCTTATTTGTTTGAAAGGGGAGAAAACTGTTGCTCTTTTATCCTGAACATAAAGACAAATTAGGTTGCCTGCGGTTTCTTCCCTCCCTGAGGGTTTTCTGGCTGCCGTCAAGCTGCAGGCACTGGGAAGAAAGGTTTTCCCCTTATCTGAGGTGACTTAGGCTGTGGCTCAGTCTGCTGAGGCTTGGAATATTTGGGGCCTTTGAAGCCACACTGGAACCTGACTGGTTTTCCCCTCGGTTGAGTTGACTTAGGCTGTGAAGGCCAGTCAAGAAGAGTTTCACTGCTGCACATTTCAATAGGTCAAACTCCACCTGAGCTGGGGAGGGGGACCCATAATAATGAGAGTAACTTTCTCATAATGATATATTATATGAGATTATACATTATACTTTCTCATATAATGACTAGCACCCAGGGCCTAAATTTAACACCCGCCAAGCTCCACATACGAGTAAAAATCGAAGTTGGCGAGTATATGAAACCACGTCAGTTGCCAGTAAGAATTTTTTGAAGTGCAATGTTTTGACAACATGAACGTGAACGATGCTCTGTACAGTTGATGTGTCAGTGCTGCATCATCACGACAGATTAAGCCTTTCCAATGTAAACATTCAAGCGCTGGAACATGCCAAAGATAATTTTTTACTACACGCTGTGTGGGAAGTTGAACATCCAAAGCGTGTGACCTGAAAGCAGTCTCTCTAAGACAACTCGCAAAGTTTCATGCCTTCCTGTGGTTGAATGGAGAAATTCACTCAATTATGTCAGAACCGTCTTGGCAAGAGTCTTAAGGCCTCATTACACTTCTGCATCGAACCTACGCCGGAGCCTCTGCGCTGTAGGCAACACGTTGGTTTTCATTTATACCTCTGCGTCGTTGTCCGCATTGACGCGCAATTACACATGCAGAGGGAGCATGTGAAACCCGAGGGAGCGGTCGTAGCAGAACAATCACAGCGCTTGCGTCCGCGTAGAATTGACGCATTGTTACATTTTTGGAGAGGTGCACGTCAGGTTACGCAGAAGGGTATGCGCGCTACACACAGCCTACGACATAGCTACGGTGTGAGTTCGACGCAGAAGTATAAATAGGCCTTTATTAGGCATAGTCGGTTATGTCTAAGTGAACGCAAACACAAGGCGTGATCCACGCATGCATTCGCTCTTAAAGTGGCATTATCCTAATTATCCTGCTACTGTCTGCTTTTTGTAATGTTAATCAAACAACAAAGGGCATAAAAAAAAAAATCACTCACTGCGCTTAAACTTTAAAAAGAATATGAAAATTAAGCAGTATTTATTAGATTAGCCTACTTAATTACATTCCGGTACCTGAAAAATATAAGATCTGCCCAAAGAACACTATTTATTTAATTTGTATCTTTGTTGTATTGCATTTATTTGTGCTTTTGCTTGTAATTTGTTTTTGTTCTTATTTTAATACTGACTGTTTACTTGTCTTTTAAAATGTAGGCTATTAAATTTATATAAGTTAAGCCGGTAGTTTTAGCTATGGTATCACGTTGGAATAGAGGATTATGAATTTTCTAAAAATGTTGGTGTCATAACTACCTGTTATTGTGTCATGGCAGGTAAAACATTTTATTTTATCACAGGTGTGACAAAAAGTTAGTTTTAGGCCCTGTTTGCACCTACTTTCTAATAATAATGAAAAACTTTCCAAAAGCAGATATCAATGAAAACCACAAAATGTCCTGATGCTCATCGTGGATGTAAGGAAACTACTTTGTTGTTTCAGCACTGTAGGAGCCTGTGAAATATTTTGTTTTTAAAATGTTATACGTGTATGAATTTATATGCATTTATTTAAGTTTCTGTTTTCCTCTAATGATGTAATGAGGTGGTCTGAACCTATGAGGTCAGTGTGTTTTAGTAGTTAGGTGAGGGTGTGGCCAATTGGGGAAAGGGACAGGTGATTAGACCGTGGAGGTGATTAGATCGGTCTCTGATTTAATTTACTTGTTTTCCAAATTTACGATTGTTTTCAAAATAAATAAAGTTTATGGAACACACATCAACTGTAATATTTAATAGACAGCAAGATGGTCACCACACTGCACATAAAGATGAACTACTTACCACAATTTCAGTCCGCTGTGATGTGGTTTCTCCAGTGTGGATCTTCATGTGTAGCTTCAGGTGACTTTTAAAAGAGAAACTCATCCTGCAATGATCACACGTGTGCAGCTTTTCTCTGGTGTGGATCCTCTCATGTCTTTTTAGATTTGCTGACTGACTGAATCTCTTGTCACAGTGTGAACACTTGTAAGGTTTTTCTCCTGTGTGAATTCTCTGGTGCAGTTTTAAAAAGCCCACTGAAATAAAAGACTTCCCACACTCAAAGCACACATAATCTCTCACGCCAGTGTGAATTTTCTCATGTCTATGTAAATATGCCAGCAGTGAAAAACTCTTCCCACATACAGAACATGAATGCGGCTTCTCCTTCGTATGAACCATCAGGTGTGTCTTCAAGGCTAATGCCCAAAGAAACGTTTTCCCGCACTGATTACATGTGTGAGGCTTCTCTCTGGTGTGGATATTCCTGTGCTCTTTGAGTTGTGCCAATTGTTTGAAACTCTTCCCACAGTGATCACATGTGAACGGTCTTTCTCCAGTGTGGATCCTCATGTGAAGTTCAAGACTTTCTCTGTATGGGAAACTCTTCCCGCACTGATCGCATGTGAACGGTTTCTCTCCAGTATGAACTCTCATGTGAATCTCTAGATGTTGTTTGCTTGAGAATCTCTTTTCACAGCAATTACAAGTGAACATCTTCTCTCCAGTGTGTCTCCTCATGTGAACTTCAAGACTTTCTCTGTATGAAAACCTCTTCCCGCACTGATCAAATGTGAACGGCTTCTCTCCAGTATGAACTCTCATGTGTTTCTTAAGGCGAAGTGATCGCACAAAACTCTTCCCACATTGATGGCATACATGTGGCTTCTCTCCAGTGTGAACACTCATGTGAAGCTCAAGACCTTGTTTGTATGAAAACCTCTTCCCACACTGATCACATGAGAACGGCTTCTCTCCGGTGTGGATTCTCATGTGGTTCTTAAGGCGAAGTGATAGCACAAAACTCTTCCCACATTGATGGCATACATGTGGCTTCTCTCCAGTATGAACACTCGTGTGAAGCTCAAGACTTTGTTTGTATGCAAAGCTCCTCCCGCATTGATCGCATGAGAACGGCTTCTCTCCGGTGTGGATTCTCATGTGAATCTCAAGACTGTGTTTATCTACTTATCTCTTTCCACACTGAGTGCAGGTTGTAGATTTCTTGTCTCTTTTCTTTAAAGATGTCTTTTTAGGCTTTGAGCAACTTAAAGGTTTTTCTCCAGGTTTAACATGTTCCTCCTCCACTTCACTCAGTTCTTCACTCTCCTCCTTCACATCACTCAGTTCTTCACTCTCCTCCTTCACTTCACTCAGTTCTTCACTCTCCTCCTTCACTTCACTCAGTTCTTCACTCTCCTCCTTCACTTCACTCAGTTCTTCACTCTCCTCCTTCACTTCCTTCACTTCACTCAGTTCTTCACTCTCCTCCTTCACTTCACTCAGTTCTTCACTCTCCTCCTTCACTTCACTCAGTTCTTCACTCTCCTTCACTTCACTCAGTTCTTCACTCAGTTCTTCACTCAGTTCTTCACTCAGTTCTTCACTCAGTTCTTCACTCAGTTCTTCACTCAGTTCTTCACTCAGTTCTTCACTCAGTTCTTCACTCAGTTCTTCACTCAGTTCTTCACTCAGTTCTTCACTCAGTTCTTCACTCAGTTCTTCACTCAGTTCTTCACTCAGTTCTTCACTCAGTTCTTCACTCAGTTCTTCACTCAGTTCTTCACTCAGTTCTTCACTCAGTTCTTCACTCAGTTCTTCACTCAGTTCTTCACTCAGTTCTTCACTCAGTTCTTCACTCAGTTCTTCACTCTCCTTCACTTCACTCAGTTCTTCACTCTCCTCCTTCACTTCCATCAGGTCTGAAATGAAAAAAAAAAGAAAACCATAAGTAATTTTCGGTAAATCTTCCAGTTACTAAAATTGTTCATGCTTCACTTGTTTCTGGTTCTGTATCTCCATATCTTGAATCTGCTATTATTACTCCCATACTTAATGAACCAGGGTGTGATCCATTTAATTTTGATCATTTTCGTCCAATTTCAAATTTACCATTTATCTCTAAGGTAGTGGAAAAGTGTATTGCAATTCAAATTCATGAACATCTTTCCAATAATACCTTGTATGAACAATTTCAATCTGGCTTTCGTCCCCACCATAGCACTGAGACTGCTCTTGTCAGAATAACCAATGATCTACTGTTGGCAGCTGACTCTGGGCTTTTATCCATACTTGTCCTTCTAGACTTGAGCGCTGCCTTTGATACTGTCTCACATAAGATACTTCTTGACAGGTTAGCTTCTATTGGTATTACTGGCACTGCTCTGTCTTGGTTTAAGTCATATCTATCTGGACGCAGTCAGCGTATTCAATTAAAAGGTTTTCGATAAAGAACATCTACAGTCACCACTGGTGTTCCCCAGGGTTCTGTCTTGGGCCCGCTTCTTTTTATTAGTTATATGCTCCCTCTTGGTTATATTTTGAGGAAATATGGTGTTGATTTCCTCTGTTATGCGGATGACACCCAACTTTACCTGTCTGCCAAACCCACTGGTTCTTTTCCACCACCATCTTTGTCCAGCTGTTTACCTGAAATTAAAGATTGGCTTTCAGCTAACTTCTTGAAGGTTAATGGCAACAAGACTGAGGCTTTGGTTGTTGGCACTAGATCTGTTTTGTCTAAATCTAATTGCCTTTCTTTGTACATTGACAATACTGCAATCTGTCCTTCTTCACAGGTTAAAAGTTTGGGTGTCATCATGGATGGCACACTATCCTTTGAAGCTCAAATGAATAATATCACGTTGATTGCATACTTCCACGTGCATTAACCGTCTCCGTCCCTTTCTTTCAAATAATAATACTGCAGTTCTTATTCACGCACTAGTCACTTCACGTATAGACTACTGTAATGCTCTTCTCACAGGTGTTCCCTCCAAATTGCAACATAAGCTTCAGCTGGGTCAGAATTCTGCAGCTCGTGTCTATCTAGAACACATTCTACTGAGCACATTTCTCCAGTTCTTCAGCAATTGCACTGGCTTCCAGTAAAGTATAGAGTTGAATTTAAGATCTTGCTACTTACTTATAAGGCACTTCATAATCTTGCGCCCCAATACCTTACACAACTTCTCCATGTTTACACTCCTTCACATGCTCTCATATCTTCAATTTCTCTTGTGGTACCTCGGATTCGACTAAATACCATGGGTGCCAGATCTTTTAGTTATGCTGCCGCCCACCTATGGAACTCTCTTCCCCATGATGTTCACAATAGCTTTTTGCTTGCTTGTTATAGATAGATTGCTTGTTGACTTTTAAAATGCATCTTAAGACATCTTTTTAAACAAGCTTTTTTATAACATGTTGTATTGAGTTTTTAATGCATTTTATCTGTATGCGTCTTGTTTGTTGTGTGTATTGTCTTATGCAGGGACCTGTATATTGCTTGTGAGGTGACCTTGGTTGTTATGAAAGGCGCCATTAAATAAAATGCATTATTATTATTAGTAAGTGAGATATTTCAAGCCTTTATTTGTTATAATTTGGATGATTATGGCTAACAGCTTATAAAACCTTTTCACAATATTCTAATTTTGAATTTGGGGTTTTCATAAGCTGTAGGCTAAGCCATAATCATCAAAATTATAACAAATAAAGGCTTGAAATATCTCACTTGGCATGTAATGAGTCTACATAATAATATATTAGTTTCACCTTTTAAGTTGAATTACTGAAATAAATTAACTACGCTCAGTATTAAAGACAGCTTATCCCAGCGGACAACTCTCTATAGCAGGAGAAGGCCTAGCAATGCTTTCATTTAAAGGCTCGTAAAGGGGCCAATTGCGTCTGTTACACTGTTGTTTATGGAAGCAGGAATAATAATCCTTTCCATTATAATTAAGACGACATGTTTTATTCATATCAGATACACATTGTGTAAGTAAGTTAGGGTTAGTAACTCTATTCTTCTCCCAGTTCACCAGCCACTTAGGAACGATTCAAGCGCCATCTTCTGTTCCTTTTAGATAAAAAGCAAAGTCTAAGTCGTTCATTGTAGCGAACAAAGCTGTTTCAAACAACTGTGTTCATCCACAGCCAGTGTTGGGGAGTAACGGAATACATGTTCCGGCGTTACGTATTCAGAATACAAATCATGAGTAACTGTATTCCGTTACAGTTACAATTGAAATAGTTGGTATTTAGAATACAGTCACATTGTTGAAATCAATGGATTACATGACGATACTTCTGTTTCACGAGTTTATTCACTCTCTAAATAAATTACGGCAACGCCATGCATTTCCCAGAAGCCCCAATATGAAAACAAAAAAAATGCACGGTTTGCGTGATCAGTCACAATGGAGTCGGAAGAGGAGCAGCGGGAGCTAGAGGTAGAGATGGAGCCAGGGCAAGAATGTGTTTCTATCTTGGAAATTCAAACAGTATTTCACATTAAATAAAGAGAAGGGAGAACGAAATATAACTGTGCAGTAGAGACCTGCACTCCCGCGGGAGTCCCGCGGGACCCGCGGGACCCGACGCAAAACAGAGCGGCGCGGGACAAATTTTGAAAGGTCATTGCGGGAGCGGGCGGGATGATGAAGGTGCACTTGCGGGTGCGGGCGGGGGGGATGATACGCTGCACTCCCGCAAATTAAATATGAGTGTAAAGTAAAATATATAAATTATTAAAGTAGCGTACATAATTTGTAGTTGTGAGGGAGATTCTGTTTGGCAGCAATAAAAACGTTTTAAGCAGCCTAAACTTGGATGTTGTCGTTTGGGGTAGGGCGGGACCTAATCTCACGCACACTTGTTTAGAGACAATTCCTTCCCGCTGCTCCGTGTTCGAATTCGAAAGCTTCAAGTTCAAAATAGACAGCATGGAGGAGGAAAAGAGCACCTCTAGTGCTTCAGATATAGGCCTAAGCGCTTCAGATGTAAGCACTTCTCTAAAGAAAGGCACATTTACTACAAAAAAAAATAAAAAAATCACGAAACCTCAAATCAGACATTTGGCAGTCTTTTTCGGTTGTGCATGATGGAGAGGGGAATCAACTACCTTTTGCCTGCTGCGATAAATGCCAAAAGGTGTTAACATACAACGGACACAAATCGCATTTTTTTCCAAGACCTTTCGTGAGACAGAAAGTGAACATACATCCTGCCTGCCGTCTTGCGGGTGTTTGCGGGCGGGAGCGGGACATAATATCACAGATGCGGGCGGGAGCGGGACTAAAAATGACAAATCTTTGCGGGAGCGGGCGGGAGCGGGACTGAACACTGCGGGAGCGGGCGGGAGCGGGACTGAAAATTGTGTCCCGCGCAGGTCTCTACTGTGCAGTGCAACCTCTACTTGCCAGCAACCAACCTCCTTTCAGCGTCCAACTCCACCTCCACCTCCAGGCAAGACACGGCAGGCAAAAACATTGTTTTTTTTTTACTGGTCAATTTTGAGATTTTTGGATATTTGTCTTCAATAACATGTCTTCTTTCAGACTGTGGTGAAAAAAAAGTCCGAAATACACATTTAGGTGTTTATTTTATTACACTTTGTCTGTTTGCGTCTGTAGATTTCGCGTAAATTCAACAAAAGTTGTCATTGTAAATCATCCCGCCGATCCGCGATCTGTCTGCTCTCTGTCATCACAGACACGGCTGGAAAGCTCTCTCTTCACTGTACAATGCTGTCAGATCCAAATATGGTCATTTCCTTTTTATCAGCAACCGATTGCGAAAGTAAAAGGGCTGAATGCGCAATCTCATTGGCTGATGATAAATCTTTAAAGCCTGTTTTCTCAAAATGACCTTTCTCTCATACTCCCAAGTACAAAATCTCCACTTCAGTAGCACCTATATACACTAAAATTTCCAGTCTTGTAATTAGTTATATTATGAAGACATTTAGAAAGGGATTTGTAAATATATTATTCCTAGCCTGATTTATATAACTAGGGCTGGGATAAACGATTATTTTTTAAACGATTAATCTAGCGATTATTTTTTCGATGCATCGATTAATCTAACGATTCATTTTTTCAGCCCGATTCGATTTCGATTCGATTCGATTATCTCCCCATTAATTGACTACTAACAATTTATACATGTTGATTTACATATCTGAATGAAAAAACATGAATTCCTTAACATTGCAATATGTTTATTGCTCTTAAAATGACAAAATAAAAGACTATACAAGTGCAAAGTAATGCATTCTTAGTCAGAGATAGCATTCAATAAAACCTTAAAGCCTTGAAAACACATAGCTTACTGAAACAAGCTTACTGAACACATAGGGCCTAGCTTACTGAAAAAAAGTTCTTTCAGATGAAAATAACAACAACTTGATGACTAGCATTCAATAAAAAAATAAAAAAGGTCACCCAAAATACTTGTTTAGAGCAACTGAAAGAATACAGTAACCAATGTAAACTTGAGGGCTTTAAGCTAATACAGAGAGTGCTTTTCCAACAAAAAAAATAAATAAAAATTAACAGTGGGAGCCAGCAGCCTGTCATGGAGAAAAAAAAAATCTCCGAATGCTCCACGTGAAACTTTGGTGTTCCGCCCTTTTTCTATCGTGTCTAATGATTTTGGTTAATATGCACGAGGGAGAGAGAGAGAGCAAGACAGCGCTCGTGTAGTTTGAAGACTGTGAGTGCGCGAGCGCGTGTGAAACTTTGGTGTTTCGCCCTTTTTCTATCGTGTTTAATGATTTTGATTAATATGCACGAGGGAGAGAGAGAGCAAGCAGCGCTCGTGTTGTTTGAAGACTGTGAGTGCGCGCGCGCGGCCGGGGCTCTCTCTCGAACGCGCCCCAGCAGTCACTCTATTCTACATCACTCACCGATCAAATAAGGATTTGACAGCCGCCAAAAAAAAGATCAATGCAGAAAAACCCCTGGATTGGTTATATAACGTTGGACAGAATGTTGATCCGGCCATCGCGTATATTCAGCGCACATAAGGTAAACGTTTTGCAAACGTTTTTTGGAGAAATAAAAACAGGTCGACGAATCGATGCGCATATTTTGCGTCGACGTATTTTTTGCGTCGACGTCATCGATGACCTCGACGCGTTGTCCCAGCCCTATATATAACATTTTATTACAAAAAACATGGCGAAAATAATTTTTTTGCGGAAATTGCGCTTATCAACTCATGATTTCTGTTCTGTGCGTCTGTGCGCACCAATCTTGCACTTCTATCTACTCCTCAACCAGACCACCTAGAGACTTCGGGTTTTCGGCATTATGTTAAGGAAGGTCTAATCTCGGGAACGCACAAAAAAAAAAAAAAAAAAAAAAAACCCAGGAAAAGATTTACTATCTCTTAGTGTTGTGATCCCATGAGCTGAGAAAATTGCGCTAAAACACTCACCGAGTTTTTATTACTTGTTTAAGGCTATTGACAGTATATTCTGATTTACAGGATAACAAAAGTAGATATCCATAAATCCCTCTGTAATTTTTTCCCCATCTAATATGTGAACACAATGAAAAAATCATTTTTAATCTGGATTTATCCAATTCTCAGATTTCGTTTTTTAAAATATATACAAATTAGCGCATATTTAATTAGATATTGCCTAATTTGCATATTTAAACATTAAATTACAGAAAAATTGTAATACATTTTTTTCTCATCTTAATGTAGGTAATCAACTGTGAAAGTTTCATGGTGATATCTGCTAGTTAAAAAATTTACCATTTTTTACCAAAGTCATTTTTTTAATTAGCCAGGTTTGGTCGTCTGCTGTAGTTTTACTGGTCATCTTGCTATTTTATAAGTTGTATCAAGTAGCTACCAGGGCTGTAACGATATGCGATATGAAACCGAAATCGCAACACTCAGATCCATGAACCTGTGTCGCGGTGTGAGAAGGCAGAATCGTGACACACCCCTTCCAACTGCCATGTTATCCTTCCCGTCCAGATCCAATGCTACAACATCTTTAAATAACTATTAATATTATTTGAAGTTAACATTTTAAAATATGTAGACCTACACCACAAAATATATACTTTAACCCCCTGGGGTCAACGGTATCGCCGGCGATACCAGCTCGCTTGTTTTTTATCAGTGTAAAAGAAACTCATAGATACTCTGTTGACTTTGATTTTCCATAGGAGTTTCGTACATCAATCGATTCTGTTAAATGTGTATTATTTTTGTGTATACTAACAATAAAAACTAAGTTTTGTGCTTTTCGTCAAATAAAGAAAAATAAACACGAAGCGAGTTCTGCCTTCTCTCTGTCAGTTAAGTCCATTCTGAAACGCGTCCGAAAATGAACTGTAACTCAGCGAATACTTCTCACACAGACACGTGAGATATGTCTTTATGAAGCTTGAAATCTCTTCTTTTAAATGAAGTAATTGATATAAAAAACTAATATTCTCATCTTATGTAGTCCCTTTAAAAGCAAGGAGAGGTACCTTTTTTTTCCTTCTCCCTCATTATCTCTAATAAGCTGAGGCCGCCCCGCCCCCGGCGCTATTCACATGGTAAATAGTTTAGGTGATCTATGCTTTGCACCCGCCCCCCCGATCAATGCCTTGAAAACACGAAGTTTCATCAGATCAGGTTCACTGATGGTTCATCGCGTTTAGAGAGGATTGCTCGTTTCTCCGGTAAAGACGCCCTTCAGATGATTCTAGACAGTGAGGAAGAATTCACCTTTTCCTCAGAGGAAGATTGTAACTCAGACAATGAACGGCAGCATTTTCAACAGCGAATTGATCCCCCCGTGGACACAATTTCAGAGTAAGTTTTACTGTTATATAATTATTTTTCTGATAATATAGAACTCATATGAATTTTCAGACTATATTTTGCTTAGTTTTGGCTAGCTTTTGATATCTTACAGGAAAGATTGCCTTACAATATCCCTAACATTCGTTTGCTCAAGTGTAAACTTTTTCAATGTGATAGGCTATTACTCTCTAAACATATTTGTTTATTAAATATATTTCACTCAGTTTTGATTAGCTTCGTTTGATTAGATCGTTCGCGAACGATCCGTTCATTGCGTGCGTCACTAAATGCGTGCGGTCTATATGGACCATCAACAGATACTCGCGGTGATATTTCTCTGTCCTATGGACCATCAACAGATATACTGAAATTCTCAGAAAATGTATTTAATACCAATATATTGAAACGTCTGTTTATTAGGGGTGTGACGAGACGCTTACTCCACGAGACGAGACGAGACACGAGATTGGGTTCACGAGAACGAGACAAGACGAGATTTTTACACAATTTTTAAGAAATCCTCAATGATGAAATATATGAATGGAAAATAGTCTTTTATTCAACTGAAAATCACAAAATGCAAAACAATTTAGGTGCATTTTGAAATCAACTTGTAATGAATGTTATTTTATTTCTATTTTAATTAATTCTATGCAGTAAAGGACATGCAAACACTGCAAAATGTTTTGCTATAAACTCTACCGTCTGGCTTCTCCCCTGTACGATTTCATATGAGAAATCTAACTCCTTTCCACAAATCGAACATAAAAAAATAAAACAGTATAAATAAAATAAATATAAATAACTGAAATAACACTTTAAATGCAAACAGTAAGTGTGTATCCATAATCAAAGTACTGCTCTCTCAAAACTACAAGTTCAAACAGAAACAAATTTTTTCTTCAAGCATGAAAAAGAGATAAATTAACTACACAGAACAGCCTAAGATTATGGTCATGTTCTTTTTCAAGAATATAAGCATGTCGACGATTTCTGGCAGCAGTTGAGACCTTTGTGCAGTAACTAGGGCTGCACGATATGAGGAAAAGCTGCGATGTGCGATCATTGTTTAATATTGCGATGTCGATATGACTTGTGATATGTGAATGTTAGCTATTCTGTTCCCATGTCTTAGTGCTTTAATAGGTTCTTTGCGTGATAGGTCAAATGTTTATTACCTGCCTGGTTCAGATTACACTATTTCAGCGCGATTTTGGCACGATCCGTTTCGTGGAGATTCGTGAAGGACAACGGGCGTCGGGACACAAGATTCGATCGTTTAATTTCGTATAGTGTGTCATAGTGGGCGACAACCTACACGTCTGAGATGCTTCAGGACATCACGACAGAAAGACTAGCATGTTTAATTTTAACGGTCCTCCGCGACGGGTTGAGTGTGTGCGAGAGTGAGTGAGTGAGCGAGGGACAGTGATTGTGTGTGTGTGCGCGGAGTGTGTGTGTGAGTGAGCGAGCAACAGTGATTGTGTGTGTGTGCGCGGAGTGTGTGTGTGATTGGCCCGGCACACAAATTATTTAAAAGTAGCAGGGGCATCTTCAATACTAATTTCACCCTCACGCTCCATCATGCTGACATCACAACAACTCACGAGACAAAGTTTCACCTCGACGAGAAATCTCGTCGCGTTTTAATCTCGCGAGATCTTGTAACACGAGATCTCGTCACACCCCTACTGTTTATATATCCCTACTCCCTTAATAAAGGAGTCCAGACATTAGAAAAATATCTCTCTACACATGCGTTTTCTATTTAACCCTCTGGAGTCTGAGCGTTTTTCTGGGCCCTGGGGGTGTTCTGACATGCTCTGACATTTGTGCTTTTTTCAGTTGCTTATAAACATATTAATGGCAAAGGTGTAAATTCACTCTATATAGCACAAACAGGACTACAATAATATGTGAGCCACATGTATGTACATGTTTTCATTTTTGAGAGAATAATGTTTATGCGTGGTTATCGAAAAAACTAAAAATTAAAGTTTTTGAAATAAGGCCACAAAACACATACTAAATATGTGGCAATAAGACTTTTGACTAATGGATGTCATCGCCTATAGTTTTTTCTTCAAAATTATGTGAAAATAGTCTTGCTTTATCGTTCACATAAAACCATACATTGATTTAAATTGATGTAAAACAGGTTTTGCTTGGAAAGCCAATATGCGTGAACGAGGAGTGGTTTACACCTGAGAAATACAACGTCCCACCCACTCTGCATAATGATGAGCCATTCACTCAGGTGTGACACTGACTGAGCCACAATGCAAGGACAAAAGATATATTTAGAAGAAGACTTATATTGACCATTTAAGATTTTGCTTACATCTATCTTGTAAATATGTTTTGCTATTTTATTAAAACGGTTACAATTACAACAATAATTACAATTTCAACAATATTTCAAGTGTACTCTTTCTTTGTAAAAAAAATGATTAGGCCTATAGGCCTACATTTTATCTATGTATTCATTAGTTTGAATATAACCAACATTGGCACAGCTAACATCTTAGTTGATGACTTTATTTTTGACAAAAATAGTATTTTATATATAGAAATTGCTAAACAAAAGCTTATTTGATGTGGCAGTATATTCTACAGTAAAAACTGTACCCAAATCTAGTCAACAAAATGTTGTCTTTCATATTTCGTCTGACTGTAACGTTGTTTTCATGAAATATTAGGGCATATTGTTAATTTGCAGTTTAATACGTTGCTTATACAAATAGCCTACATTTTATTTCAACATTCAGTCGATGTTTACTTATCTCAGTATAGCAATACAGTTTGCTAAAACATCATCATTCATTCACACACGCGATTTAAATTTAAACTGTCTTTGCCAGCTGTGGTAAACAGCGCGCATTTCTGCCGTTTATTCATTCATAAACAGAAACCCACGTGAAGAAATTCACGTGAGAAGGAAAAAACGTACAGTATTCCTCAGCTCGCTCCTCGATATACCCGCACTTCTGAGGGACATTTTCCATTAGTATTATTCCTCACAGCGCTGCAAGACGGTGTAAACAATGATCTAAATAAACTTGATGTGTTTTCTCGAGCTGATATGTGGGCGTTCACAGTTTGTATGGGATCGTCTCAGTCATTTGCGTTTGAATAGCGCGCGCTCTCCGTGGGCGTGGCCGATTATAACGTAATGAGATGAGATGAGCTCGACTGGAATCGCTCTCTTTTAATACAGATTTCACAAGATGAGAATATTAGCTTTTTATATAAATTACTTCATTTAAAAGAAGAGAATTCAAGCTTCATGCCTGTGTGACTGTATGTCTGTTTGACTGAGTATTCGCTGAGTTATTGTTAATTTTCGGACGCGTTTCAGAATGGACTTCACTGGCAGAGAGAAGGCAGAACTCGCTTCGTGTTTATTTTTCTTTATTTGGCAAAAAGCACAACACTTTGTTTTTATTGTGAGTATACACAAAAATAATACACATTTAACAGAATCGATTGATGTATGAAACTCCTATGTAAAATCAAAGTCAACAGAGTATTTATGAGTTTCTTTTACACTAATAAAAAAAAAGCGAGCTGGTATCGCCGGCGATACCGTAGACCTCAGGGGGTTAATATGAGGGAAATAAACGTGTGACACAAAAAATCTTTAACTTTTAGGTGGCAAAATATTATTTAGTAATTCTGTGAATTACACTGCGCAAACCAAAAGTAATACTACCCACCGGATAAAGAAGGGTTGGCTCTCCACAGAACATAAAATATTAATTTTATAAAATTTGTGTACTTTGCATTTATAAGGAAAAAACAATGTCACGGACGTGGGCGCTCTGAAAGCGGCACTTAAAGACTGCTTTAAAACTTTCACTGAGACCTCAAACAGAAAGCACAGAGCCTTTCTTTAAAGTGAATTTCGTGGCGCTAGCGAGCAGGCAATGGAGTAGGTTGCAAGTTTAGAGAGCTCTGCACAAATTATATTTTTTACCCTTTTAAATGGTGCTTTAGTCAAATGTGTGATACAAAAAAACTATCCAAGACTGTCCTGCATCTTTGAAGCGGTTTATCCCCTGAATAAATGTAAATGGCGAACAACCTGCGTAAATACAAATATACGGGCAAGGCCTCTGCTAACAAGACGAGCACCGACACACGTAGCGTTGGCACCGGCGCTAACACGACACCCGAGATGGCTGAACAAGCTCATCAAACTGGAGGAAAGATCGATATGGCGACGGAGATGAAGGAAGAGTTATTGTCCTCTATAAAAACAGAGATGACCACGCTTTTCCAAACCGAGTTAAAGTCAATCATGTCTAAAGAGTTTGATGGAGTTAGATCACAGCTACAAGCAGTGAGACAGGAGATAGCTAACAACACATCAGCTTTTCGGTCAGACCTGGAAGTGATTAGAACAACTGTGTCGGACATGGAAAGAGGACTCTCAGGATGTTCGGATGATATCACAGAGCTACAAAACACGGTGCGCAAGCTGGAGGAAAATGTTCAAAATCTACAGGAGAAATGCTTAGACATGGAAGGCCGAATGCGGAGGTCAAATATCCGCATTATGAATGTAGCTGAGGAAGATGGTTCCAGTACCCCTGCTTCTGTTTCAAGGCTGATTAAAAAGGTCCTTAAAATGGATAAAGACGTGCTGATTGACAGATCCCACCGCTCTTTACAGGCGAAACGGATGGATGGCAAACCAAGAGCGATTATAGCAAAATTGCACTACTATCAAGATTGTGTCGAAATCCTCCGCCGCGCACGGGAATCTGGCCCGCTACAACACAACGGCTCAACCATACTCATCTTTCCTGACTATCCACCGAGCGTAGCCCGCGCCAGGTCGGCGTTCAACGAGGTCCGTAAACTACTTCGAGGACGAGAGGGGGTTCGCTATGGTCTCCTACATCCAGCCCGATTTCGGATCACGTATAACGGGACAGATAAGCAGTTTCAAGACGCAGCGGAGGCCATGGCGTATGTTAAAGACAACATTCTGCGTGAGGTGGCTTAGCTTCGCTTGTCTAAGTTTGGTAAACAATAATGCAAAATACAAAAGATTACAGTTTACACCTTTAAATATGAAATAAATGTATTCAATAGCTATGACAATTTTCTTAATAAACTTAGTTAGTGTATTAATCAGCAGCAAAAGTCATTCTTGAAAAAATCTGCACCGTAATTTTATGAAATCTAAACATGTTGATAAAAACAAATTACAAATTACTATTAGTACTATTATAAATTAATTAATGTATTAATTACATTTTATTTATATATATGAATGTAAAGAATCATATATATATATATATCTATATATATATATATCAACATTGATAATAATAATGAATGTTTCTTGAGCATCAAATGTATGTATGTGTGTATGTGTGTGTGTCTGTCTATCTACACACTATACACAAATAATATACAATTAAATTATGCTATTTTAAATGTATTGTGCAGCTTTAATGGGGCAACAAGATATGATATATACGAAAGAACAGAACAAAATAGGCTTTTAATAATCTTACAGTGCAAAAAAACCCACGAAAATATGAAACACTTGAAAACAGAGCGGCACAAAGCACGTATGCGTTTCGCGGGTGCAGAATGATGTGCTCAAAGCAACATAGGGTCACAATGCGCATTTAAAACTTCACGGCACAAAGCAAAGAAATATCGAGCTCACAAATCCTAGTGTATATCTGTCCAACAGTTTATTGATCGTTTGTTTCTTCACAGTTTTAAATTCCAGTTATTGTGCATTTGATGCCAATTCATAGTCCTTGTGCTGTGTGTGATCTAACAGGCACACGGTAGCGAGTCGTTTAGAAACAGCAATAAACTCCAGCAAAATAAAATAATTGTATGCAAATCCACAGCCCTTTTTCTACAGATCAAGTATTATAACGTAAATATATCATATTGGTGAGAGTTTCCTGTCGTAACCGGACGAGGCGAGCTGTTTGAATGCTGAACGGAGAATGATTGACAGCTGCAGAGGAGGGAAGACGAGTTTCCGTGAACTTTAATTTAACGATGTAAATATATTTCTGTCCCTCACATTAAGCTATAGAATGGCTCCAGATGACTTTGAATATATTGCTGGAAAACTTAATTAGTGCTTGTCTATTTCTTTTGGTCCATGACTCCCTTGTGCACCTGGCCTATAAAAGAGCGCAATAATCGCGGTTGTCTAAAACAATCGCGGTTAGATCAAATAATCGCGATCAGACGGTTATTTAATTATCGCGACAGGCCTACACATGTTTACCCCTTCTATTATAGATGACTCTTTTGGTGTCTGGTCTGTAAACGGCCTTAAGGTACTAAAGGATATGTATATTGAAGGTACTTTTGCAACCTTTCAGCAAGTGAAAACCAAATTTCAAATTCCCAACACTCACTTCTTTAAATATCTTCAACTTCGCAGTTTTGTAGCATCATCTGTTAGTCACTTCCCCTCATTACCACCTGAGACACTTCTTGAGACTGTTCTAAAAGCGAATCCATACTCTAAGGGGGCCATTGGTAAAATCTATAGTGCAATGAATACTCATAATATGGGACCTCTAGCTCACGTGAAAAGACTGTGGGAAGAGGAACTGGCTATAGGAATCTCTGAGGATGTATGGGAATCTGTATTGAAAAACATTCACTCATCTTCAATATGTCAAAGACCAGAGGTGGGTAGTAACGAAGTACATTTACTTCGTTACATTTACTTGAGTATTTTTTTGGAAAAATTGTACTTTTAAGAGTAGATTTGAATGTGGGTACTTATTACTTTTACTCGAGTACATTTCTAATGAAAAAACTGTACTTTTACTTCGTTACGTTGGGCTACGTCCTTCTCGTTACTTTATTTTAATGCAATGTGTTGTTAAATGCGTAGTTTATTCCAAGTGCGATGTATCTTTTTTTCTGGGCTTGAGCGATGCTCAATTCACAAATGAATCACTCTTTTGAGTCGATTCTGTTCAAAGACTTCATCAAACAAGTTGGCAGATCTGTCTAAATCGGTTCGCGAATCAGTTTGAATGATTCAGTTCCTGATTCTGTTCAGTTTCCTGCACGCGCTGAATCGTCTGAAGCAATTGCAATTCACACTCGACTCGGAGTCGTAACAGGAAGATTTAAGGACATCAAGAGCGTTGGATGAAGTGGCCGTGGACCTACAGTACAGTCAAGTGAGAGCAAATCTTCAAATGCATCATATATTTGCCAGCGATGAAGATCTTTATTAGTTGAACATCTTCGTAAGCTGTCTGTGAATGAATGATTCCACAGGACGATACATTCGATTTAATTTAACTCAGGTAATACATTTTACAACCAAACAGATTATTACGCCATGATAGCACTACTAGAAAGGATGACATAATACATTCATTTCTACATTAAATAAGCTACCATTGTTCACAGTTTATGAACACCCACCATCCTGCGGTAGTTTGTGTGTATTGTTGCGCACGAACTCGACTTGAAAACGAATGCCTTTGCCTGCCGTACACACAGTTAACCAGTTTAAACATGCTTGCAGAAATATACATTTGATTATATTTTGGAGAACAGACAGAAAAAGATCCGTCGATGTACTTGTGTTTGTTTTTTTGTGTTCAGATGTTCAGCAGCAGTCATGAGCGCGAGCACATGTGAAGAGTTTTAACTCTTTCTTCTCTGTGTCAATTACATGCCTTTGAATGCAACACTTTATTGCATTCACTTTATTTCTACATGTCTAATAATCCAGATGTAGTTGTATAAGTTACTATTATACAAACCAAAGGACAAGCAATGATTTTCGGGCTACAGATGGCAGAAATAATGTTTTTTGTTGCAAAGAGAGCCAATCTACTTATGAAAATAATAGTCATTTAAATAAAAAAAATCTAAATAATATTATTTTATATATATATATGACGACTTCAGATGCAAAAGCCTCTAAGTACCATCTGAAACTTTCTTCTAAAAGAGCATTTTTATCAAGTTTGTATGTTTATGTTCAGTTATTTCACTTAAATGGCAATGAAAAGTACCTATTAATTGTCATTAAAGTGAAATTTCTGAACTTAAATATACAAGCTTGATAAAAATGCTTGTTTTAGAAGAAAGTTTCAGATGGCACTCAGAGGCTTTTGAATATAAATATAAAATGAAATATATATATATATATATATATATATATATATATATATATATATATATATATATATATATATATATATATATATATATATATATATATATATTAGTGGTGGGCCGTTATCGGCGTTAACGTGCTGCGTTAACGCGAGACTCTTATCGCGCGATAAAAAAAATATCGCCGTTAATCTATTCTCCAAGTTGGGTTGGGAGATGGCTCTATATACTACACAAGCTATGATGACGCAATCTACCCGCGGCCGCGAGGTAAACCCGGCTGCAACGCATATTCGTCGTCATCTTAAGTAAACACGGCTGAAAGTGAAAGCTGCTGAAAAAGATCGGTGCAACATCCATTATTTGGACTTGGTTCGGGTTTAAGCCGTCAGACGAGCAGCAGCAAACTATATACAGAGTGTGTGGGGTAACAGTTCGGTAAGTTAACACACGACTAATCCGTTCGACCACCTCAAATTCAAAACGAAACATGATATCACTGAATACCAGCGCGCGCGTATTATTCCCATTCCAATATATCTTAGTGGTGTAGCACATAATCTCGATTTTAAGAATCGTTGTTGTGTTTCTTTTTAACTGAAAAGACATCAGTTAGACAATATTCTAATTTTAAATTTGGGGTTTCATAAACTCCAAGCCATAATAAACATTAGACCTACTTAAGTCTCTGCAGCTAGTGTACTTAAATTTTATTTATCTGCAAAATTATGTTGTATACTTACAGTTTTGCACAATATATGTTCTCAAAACTACATACACCCTTTAAAAAAAAATACATTTAGCAGTTGTTTAGCATGGGTCTGTGTAATCTGTTCTGAAATGGTTTTATTATAATATACTGTATATCGTTATCGCAAGAGGCTGCAATGTATATCACAATATAGATTTTAGGCCATATCGCCCATCCCTAATTGATAGCCTATAGTAGTTGATAATAACATAGGCCTACCTAATGTTGCCTACGGACGGTAACAGTACAGTAGTAACCTTTTACAGTCTATGAGTAGAACAGCTTTCTCAAGCAGTTTGTGATGCATTTTGGAAACAGGAGATGAGCCCCTGGTCTAATGCGCCACCTGGCTTGAGAAACCCGTTCTCAAAGACTTACTTTTATAGTCATTATTTGGGTAGCACACATATTCTGAATGCCTTCGGCAGAATTCAAATGAGCCATTTTAATCTAGATTAATTTCAAAATTAATCTAGATTAAAAAAATTAATCTATGCCCACCTCTAATATATATATATATATATATAAAATAGAGGCCTATATGATCCGAAGTAAGTTACTCGCTACTTGAGTAGTTTTTTCATTGTATACTTTTTTACTCTTACTCAAGTAACTATTAAGATTATTACTTTTACTTTGAGTAAATATTTCTATAAGTACTTGTACTTTTACTTGAGTACAGTTTTTGGGTACTCTACCCACCTCTGTCAAAGACATCGAGTGATCCAATTTAAAGTTGTTCATAGATTGCATTGGTCTAAAGTAAAACTGGCAAAATTTAAATCAGACATAGATCCTCACTGTGATAGATGTGAAGCCGAACCAGGCACTCTGTCTCACATGTTTTGGTTCTGTCAAAAACTTGAAGATTTTTGGAAGTCTATATTTAAATTTATTTCCGACACATTGGGGACAGTCATAGAGCCTGATGCCATGATCTCTGTATTTGGCACTGTACCGCAGCATTTTCACTTAAATCAAAACAACAAAAGCCTCATAGCATTTTCCACTCTTTTAGCTCGACGGCAGATACTGTTTAAATGGAAAGATAAGTCTCCTCCAACTTTTAAAATGTGGCTCATTGATCTTTTATACAATCTGACCATGGAAAAAATAAGATATGCTACAGCAGGCTGTGCCTATAAATTTTTTGATATCTGGCAACCGGTTCTGGACCAAATTAGGAAGGTGGATCCCTCTCTAATCTCAATTTCAGAGGAGTAATATACTGTACGTACTTGTGCTCTCTTCTTTAAAACATGTTAATGATTGTTTTTGTTTTTTTCAAATGAATATGTGTATTGGTGCAACAGGTGGGGATTGTTCTTGGGTGGGTTGGTTAACATAAAAAGAAAATGTATTGTAAATTCTATCTTATGTTTGATAAGATGTCCAATAAAAACACTCTGAGGAAAAAAAAGTGAATTTCGTTTTGTATTAATTGTATCTTAATTTTAATAAATGTTTCATCAACCAATTGCCTGGATTTAATAAATAAGAAGTAAATAGCAGACAATAGATAATCACGACACGGAGGCGCCGGCGCGTGAACTGGAGCTTGTCTCATAAATAAACCGAAACTCAGCGTATAAGGTTATACTTGCCTCACAGACATGTCTACTTTTAAACAGAACAATTCAAAACGAAAGAAAACAGACTGCTCTCTGCTTATGTAATCCGTATGAAATGTGCATTTCTCTCTGGCGCGTTCACTACTGCAAAGATCGCGAGTCAGCATCGTCAACTTCATCTTTGCAGCCGACACTGACACAGAAAACACTTGTTTATTAATAAACAATTAAAATATTTCCTTGCTATATTTGACATTCATAATCATTACTTTTGCCGGTTCTTTGTGATAGCTTTTAGGTGCTTTATTGGCAGCGCCACTCTTACATGTTACATGAACGCGTCACCACCACATCACCGCACCGCATTCCACCACTTATAAAATGCAATTCAATGTGGAAGTAATCCAAGTATTCAGAATACGTTACTCAGATTTAGTAACATAACGGAATATGTTACAAATTACATTTTGGGGCATGTATTCTGTATTCTGTATCTAAATACGTTTTGAAAGTATCCTTCCCAACACTGTCCACATCTTGCAATGTTTACTAATGACTTTGACGTTACGACCTAGCAGCGCTGTCGTCATCTGTTTAGCCCGCCTTTATCAGATACACCGATGTGATTGGTGCGGCTCGGCTACAAGGGCATAGTTAATGAGCATCATTACTCGATGTCAGAACAACTCGCTGAGCAAGTTCAACTTGTGCTCTCGCGAGAACTCTGGATTTCCAGGGTAACAAACTAACATGGCGGTGCATATAGCTCAACTAACGCGATCGTTATAAAGGTGTTTAAACAATAAAACACTTGCACATATTTGACAATCAGAATATCAGAAATTTTTATATCAGACTTATATCAGAATATCAGACTTTGCATCACCAAGTCTTTTTACAATACAGATTGTATCAAAGCAGCTTCACAGTGATACCATGAAAATAACACAACAAAGAAAATAGCATAATCGTCCACCTTAAGTAAGGCAGATCAATAATATTGTTGAATATTAAATGTCCCCAACTAAGCAAGCCAAAAGCCAAAGGCAACAGCGGCAAGGAACCAAAACTCCATCAGTGACAGAATGGAGAAAAAACCTTGGGAGAAACCTGAGAGGAACCCCTTATAAAAGTGATCAGATCTAAATAACGGTCGCCTTGAAAAACTCAAGGTCAGCCAGAATATTTTAAATGTATGTGTAAAAAGGTTAAATATGAATTATTATTTGTATTAATTACAGTATTTTTTTTTAAACTTAATATTTTAAGTGCATAGTTTTTATTTCCCCTTTAGGTGCAGTACATTTTAAATTTAATCATTAAAGTTTTTGCACAGTGCAGTGTTAAATGGCTGGCAATAATAAATATTCTTATTAGAAATAATGCTGCCTCATTTTTGAGCTGTGCATAACTGTAGCTGAATAGTTAGGCCTACTAATATTGGTTATTATGGTGGAACTTGGAGAGCCACATATTTTCTGTGGTAAAAATTTGAGGTGGTACTTGGTGTAAAAGTTTGAGAACCACTGCACTAGAGCATGCAGTACGAGTTCCCATTCGAAAGGGAACTGCTGTTATTTATGACAAATACAATGTGACTATGAATGAATGAAGAATAAACACCAACCTCTTTGTTCTTCAGGATCTTCAGTGTGTTTCATTCTGCAGGGTTCTGGATCACTCATGTTCTCTCTGTCCTCTTTAATAAACTCAGTCTTTGCAGATTTCAGCTCTTCCTGATGCTCTGATGCTCGTCTTCACTTGTAGCTGATGGGAAATTACAGCATTTATTGGAGAATTACAGTGGGAGGAGCTGATCTGACAAAATAAAAATAAATAATAAGTTCCTGAATTTGTTTTTATACTAAATATCACATCTAAGCATTTATGTCTGTCTGTCTGAAGTAAAGTAACTGATGCAAATGTATAACTTATTTCATGGATAACCAGAACACAATCCTGCTTTTTCCATTACAATATAGGCAGATATCTAGAAAACATATAAAAAAAAAAACATAAAAAAAAAAAAACTAACACTAATGGCATTCATCTTAACCACTAAACTACAGAAGCATAATCTAAAATACATTTTAATTTTCTACATTCATTGCACTGATGTTATTAGATTAAAACTGACAATGATCCTAAAAAACTCAATGTTTAATATTTAGCAGTATCTGTTCCAGTATATTTTAACAATGTGAAGTAACACATTTGATTACAATTACGTATTTGGCAGACACTTTTTATCCAAAGCGACTTACATTCATGCATTTCAAGGTTTATTCTTATCGGTTCATAGTTATTAAAGATGAAATAAAACGGCAGCATCAATTCCCCTCACAGATCTCACACTTTACCTCTTGACTCGACATTCAGTAACAGTTCTCACTCCAAACATCGAGACAATCACACAAACGAACACAACATCGCTCAGGTCTGAATGAACTCAACATATTCTCCTCATGCTCGCTGCTGCTGCACTAAATGTTTATTTCAGAAGGAAGACGCCAGAAAAGACGCACAAGTATCGCTGTGATCGATGAAAACAATACAGAAATGAGCCTGTCGCTTAATCAAACTGTATAAAGTGTGTGTGATGGTTGTATAAATATGAGAAATACCGTGAACTGCTCTCCTCACCTCAGAAGACTCGACACTGAAACAACTTCTTCTTCTTCTTCTTCTTCTTCTTGCTTTTTTTACGGCGGATCGCAGACAGATATGTGCATTACCGCCACCTATCTAGGAAATGGACCATTGACACAACTATAACCTCTATTTACCCGCACAGAGGCTTCATAGAGTTTCATCCGGCGCTGCGTGTTCAGCTCCTCCGTCTACTCTCAGCCCCCATGACAGGTAGAAGAAGAAAAAAAAAAAGAAAAAAAGAAAACCCCTAATTTAAATGCGCTTATTTAACCCAGTATTTCCCAAATATTCTACCATTAGATTTATTATACTCCTATCTGACTTTAATACATTTTGAATAGTGAACTTAACTCCTATATTATTTAATTCCTCCTTCAACTCTTTCCTTTCAACATTATATCTCCTACAGTGCATTACTACATGCTCAACTGTTTCACTAACTTCACATGCCTCACATAAACCTGTTGGACTCTTACCTATTAAATGCAATGTACTATTCAATCTTGTATGTCCCAATCTTAATCTTGTAATCATATTCTCCTCATACCTACACCTACCTGATACTCTTCCTTTACCCACTATTGGCTCTATTTGATGCATATGTCTACCTTTTATTTCATTATCCCAATATTGCTGCCATATTTTCAGAATATTTTTTTTAATAATTGACTTAATTTCTGATCTACTAAATAAAATCGGTATATCTACTATATCTCGTTCTATTGCCTTTTTTGCTAATGCATCAGCCTCCTCATTACCTCTCAGCCCAATATGTGCTGGAACCCACAAAAACTGTACTTCTAAACTAGCTTGTTTGATTGAATATAATTCTTGAATTATCTCTATTACCATATCCTGTCTTGTTTCTGACTTCATCTCCTTCAAACTTATTAGAGCTGAACTACAATCTGAACATACTACTGCCTTGGATATTTTAACTTCCCTAATCCACCTTATTGCCATAATTATTGCAAACATCTCTCCAGTATACACCGATAAACAATCTGATATCCTTTTATTCTTATACACTTTAACCTTTGGAATAATGAATGCAGAACCCACATGATCAGTTTTTGGATCTTTTGATGCATCTGTAAAAATGTGCATATATTCCCCATATCTTGACCCAATATACTCCCTTACATTATATACTTCTGTTTCATATGAACCTTCCTTTTGTCTTTTTTCTAATAAACTTAAATCTACTTCTGGTTGGGGCATAACCCATAATGGTACTGGAGATAATGGAATTATTGGAGCATATCCAACCTCCTCCAATCTCATATCTCTAACTAATTTCCCCACACTCCATCCAAAACTATTACCCTCTTTCTTCTCATGTTCCCAGCTAGGACTCATTACCTTCCTTGTTGGATGATCCTCTCTCTGTCCTCTCAAATTTGCCCAATAAGATGCCATTAATTGCTGTCTTCTTATCTGCAATGGCATTTCACCCATCTCTACCTGAAGAGCCGAAACTGGAGAAGTTGGATATGCTCCGCAGCAAATTCTTAATGCTTGAGATTGAATTCTTTCTATTTTAACTAAATGAGATTTATTTGCAGAACCATATACAATACAACCATAATCCATTATAGATCTTATCATAGATATATATATAGTTTTTAAAGCCAATCTATCTGCTCCCCATTCCTGACCTGAAATACATCTCATTACATTCACAACTCGCTTACATCTTCCCACCATTTTCTCAATATGCTCTTTCCAAGTTAATCTAGTATCAAACCAAACTCCTAGAAATCTTACTGTACTTACACGCTCTAATTCTTTTTTGTATAATTTTAACTTAACATCCATATTCCTCCTCATTTTAGTAAAAACTATTATTTTTGTCTTTTCCACTGAAAACTTAAAACCATTTTCCCCTGACCACTTTTCTACTTCATTTAGCGCACATTGCATTTTCTTTATGTTATACTCTATATTCTTTCCTCTAAACCAGATAGCCCCATCATCAGCAAACAATGATTTCCCCATACTTCTATCAATCCTTAAAAAAACATCATTAATCATAATAATAAATAAAAGTGGACTTATTACACTGCCCTGAGGTGTACCATTATCAACTAGTCCACTTGAAGATATAGCTCCACCCACCTTTACTCTAATACTTCTTCCAATTAAAAACTCTTTAATCCAATTATACATTCTTCCTTTAATACTCATCTTCTGTAACTTTATTAGTAACCCCTCTTTCCACAACATATCATATGCCTTTTCTATATCAAAGAAAACAGCAATAACACTTTCCTTATTTATAAATGCCTTTCTTATTTCATCTTCTAAAAATACTATTGGATCCATAGTCCCTCTTCCACACCTAAACCCACTTTGATAAGAAGAAAACCAATTCATTTTTTCCAAATGATAAGTCAATCTATCAGTTACCATTCTCTCCATTACCTTACATAAATGAGAAGTTAAAGCTATTGGACGATAATTTATAGGATTACTTGGATCTTTCCCAGGCTTTTTAATAGGTATAATTAATGCTTCCTTCCAACTTTGGGGAATTATACCTTCCATCCATATTCTATTATAAAATGTTAAAATCACTTCCATAGAAATTTCACTAAAATGCTTCATCATACAATAACTAATTCCATCCACTCCTGTAGTAGATTGTTTCATTCTTCTTACTGCATTCTTTAATTCACTCATAGAAAATGATACATCTAACAAATTATCTTCAGCCTCTTTTTTCTTCTTTATTTCAGAATATTCCTTCATCACACACTCTCTCATTTTCTTACTCTGTTCAGTCAAATTCTCTGAGCTATTTACTTTAATAAATGAAACAACTTCTTCTTCTAATGGAGTTTTTTTATGGCGGATGGCAAACCAACTTTCGGTGCATTACCGCCACCAACTGGACTAAAGTGTGAAGCACTAATAAGCGTTTAAAAGTTAACAACTTAACAATAGAGTGGAGGAAAAAAAGAAAAGAAAAGGATATATATATATATATATATATATATATATATATATATATATATATATATATATATATATATATATATATATTTACATGTTATATTATGTTAAACCAATTACTTTAAATTCTCCAGTCTACTCCTATTGCTTTAATATATTTCATAATAACACTATATATTTTATCTTGCTCTGCATGCATTTTCAATATTAAATGATACAACACCCAATTTTCTTACTTCCTTCATAAGTTCTAACCTTTCTTTAACGTATTTTATACATTGTATTAAAACATGTTCAATTGTTTCTGCCTGATCACAATAATTACATTTACCCGTTTTATGTTTTCCTATTTTGAACAACGAATGATTTAGTCTAGTGTGCCCTATTCGAATACGAGAGATAATTGAATCTTCTTTTCTATTCCTAAAAACATTTCTTCCATTTCCTACTTGTTTCTGTATAATATAGGTACATATGTATACCCTTGTTATCACTATTCCATTCTTCTTGCCATTTGTTGTTAATGGATTCTTTAATTTTGCTTTTAACCTCTTTTTTTGCTCAGAGTTACTTTAATATTTATCTCGTGGTGTTTTTCAGCTTGCTTAGCTAGTTCATCATCCACTTCATTGGCCTCCACTCCAACCCACAAGAACACTATTAAGCTTACACTACTTATTCTTAACAACCTTGCAAGAATCTCATATATAATGTCTTGCCTTGATACTTTATTTCCACTTATGAGGCTTGTGATTGCTGCATAAGAATCAGAACATATTACTACTAATCTTGGTTTTACATCCTCTACCCACTGGAGTGCTACCATCATGGCAACTAACACAGATATATGATCAGTTATTCTTTTCTTAATACCAGTTTGAAACTTAGGAATATATACAGCAGCTGCTGTTCTTCCAGAGATATGATCCTTAGAGCCATCAGTATGCAACCATGACAAATAAGTCTGATCTAAATACTGCTGTGCAATAATGTTCTTTGGCATTGGAAATATCCACGGTGGTATACTGGATAATATAACACTAGGAAGCAAGCACTTTTTTAATTGCAAAAAGTACAGAGATGACATGTTTATAATATACAACTTTGTATACAAAATGTATGTGTTGAATGTCATCAGTACGTTTTCAACATACATTTTTTTACGGTCAATATAATTTTTGCCTGAAACCACACACCTTTGAAAACGAGTTTCAAGGCGCAAGATTTTGAAACAAATCATGGACTATGCATTCTGCCATAACAAATGAATACATTTCTGTCCAACTATCACTTCTGTCACAAAATATGGAACCTTGAGACTCAGACCTTTCTGACAATATGTGTTTTGTCAAGATTAGAAAAGGTTTTGATCATAAATTATGAAACGTGAAGACACCCAAAAGGGGAGGAGCCTGATAAAAGAATTTAGAGTACCATTTCTATGGAAACGCAACGCCCAATTTCAAAATGGTTTTCACAGGATGAATGATACTTAATTTATGAGAACTACTAAAATATGTGATGTAATATAAAAAGGCGATAAAAAGATGAAATTATATTTTAGAGGATTATAAATTGAGTTAACTTAAATTAAGTTGAGTGAACTTAAATTTGTAAGTTAACTTAATCCCTTTGATTGCTTGAATAAGTTGATATAATATTTAATCTTAAGTTATGACAACAAAACAACGTTAAGTTAAAAAATAATCTTTGATTCAAATAACAAAATATTAGTTGAAACAACAAAATCACTTGTAAAAACTCACATTTTTAGTTTCAATGAACTCAAAATTTTAAGGAAACCAGCTTGAGGAAACCAAGGAAACCAAGTATATATATATACTTTGTAGAAGATTTAAGATAATCTACTATATTGACAAATACTAAAATACTAGATTATATGTTTTATTATGAACTTTTAGCATGAAAACCAAATTCAATTATTAAAAGTGTGTGTGTCGACTTTTTGTGACAAAGGTCAGAACTCCTGTTATGATGTAGATTTTTTAAGGTGCACTCTCATCATAAATTCATCTATTACTGTTCATACTTAATTTGTATCAAAAAGAACAGTGCTGAAATATCTATTTAGGAGTCTTAGACCTTTCCAACGATATATAGTTTGTCATGATTAGATTAGGATTTAATTGTAATATAGAAGTAAACGCAGGCATCCCGCTAGCGGGACGGTGACAGTTATTGAAACCAAGTCCATTTTGTCCATTACAGGGGTTGAGAATAAAAGGTGTTTAAATCTGAAAAACACTGAAATTAATAAAAGTCTTAAATGCCTGAGGTGGGAAAATATGATTTTTTGGAGGTTTAATATGTGTCTAATGATGTGAGCTATTTAGAAAATGATGTATGTAGTTTAAAACAAAACAAAAATCCAAGCTGAACTATTACATGACTGTAAACATCTTCTCTCCTAGTATTTTCCCTCAGACTCTCGACGCTTCACTCCCCAGTCCAGCGGGTGGCGGTAATGTCGTGCTACTGGCTTTATGTACTTTTGGTCTAGAAAGATTTAGAATCGGGTCAATCAAGAAATGCCTGTAAACGGTAATATTCCCATCCTCATAGACGTGACTAGTTTTGAATCGAGCAGGAATATGTGGAGTTGCTGCAACTGAACTGAGAAGATTGTGTTTGTTAAAAGAGGAGATCGAGGAGGACTCGAGTGAACCAGAACCCTGGAGAATAATAAAACACGAGGAACAAGCAGGTTGGTGTCTATTTTAGATTAATCTTTCATGACTGTTCTGGTACATTAAGATAACAAAGCTTTAGACACGTCCCATACAAAGAGTTCCTGTGGTATTCTATGTGTTGTTAACCATCAAAAGTACCACACAAAACTAACTGGCAATTGTGTAGTGTTGTGTTTTTTGTTTTGTTTTTGGGACGCTTTACCACGGGATTTTGTTGTACAGTATGTTGTTGTAAAGTTTAATGTCGCAATCGTTACCATCTATTTGCATTAGTTTATATCCAGCTCAGCTTGTCACTTTTATGCATTCATTAGCCGGGCGAAGTTGCATATTTAAAGCTAGTGATGTGATTGCTTTCTCAACATCGATATGTTCATGCAGCCGACAGAAAACAAATCAGAAACGCATTGATTTGATTCAATTATTTTTATCACTGCAATACATATTGTAATTTTGATTAGATAATCATCAAGTGTTCTAACATAGAAGCAAATAAAGTGAGAGACTATACATGTAATATACATTTATTCAATGTTAATGCTCTGGCCTTTGCAGATATTCAAAGATGGCCATCTTTTTGATTACATTTTTAGCATTAACTAAGGTTAATAAATGTTGTAGTATTGTCCATTGTTACTTTGTTAATTTCAACATTTAATAATAGGCTACATTTTAAATTGAGTATTGTTATAGGTAAAATCCACTATCGGTCGACCTCTAGTAAGCTCACTTGCGTTCTCATTTCAGAGGTGTTCTGAGTAAATGATTATACGCTGATTCGTGAGTTCAGTTTCAGAAAATTCTCGGGCCAGCAGCATGTGTCCAAATTTCAATCAAACCGATACCAAATCGTCCTCATCTGCATCGCGACGCATCGTAGAAACGATTCATTTCGACACCCCTAGGGGACATGAATCGCAATACATCGCAGAATCGAATCGCAATACTTGCTGTATCGCAATATGTTAAGAATCGCAATAATATTGAATCGTGGCCCAAATATCGCTATACTATCGAATCGTCGCATTTTTGCCAATTCCCACCCCTAATATTTATCTTGTCTAGGGGCAGCAGGGGAGTAGCATATGTTATTAAAAGGGAAAGAAAGCGTATTGCCACCAAATAAAGCACAAACAAGAGAGAGAGCGTTGGTTCTGTCTGCAATCCCAGCACTCACCACACACACACATGTTCATGTTCCAAGAACATTTAAACTGGCAGTTATAAAACCTCTCATTAAGAAACCACAATTAGATCTTAATAACCTAGCAAATTATAGACCCATTTCAAATCTTCCATTTATGTCTAAAATATTAGAAAAAGTGGTGTCCGCTCAACTGGGCTCTTTCTTGCAAGAAAATGACATCTATGAAAAGTTTCAGTCTGGATTCAGACCGCATCATAGCACTGAAACAGCGCTCGTTAAAATCACAAATGATTTACTTTTAGCTTCTGACCAAGGCTGTATCTCAATATTAGTTTTACTTGATCTTAGTGCTGCGTTCGATACTATAGATCACACAATACTCTTAGATCGACTACAAAATTATACTGGTGTTCAAGGACAAGCATTAAGCTGGTTCAGATCATACTTATCTGACCGCTACCATTTTGTCTCTTTAAATGGAGAAAAATCGATCATAACTCAAGCCCTCTGTTATTCTCAATATATATGATGCCACTTGGAAATATTATTATATATATTATATAATATACATGGAATTAGTTTCCATTGTTATGCTGATGACACTCAAATATATATTTCATCACGGCCGGATGAAAACGCTAAATTATCCAAATTGACAGAGTGTGTTAAAGATATAAAAGATTGGATGACGCGTAATTTTCTTTTATTAAATCCAGACAAGACAGAGGTAATACTTATCGGTTCAAAAAACCGCCCAGAAAACCTCGCACAATACAACTTTATCATCACTGCATTGGTTACCTATAAAGTTCCGTATTAATTACAAGGTATTGCTACTGACTTATAAAGCCCTAAACAGCTTAGCTCCAGGGTATTTAACGGATCTTCTATCGCCCTATAATCCATCACGCTCTTTAAGATCAATAAATTCGAGGCTTTTGGTCATACCTAGGATATCCAGATCCACCAAATGAGGGAGAGCATTTTCACATTTGGCTCTGAAACTCTGGCATAGTCTTTCTGATACTGTTCGTTGCTTGGACTCGCTCTCCCAGTTTAAAACTAGATTAAAGACGCATCTTTTCGGCCAGGCATTCATATAGCCTAATATTTTTAATCTTATAGTTCAAACTACAATCCGGCCTCTAGTTCATAAATGCCAGAGGAGAACTGGCCCCGACTGAGCCTGGGTTCTCCCAAGGTTTTTTTTTTCTCCATTGGGTCACCTGATGGAGTTTTTGGTGTTCCTTGCCACTTTTGCCTTTGGCTTGCTCAGTTGGGGATATTTTGGGGATATTTAATTTTATCAATCAATAAATTTACACTAGAAACAAACCTTGTTGTGTTATTTTGGTTTAATGCTGTGAAGCTGCTTTGATGCAATCTGTATTGTGAAAAGCGCTATATAAATATACTTGACTTGACACACAGGGTAACTCTTTAGGATTTTTAATTGTAAAGTAAAGTCTATTTTACAGCAGTTAAAGGAGTCATATAATGCCATTTTTGTACAAGCTAATATGTTTCTTTAGGGTCTAAATTAAAAGTTTGTAATATACTTTAATTAAAAATTCTCATTAGTATTGTAAGAAAACACTCATTTTGCCTGGTCAAAAACAGCTGTTTTCAGCACGCCGTTTCAGTGCGTCTTTAAATGATGATGAGCTTTGCTCACCCCGCCCCTCTGTTCTGTGAGGCGTTCTGAAACAACGCACGTGGACCGTTGCCTTGACAACAGTTGAGGTTATATTTTGGAACAATAATGCAACGGGAGTTTCTGGGAATATAAATACGTCTTTGAACCTGACTCGGAGTCTGAACAAGATGACGGCCCGAAGAAGTTCGACCATTACGGCTCGGACAGGACGTTTCTGAATGGTTGGTTAACATAATGTCATTTTCATCTATTTTTGTATGTACTGGCATGGTAGAATAGAGAGATACAAACGCTTTACTTATGTATAGGTTAGTTCGTTGACAGATTGATGCTGAAAAACTATTTTTGTAAATGTTAGGCTTCTCAATGATGCGTATTGCGTTACGTTATCTCTGTGTTGACTGTTTCTAGCAGTAGTTGAAAGATACCTAATCATTTGTTGTACACAGTTTTTATAACACATAACGCGTTGTTCATTATTATACAGTATAGGAGAGTTGTTTTGAGAACGTTGTTACATAGAAAACATGCCGTAATGTACCCTACGATGCAGTAAACATTAGCCACATTCATCATAAAGTGCAAGCGATTTGCAAAGATTAATATACAGGTTAATAAAACGTTATACTTCTTCTGGAATTGCAGCAGGCACACGAATAGTTGGTACAGATTCGTTTTTCAGTAGCAGCCTCTTAGCAAACCCAGCTTTATACTGACACTCGTTTAAAAAGCAGTCTGGTGAGAAATGATTAGCAGCTAGCGCAAACAGAATGGCATTTAGACTGATCGTTGGGAATATTTCCTTCAAAAACAAAACTCAGCCACTGCGTCTTCAGCGGGTCGGATTTCGGAACAGTAAAATGACTGTTTATCAATCAATAAATTTACACTAGAAACAAACCTTGTTGTGTTATTTTGGTTTAATGCTGTGAAGCTGCTTTGATGCAATCTGTATTGTGAAAAGCGCTATATAAATATACTTGACTTGACACACAGGGTAACTCTTTAGGATTTTTAATTGTAAAGTAAAGTCTATTTTACAGCAGTTAAAGGAGTCATATAATGCCATTTTTGTACAAGCTAATATGTTTCTTTAGGGTCTAAATTAAAAGTTTGTAATATACTTTAATTAAAAATTCTCATTAGTATTGTAAGAAAACACTCATTTTGCCTGGTCAAAAACAGCTCTGTTTTCAGCACGCCGTTTCAGTGCGTCTTTAAATGATGATGAGCTTTGCTCACCCCGCCCCTCTGTTCTGTGAGGCGTTCTGAAACAACGCACGTGGACCGTTGCCTTGACAACAGTTGAGGTTATATTTTGGAACAATAATGCAACGGGAGTTTCTGGGAATATAAATACGTCTTTGAACCTGACTCGGAGTCTGAACAAGATGACGGCCCGAAGAAGTTCGACCATTACGGCTCGGACAGGACGTTTCTGAATGGTTGGTTAACATAATGTCATTTTCATCTATTTTTGTATGTACTGGCATGGTAGAATAGAGAGATACAAACGCTTTACTTATGTATAGGTTAGTTCGTTGACAGATTGATGCTGAAAAACTATTTTTGTAAATGTTAGGCTTCTCAATGATGCGTATTGCGTTACGTTATCTCTGTGTTGACTGTTTCTAGCAGTAGTTGAAAGATACCTAATCATTTGTTGTACACAGTTTTTATAACACATAACGCGTTGTTCATTATTATACAGTATAGGAGAGTTGTTTTGAGAACGTTGTTACATAGAAAACATGCCGTAATGTACCCTACGATGCAGTAAACATTAGCCACATTCATCATAAAGTGCAAGCGATTTGCAAAGATTAATATACAGGTTAATAAAACGTTATACATACTTCTTCTGGAATTGCAGCAGGCACACGAATAGTTGGTACAGATTCGTTTTTCAGTGGCAGCCTCTTAGCAAACCCAGCTTTATACTGACACTCGTTTAAAAAGCAGTCTGGTGAGAAATGATTAGCAGCTAGCGCAAACAGAATGGCATTTAGACTGATCGTTGGGAATATTTCCTTCAAAAACAAAACTCAGCCACTGCGTCTTCAGCGGGTCGGATTTCGGAACAGTAAAATGACTGCTGTGTTCCTTATTACATCTAAGAACTGAACACCACAATCGCTTAGACGCCATTCTGCTCCAGCATAAACAATGGCGGACTACTATGACGACAGCTGTCACAGCTCGCTCAGGGCGGGTCTTGTGTTGAAACACGGCTGTCAATCACAATCGCGGGAGGGGCGTTGGATATTATGACGTCACAATATCGAACGGCTTGATTTCAGAGAGGGTCAAACATATAAGGAGATTAAAACAAAACCACTGGGTGGATTTTTATCATGATAGGATGGTTGTGTACAGGCACTGCCAACAGACATTTCAGTGCAATCAACTTGTAAAAGTGCATGTACCATTATAGGACCCCTTTAAGAGTAAGGTTGATAACAGTAAAAATAACCCAAACAAAAGAAAAGATAGGACGCTTCAAGCTTCAGGAGAGGATTAAAGCCAAAACAAACAAAAAAAGTGTAAGCTACCTGGTAGTAAGGGAGTCTAATTAACCTATCAAACAAAACGAAGCTACTACCTCCAGTGTAAACTTCTAAATGTTGCAGAGCTAAGAGAAGAGCTAAGGTTTCCTTCTCTATGGTGCTGTAATTCTGCTGGCACTTGGAGAGTTTTCTGGAGAAGTAACATCCCGGGTTGTCCACTCCAGAGGCATCTTCCTGCAGTAGAACTGCTCCTACCCCAGTTGCACTGGCCTCTATTTGCAGTTTAAAAGGCAGGTTGAAGTTTGGCCAGAGAGCACAGGGGCATTACACATAATGTCTCTTGCAGCAGAAAGAGCATTAGCTCACTCCGCACTCCATATAAACTTCCTAGAGGGACTCAGGAGGTTAGTTAATGGAGAGACAACAGTGGAGAAATTCTCGTAGTAGCCTAAAAATCTTCAAGGGAACTGGAAACTCTGGAATGGTCGAGACCTTAGCTTCCACTGGGCGAACCTGACCATGACCAACCTTTTTACCTAAGTAAATCACAACGGCTTTTGCGAAATAACATTTTGCTAGGTTCAAAGTCAAAAAAAGCTTCAGCCAACCGACAGAAAACTTCAGTAAGCGTGTCTAGATGGCTTGTATCTGAAAAATGTGATCGTCATGTATCTGAGAAAATTACGACATCATCTAGATATGCTTCGCAGTGTGATACTCCTGATTGTTACTGGGAAGTAACACTACAGAAACATAGGATTTGTGGCTATAATGTTTTAAAAATAATAACTGGAAGATCAATGTATCCCATTCATGGAAAGTTTCAGGGATGTATAATTAATTTATTAAAAAAGGTCAAAAAGTTCATAATATTTTACATAATTTTTTTACATCACTGCTCACTTTTATGTTATTTCACTTCATATTTCTCTTCATTAATATTTTGATGTACTGAAATTGAAATTTAATTCTTTCTTTCATTTCAGACCTGATGGAAGTGAAGGAGGAACATCATGTCAAGCCTGGAAAAAATCGCTCAAAGACTAAAAAGAAATTTTTAAAGAAAAGAGACAAGAAATCTTTCACCTGCACTCAGTGTGGGAAGAGTTTCACAACCAAACATAGTCTTGAGCGACACGTTAGGATCCACACTGGAGAGAAGCCGTTCACATGTGATCAGTGCGGGAAGAGTTTCACATACAAAGAAAATCTTGAGTTTCACATGAAAGTTCATTCTGGAGAAAAGCCGTATGCATGCGATCAGTGTGAAAATCGTTTCTCAAGCAAAGGAAACCTTAAGACGCACATGAGAACCCACACTGGAGAGAAGCTGTTCACATGTGATCAGTGCGGCAAATCTTTTCTTAGTGCATCAAACCTGAAGGCACACCTAACAGTTCATACGAAGGAGAAGCCACATTCATGTTCTGTGTGTGGAAAGAGTTTTTCACTGCTGAAATATTTACATGAACATCAGAAAATTCACACTGGTGTGAGAGAGTACATGTGCTTTGAGTGTGGGAAGACTTTTACTACAGCAAACTGTTTAAAACTGCACCAGAGAATTCACACTGGAGAAAAACCTTACAAGTGTTCACACTGTGACAAGAGATTCAGTCTGTCAACAAATCTGAAAACACATGAGAGGATCCACAGCAGAGAGAAGCCACACATGTGTGATCAGTGCGGGAAGAGTTTTGCTTTTAAAAGTCACCTGAAGCTACACCTGAAGATCCATACAGTGGAGAAACCACATAAACGCAGTCTGAGATCACGGTAAGTAACTGTGAATGAGAATGTTCTGGAAAGTGATTTTGTGGCTCTCTGTGATGGAACCATGAGACGTCGCTCGTTGACCGATCGTAGGCTTCTGGTAGGGGTGTAGACTCATAGGAGTGAGTGAAAGAAGGAGGGAGCTGAGCCTGTGATAGATCTGTAAGTACGCGTCAATGCCTTGAACTTGATGCGAGCAGCGAGAGGTAGCCAGTGCAGAGAGATGAACAGAGGAGTGACGTGGGCCCTCTTGGGCTCGTTGAAGACAAGACGAGCTGCAGCATTCTGGATCATCTGTAGAGGTTTAGTTGCACATGATGGAAGTCCCCCCAGAAGAGCATTGCTGTAGTCAAGCCTAGATATGACCAGGGTCTGGACGAGAAGTTGTGTTGCATGCTCAGTAAGGAAAGGCCTGATCTTCCTGATGTTGTGCAGTGCAAATCCGCATGATCGAGCTGTCTTTGAAATGTGATCTGTGAACGTCAGCTGGTCATCAAACGTTACTCCAAGATTTCTGACCGAACTTGATGGGGTGATTGATGATGATTCTAGCTGGATAGTGAAGTCGTGCTGTAGAGACGGATTGGCAGGGAGGACGAGAAGCTCAGTCTTTGCCAGGTTGAGCTGCAGGTGATGTTCCTTCATCCATGTGGAAATGTCCGCCAGACAGCTTGAGATCCGTGCAGCTACTGTGGGATCATCTGGTTGAAATGAGAGGAAGAGCTGTGTGTCATCAGCATAGCAGTGGTAGGAGAAGCCGTGTGCCTGTATGATGTGTCCCAGTGATGTGGTATAGATGGAGAAGAGGAGGGGTCCCAGCACTGAACCCTGGGGAACCCCTGTGGTCAGTTGATGTGCTCTGGACACCTCGCCTCTCCATGCGACCCTGAAGGACCTACCTGTGAGATAGGACTCAAACCAGTGGAGGGAAGTTCCTGTGATGCCCAGTGATGAGAGGCTGGACAGAAGGATTTGATGATTCACAGTGTCGAAGGCAGCAGACAGATCCAGGAGAATGAGGACTGAAGATTTGGAAGCAGCTTTTGCGATCCGTAGGGCTTCAGTGACCGACAGTAATGCAGTCTCAGTTGAATGCCCTTTCTTGAAGCCAGATTGGTTGACATCCAGCTGGTTGTTTAGAGACAAGAAGGATGTTACTTGGTTGAAAACAGCTCTTTCAAGTGTTTTTCGCAATGAATGGTAGGAGAGAGATAGGTCTGTAATTCTGTAATTCGGTCTGTTTAGTGTTGGTTTTTTAAGCAGTGGAGTTACCCGAGCCTGCCTGAATGCTGTAGGGAAAGTGCCAGTCTGGAGGGATGAGTTGATAATGTGTGTGAGTGCTGGTAGAAGTGTGGGAGAGACGGCTTGTAGAAGGTGTGAGGGGATGGGGTCTAGAGGGCAGGAGGTAGGATGACTGAAGAGGAGAAGTGTAGATGCTTCTTCCTCGGTTAGTGGAGAGAAGGAGGAGAGAGGGTTATTGGCTGTGGAAGGGGTCAGACTGGGTTCCTGTGTGTGCAACAATAACAAACTAATATGTAAGAATTTCTTACCTTACATCTTTCTTGTCTTCAAATCGTGTTCTTCTTCTTCTGAGGTAGCCTAAATCCAATGTAAGCTCAGGCACGTCTTTCAAACTTGACGAAAAGTGAAGTGTTTTGGTGCTTTGTTTTTGAGGTAGGCCTAATGAGCGCGATCGCGTTCCATGTGGAGATTTGCATGTCAATCTCTTTTGCGCAAGTGGACGTGGCCAAATTAAATTTAATGAGCAAGCGTTTGAGAAGCTGGACATCTTGTTGGTTTTATACAAATTACAGAGAATATTTGTTTTCGTTTTGAATCTGATCATTTAAAAGTACACACTTAAATGTTTATAAAGGTATATGGCTCATAAATGTGTGACAAGTATTCGCTGAGTTTTGTTTCAGTTTATAGACGTGCTCAAGAAAAAAAAGTTCACCGCGATGGAGAGGCAGAACGCACAACCTGTTTATTTTCTTTATTTTACAAAAGCACAATGTTTTGATTTGATTGTAAGTGTATACAAAAGTAGAAATATCACAGTTTTTTTTTCTATATTTCTTTTTTCTGTATGACCATAAATGACGGAGTAATTTAAGTTTATAGTGCTACAATGTGGAGAAAATCCAGCAAAACGCGCAGGCGCGTTTGTCGACCTCAGAGGGTTAAAATGATTTTTGCTGTATTTACAATTTTTTGTAGTTGGTCTGCTGCTAGCTTCGTTGTTTGATTCTGTTAAGCTTGGACCCGATAATTGCTGCTTACCGCTATATTTGTTCTTACTGCCAGTTGAATGTGTTTTTAAAGAATATAAGCACATTCAGTATATTTATACCAGGGAAAAGTGAGTATGTTTGATGTAAAGCATTTTCATGTTGAGGACAACTTGGCTTGTGCACATTTCTTGCAGCAGCTTATCGTATGACCGCCATCATTTTCAGATGTGTTTTCTCCATAGAAATGTGTTTTTCACTATTGTAAATGGATATGATTGGTAGATGCTTTTTTGGTTGTTGAATATTTTACGTTGTGTGTTGCTGTGGCTTTGACAAAATCTGATGATTCAGGGTTTTTATAAACTTTTTTTTTTTTTTATATATTTTTTTTTATATCTGAAATATTTGTTATTCATCTCACACCTGAGTCAAATTGTCTGTTGGAAATGACACGTTTGTTTTTGGCAGAACTACCAGAAAGCATCTGGAGGGAAAGGACCGAGAGAACAAGGAGAGTGAAGAACCGAGTGAAGTGAAGGAGGAGAGTGAAGAACTGAGTGAAGTGAAGGAGGAACATCATGTCAAACCTGGAAAAAAATCTTTGAGTTGCTCAAAGACTAAAAAGAAATTTTTAAAGAAAAGAGACAAGAAATCTTTCTCCTGCACTCAGTGTGGGAAGAGTTTCACAACCAAAGGAAGTCTTGAGCGTCACGTTAGGATCCACACTGGAGAAAAGCCCTTCAAATGTGATCAGTGCGGGAAGAGCTTCACATACAAAGAAAACCTTGAGGTTCACATGAAAGTTCATTCTGGAGAAAAGCCGTACACATGCGATCAGTGTGAAAATAGTTTCTCAAGCAAAGGAAACCTTAAGACGCACATGAGAACCCACACTGGAGAGAAGCCGTTCACATGTGATCAGTGCGGGAAGAGCTTCTCACAAAAAACAAATCTTATGGTGCACATGAATGTCCACAGTGGAGAGAAGCCGTTCACGTGTGATCAGTGTGGGATGAGTTTCAGTCAATCAGCATACCTTAAAGGACACATGAGGGTCCACACAGGAGATAAGCCGTTTATGTGTGAACAGTGTGGAAAGAGTTTCCCACACAAATATAGTCTTGTACTTCACAATAGAGTTCATACTGGAGAGAAGCCGTTCGCATGTGATCAATGTAGCAAAACATTTCTTAGTGCATCAGCCCTGAAGGCACACCTGACAGTTCATACGAAGCAGAAGCCACATTCATGCTCTGTGTGTGGAAAGAGTTTTTCACTGCGACACAATTTAAAAGTACATCAGAAAATTCATACTGGTGTGAGAGAGTACATGTGCTTTGAGTGTGGGAAGACTTTTAATACAGCGGACCGTTTAAAACAGCACCAGAGAATTCACACTGGAGAAAAACCTTACATGTGTTCACACTGTGACAAGAGATTCAGTCTGTCAACAAATCTGAAAATGCATGAGATGATCCACACTGGAGAAAAACCTTACAAATGTTCATACTGTGACAAGAGATGCAGTCTGTCAACAAATCTGAAAAAACATGAGAGGATCCACAGCAGAGAGAAGCCACACACTTGTGATCAGTGTGGGAAGAGTTTTGCTTTTAAAAGTCACCTGAAGCTACACCTGAAGATCCATGCAGTGGAGAAACCACATAAACGCAGTCTGAGATTACGGTAAGTAGTTCATCCTTATGTGCTGAGCAACCAAGTCTCTTCTAAGTTAGTTTCCTAACAGCCACGATGAGCGACAAGACATTCACATGAGATTTGTCTGTTCAGACCAATGCTAAGAAATGGCAGTAAATGCACATTCAATCTCTGACAGTAGGTGGCGCTCATGGAAAAGCGGAAAAACAACATAATGCGCACCTTTGTTTCTGACTCCCACTTGTCATGCCTGCTACAGACTGCAATTTCGGCAATTCTCTAAGATCATTACAAATCACACTGTACGACATGGATCTAATAATCTTGGGCACGACATGTATGTAGACTCTACAGTGATGAAACCTATTGAATCGTAGGCTATGACGGAAGTTAGTATAGAATAATTAAATGTCATGAGCATGTGCTAATGGTAAATAGGGCAAGGTAAATCACACAGTAATTGTGTTTTTTATGTGCGCTGAATAAAAGAGGAAGCGAAATGGATAGGGAAAATAGGCCAACTTGGTAAGTCAATTTTGCAAATCGTCGCTGTCGGGCGGAATCCTCGTATCTCCAAAACCATTATTTTTCAGGAAATTAAAACACAACATTTCCCCAAAATCATGTTTCTCCCAATCACGCCCCTCCAGGTGCCACTGTCGCTGCCCACGTGGGCGTTGAAGTCCCCCAGTAGAACGGAGCACTTTCCAGTACCCCTCACAGAGTCTCCAAGAAGGCCGGGTACTCTGCACTGCCGTTTGGCCCATAGGCGCACACGAAAGTTAGACATATCCCCGACCCGAAGGCGAGGGGATTAACCCTCTCGTTCACCGTTGTGAACTCCAACACATGGCGGCTGAGCTAGGGGGCTATAAGCAAACCCACACCAGCCCGCCGCCTCTCACCATGGGCAACTCCAGAGTGGTGAAGAGTCCATCCTCTCTCGAGGAGTGTGGTTCCAGAGCCCAAGCAGTGCGTAGAGGTGATCCCGACTATCTCTAGTTGGTACCTCTCGACCTCACGCACAATCTCAGGCTCTTTCCCCGCCAGAGAGGTGACGTTCCACGTCCCTAAAAGCTAGTTTCCACGTCCAGGGATCGGGCTGTCGAGACCCCCGCCTTCGACTGCTGCCCGATCTACTACGCACCGACCCCTTACGGTCCCTCCCGTAGGTGGTGAGCCCGTGAGAGGACGGCCCCACGTCGCTCTTTCGGGCTGAGCCCGGCCGGACCCCATGGGGGAGGCCCTGCCACCAGGTGCTCGCATACGAGCCCCAACCCCAGGCCTGGCTCCAGGGTGGGGCCCCGGCTGTGCCATGCCGGGCTACGTCACGGTCCTTGATTTTAAAGGGGGGGTGAAATGCTCATTTTCACTCAATCTCCTGTTAATCTTGAGTACCTATAGAGTAGTATTGCATTTAATTTGGGCTTTTTAACCTTGGCTTTTATTGAACTTTTAATTGTTTATTGCCCTTGCTGATATACTGTCACCGACTGCTGCGTTCATACCAGCTATACCTGGCTCTTTTTGCTTCTCTACCTGACTTTCCCGTTTGAGCCAAAATGTGGATCAGCAAGTCGGTAATACTCATGTGGACTGCTGCGCTTCTCCTCACAAGTTCCTCGTCAGCTTTGTTTCAATACTCGACTTCTGAGCTTCTCAAACTCTGCTTCAATCCGACTGCCTCAGCAGTGTTAAAATCGACGCTGCACCCTGGCCCGGAAAACGCTCGCTTACCTCGTCGGAGATATCTTCATCATGGGTCCCGACGGAGTTTCAACATCGATGCCTCCACTTCAATCAACTCCTTCTGGTCCTCATCTCGCCGTCAACCGAGATCATCCAGCAGGAGGGTGGACCAGAGTGTGCTAACCAGTCTACCCAGGTCTGCTAATGCTAGCTCTGTCTCCCACAAGAACAACCTTAGTGATCTCCACTTTGGATTATACAACATCCGATCACTTTCGGGCAAAGGACTTTTTCTCCAGGATTTCATCAATGATCGTAAATATGACTTCTTTAGTCTGACAGAGACTTGGCAGCAGCCAAATAACTTTTCTCAGTTGAATGAAGCAACTCCCCCCGGGTTTGTTTACAGCTGTCAACCCCGCGCTATAGATAATATATCGCGAGAGCTGGAAAGTCTCGCCTGTCTCTGTGCCACTTTTTCAGTCATTTGAGTCTCTTGTCATTAAACTAAATGGTCCATCCCCTATCATTGTAGCCACCGTGTATCGTCCACCTAAGCACAATTCAGAATTCATTAATGAATTTTCAGCTTTTCTTACACTTATATCACCTCTTTCCCCTAATGTTATTCTCCTTGGTGATTTTAACATCCATATTCATAATAACAATAACTACCTCGCAAAATACTTTATATCATGCCTTGATAGTTTTGAATTGCAGCAGTTTATTAATTTCCCCACCCATTCAAAGGGCCATATCTTGGATCTACTTTGCTGCTTTGGTGTCACTCCTTTTAACTGTACTGCATTTGACCTTCCCATCTCTGATCATAAACTTATTTCATTTAATGCTAAGGCGACACTATTCAAAACGAAACTGTCACGTACAATCTCTTTCCGTAACATCAAGTCCATTGACCCAGTAGCTCTAGACTCTGGTATTGTCAATCTTCCCAATATTGACTTCACATCCACCCCTGATGAACTGCTCAGTCACTACGATTGTGGCCTACATCATCTCCTCGATACCCTGGCTCCAATAAAAACACGGACTGTTTCCTTTTCCCAATCTGCACCCTGGTTTACTTCTGAACATCGCCAACTGAAAGCTAGAGGTCGCCAACTGGAACGCCTCTATAGAAAAACAAACAAATGTTTTATACCCATTTACTTTCCTATAAAGATTCTCTTTCCACTGCAAAGTCCAACTACTATACAGATTTAATCAGTTCAGGCTTTGGTAACTCTCAAGCACTTTTTTCACTGGTGCATAAAACACTTTGTCCACCTGATGCTCTACCACTACATTTTTACTCCACTGACTCCTGTAATTCTATTATGACATTTTTTTTCTACTAAAATTGATCGTATACATCAACAGTTACCCCCTCAGATCTCAACCTTCGAGTTATCGTCTGATTTTCAAATATCTTCTTGTCATCTTTTATCTGCCTTTACCCTCCCCTCTGCTGCTGAAATAACCAACCTTGTTCGCAAATCTAAACCATCAACCTGCCAACTTGATCCTCTTCCGACTACATTGGTTAAAACGTGCATTCACTCCCTGACCCCTCTCATAACTGCAATTATCCATTCCTCGCTTATCACTGGTATTGTTACGTCAGCCTTCAAATCAGCGGCAATAACCCCTATCCTTAAGAAACCTGTAGCTGACCCCAGCAACTTTAACAATTTCCGCCCAATTTCCAACCTCCCTTTCCTTTCAAAAATTCTTGAAAAAACAGTTGCTTCTCAGATTCATGACCACCTTACCCACAATAGTCTTTATGAACAGTTCCAATCAGGTTTCCATCCCCTTCATAGCACCGAAACAGCTCTTGTTAAAATAACCAATGACCTCCTCACGGCTGCGGACTCTGGATTACTAACAATCCTTATCCTTCTGGACCTGAGTGCGGCTTTTGACACCATTTCCCACACCATCCTTATTGACCGATTAGCTTCCCTTGGATTATCTGATACACCCTTGCACTGGTTTAAATCATATCTCTCTGGCCGTACTCATTTTGTACAACTTAAAAAATTTCAGATTCCACTCTGCTCCCCTTTCCTCTGGTGTTCCCCAAGGCTCTGTCCTTGGACCCCTTTTGTTCATTATTTACCTTCTCCCTCTTGGCCATATTTTTCGTAAACATAACATCCAGTTCCATTGCTATGCAGATGACACCCAGCTCTACTTATCCACCAAACCTAATACATCCCTTCCTCCCACCTCCCTATCTAATTGCCTTCAGGAAATCAGATCCTGGTTCTCGCTAAACTTTCTCAAGCTTAACAGTGACAAATCTGAACTCCTCCTTATTGGCACCAAATCCATCCTCTCTAAAATAAATTACTTCTCCATCTCTGTCGAAAATTCATCTGTGTTTCCCTCCCCTCAGGTTAAGAGTTTGGGTGTCATCTTAGATAGCACTCTGTCATTTCAGTCCCACATTAATAATATCACTCGGTCAGCATATTTCCATTTACGTAACATCTCTCGCTTACGCCCAACTCTTTCCGCCAACAGTGCTGAAATTCTGGTTCACACCCTGGTCACCTCCCGCCTAGATTATTGCAATTCTCTCCTCTATGGTCTACCTGACAAATCCATCCATAAATTACAAATAGTCCAAAACTCTGCTGCCCGTATCATTACTAGAACCCCCTTCATCAGTCATATAACACCTGTTCTGCAGCAACTTCATTGGCTTCCCTTCAAATATCGCATAATTTATCAAATTCTTCTCCTTACATTTAAAGCTATCCATAATCTTGCCCCCAAGTATCTCACTGAGCTCCTTCATATCAAGATACCCACCCGTTCTCTCAGGTCCTCTTCTTCCATTCAGCTCATCCTTCCACATGCTCGTCTGGTTACCATGGGGTTTAGAGCTTTCAGTCATTCAGCTCCATATCTTTGGAACTCTCTGCCCCACTACATTCAACACTCCACGTCCATAACTACTTTCAAAACTCACTTAAAAACTTATCTTTTTAGACAGGCATACTCTCTTTAACTTTTACATTTGTTTTGACTGTAAGGACCCCACCCTTTCTCCTGTTCTTAATAGTATTATTATTTTATTATATTGCCTGCTTTCGCTGATTCAATGTTAAATGGATTGAGTGTTTTATTGTTGATTTTGTAAGGTGACCTTGAGTGTTGAGAAAGGCGCCTATAAATAAAATGCATTATTATTATTATCCGATTTGATGAGGTAACGTACTGCTTTCGCTCTCTTCTCTCTCTGTCTGGTCTACAAGTGCGCGCGCGCCGGCGGAGAAGTGCCCTTAGGACCCATATAAGGAAATTCCGCCCCATCTTACGTGACACAGACCCATACTCGAAAAAAACTTTCCGAAACTTGTGACAAACCGGAAGGACAATTTTTGGCACAGAAATACTCCTTCAAACGTACAATTTAATTTTTGAAACTTTGTCCATGTTTAGCATGGGAATCCAACTCTTTAACAGTGTAAAAAACTCAGTATGCATGAAATAGCATTTCACTCCCCCCCCCCTTTACCTTAATCATAAAAGGTTTCTGAACCGCTCTTAGTCTGACTCGTCACCTAGGACGTGTTTACCTTGGGAGACCCTACCAGGGGCATATAGCCCCAGACAACATAGCTCCTAGGGTCCTTCGGGTACTCAAACCCCTCCACCATGGTAAGGTGGAAGTTCAAAGAGGGGGCTTTTAGAATTAAAATTTAGTATTAGCCTGTTTTTGGTCAGAAGACTGCGACAACGGCCGTCTTTGAACCTCTCTCACTCTATGACATTGCACCACGCTTTAGAAGCCACGACCACAGAAACCGCCAGGATTAGTCATCTTTCGTCTGATACTGTTCAAAATCCTACAATGTGTACCGGGCATTACGGAGAACATCAAACAGTATTTTAATTTCTACAAACAGCCATTCGTATTTTCTATTTGTTATGGTGCTTATCAAAAATAAAGAGCTAGAAGGGATGCTTCCAGATTATTTCAGCTTAGGTTTTTACGCATACACAAGGGTTCGCGCACAGTGTGCATGACACAATTTTCATCTCTAGAATAGTATGCGCTCTCCTTGATTTCACCTTGCCATTCAGGTTGCACATGCCTGTTAAATTTGTTTTCCAGCACTGGCCTGCTAGCGGCGTCAAAAGCTGACTGTACTTGCCTCTCTTCAGCTCAGTCTCAGATAAAAAGCTGCGCTTGAAAACATTAGAAGGGACTAAAGGCAACTGTCAACTAAATTGGGGTTTCTGGGCCTGCGTGTGAGTAATCATCTGTCTATATCAGCAGGTATCAAGAGTCTGTTCATCATTCAAAGAGGGAAACCACAACTACGACTGCAGATATACAAACCGTAAACTCAGTAGCATTTGCTTACTATTTTGAATAGTAATCACGCTGATCACTTTCTTCATTATTATGAACATATTTGTGCATTCAAATGCTCAGGTAAAATGAAGTAAAATAAGTCTTCTGTCTGTAACTTCTTTGCTCGTTTTTATTCTTGTGCATTGACTCGTTCGCTAAGCTGAACAGTAGGGCTAAATGATTGATCGCAATTAACCCGAAACCGTTCTTGGCACGATTATCAAATCGCAAAGGCTGCATTTTTTTTTTATGCGCAGATTGTCAGTGAAGCACGGCTTTGAGATGTTGTTATATTTGGAGCGGCATGCCGAGTCAAATGATATACAATTTTCCCATCGGCCATTTTGGTTCATCGGCACGATGCCCTGATGCCCTGAAAGAGTCTGAGAAGTTTCGAACCAGCGCCACCTAGTGGTAAAATCTAATATTCACATGCTTAACTTTGGATTCGGTTGACTTATTTTCACGGGAGTCATCTCCATATTCATGAATCCTTGCAGAGTCCAATGATACCAAACATGCAATGTTGTTGCATGATACCAAACATGATACCAAACATGCAACAACTTTCGAGAATATCTTTAAATCCGTTAGTCTGATCAAGGCGAAACCACTGTAGGAAAATTGAAAACATAGTTTGTTGACTAAATGCTAATGGACAAATTGCATATTTTTGCCACTTACTATAAAATTTTGACAAGTCAGGTTTGGGTAATTTTTTATGTGTTCATACATATAAATGTCTATAACTTTTAAAAGAAATGAGATTTTCACCAAATTTCACACACTTATGTATGTGGGCCCTCTGAGGACATACAACAAAAAGTGGTGGAACACTGCCACTCTGTGTCGGTATAATTAAACAAAAAAATTTATTAAAATCATTAAAAAAAAATTAACTTTAGGCCCTAATTAAAGCACCGTCTGTGTGATTGACTTCAAAATTGCCATACAGTGTCTTTGTCTCAGTTGTTAACATACAAATCGTGTACCTTGAAAAACATGGCCGTCACTTTCTTAAAAATACTAATAATTTGAAAATTAAAAAAATTGACAGTGCACTTTGTAGACTGAACACCATTCTAATAATACTCATCTGAGTGAGTATTAATTGTAATACCACATCAGAGTAAACAACACAGGCATCTGTTCAGCATCCAGGAAAAAACCTGAGTGTGTTTGATGTGAAGCATTTTCATGTTGAGGACAACTTGGCTTGTGCACATTTCCTGCAGCAGCTCACCGTGTGACCTCGATTATTTTCAGATGTGTTTTCTCCATAGAAATGTGTTGTTGTTTTTAATGGCTTCAAAAAAATCTGAGTTATGATTTATGCGATTACTCTGAAATATTTGTTATTCATCTCACACCATGTCTGTTGGAAATGACACTTCTTTGTTTTTGGCAGAACTACCAGAAAGCATCTGGAGGGAAAGGACCAAGAGAACGAGGAGAGTGAAGAACTGAGTGAAGTTAAGGAGGAACATCATGTCAAACCTGGAGAAAAATCTTTGAGTCGCTCAAAGACTAAAAAGTCATTTTTAAAGAAAAGAGACAAGAAATCTTTCACCTGCACTCAGTGTGGAAAGAGTCTCAGAACCAAACGAGGTCTTGAGTGTCACGTTAGGATCCACACTGGAGAGAAGCCCTTCAAATGTGATCAGTGCGGGAAGAGCTTCACAAACAAAGAAAACCTTGAGGTTCACATGAGAGTTCATTCTGGAGAAAAGCCGTATGCATGCGATCAGTGTGAAAATAGTTTCTCAAGCAAAGGAAACCTTAAGAAGCACATGAGAACCCACACTGGAGAGAAGCCGTTCACATGTGATCAGTGCGGGAAGAGATTCTCACAAAAAGCAAATCTTATGGTGCACATGAATATCCACAGTGGAGAGAAGCCGTTCACGTGTGATCAGTGCGGGATGAGTTTCAGTCAATCAGCATACCTTAAAGGACACATGAGGGTCCACACAGGAGAGAAGCCGTTTATGTGTGAACAGTGTGGAAAGAGTTTCCCACAAAAATATAGTCTTGTACTTCACAATAGAGTTCATACTGGAGAGAAGCCGTTCTCATGTGATCAATGTAGCAAAACATTTCTTAGTGCATCAGCCCTGAAGGCACACCTGACAGTTCATACGAAGGAGAAGCCGCATTCATGTTCTGTGTGTGGAAAGAGTTTTTCACTGCAGCACAATTTAAAAGTACATCAGAAAACTCACACTGGTGTGAGAGAGTACATGTGCTTTGAGTGTGGGAAGACTTTTAATACAGCAAACTGCTTAAAACTGCACCAGAGAATTCACACTGGAGAAAAACCTTACAAGTGTTCACACTGTGACAAGAGATTCAGTCTGTCAACAAATCTGAAAATGCATGAGATGATCCACACTGGAGAAAAACCTTACAAATGTTCACACTGTGACAAGAGATGCAGTCACTCAACAAATCTGAAAAAACATGAGAGGATCCACAGCAGAGAGAAGCCACACACGTGTGATCAGTGTGGGAAGAGTTTTGCTTTTAAAAGTCACCTAAAGCTACACCTGAAGATCCATGCAGTGGAGAAAACACATAAATGCAGTCTGAGATTACGGTAAGTAGTTCATCCTTATGCGCTGAGCAACCAAGTCTCTTCTAAGTTAGTTTCCTAACAGCCACGATGAGCGATGAGACATTCACATGAGATTTGTCTGTTCAGACCAATGCTAAGAAATGGCAGTAAATGCACATTCAATCTCTGACAGTAGGTGGCACTCATGAAAAAGCGTAAAAACAACAGCGCTGCGCAACTTTGTTTCTGACACCCACTTGTCATGCCTGCTACAGACTGTGTAATTTTGGCAATTCCCTAAGATCATTACAAATCACACTGTACGACATGGATCTAATAAACTCGGGTACGACATGAGCACATTTCATACACTATGGCAATTCATAGTGCTTAACATAGAAATATGAAAGTGCATTCATATTTTGCAGCAGTGTAACTGCTTAGAAGCAGATCTCCTAGAAGTGGTAAATTCCTCACTTCTCTATGGGACTCTTCCAAAGTCCCTATAAACTGCAGTTGTCAAGCCCCTCCTGAAAAAGATCTGGATAGCAACATATTGAGCAGTTACAGACCGATATCAATTCTTCCTTTCATAGGCGAGTTCATTGAAACAGTTCTTAAGCTCTAATGGATACAATTTTCAATCTGGTTTCCCACCGCACCACAGCACAGAGACAGATGGGACGGTAACTGTTGTGAATGTCTGGGTCCAAACCAGGTTTTTTTCAATATGGGGGTGATGGCAGCAAGCATGAGAGGGGAGGGGATAATACCAGAGGCCAGAGAGGAGATATTTATGTTGGTGATGAGGGGAGGCAAACCTTGGTAAGAAATGTGGGGATTGTATTGAGCAGAGATGATTGAGGGCTTCAGGCTGGAGATTATGGTAGATACATCTGTTTCAGTGATTGGAGTGAATGAAGAGAGAGAGTGGGATGGAGGGGAGGGTGGTGGAGGTCCAGGCGTTGGGTAGGGGGTGCTATGGGCTAGTTGATTATGGATGTTGTCGATCTTGGTTTTGAAGAAGGAAAGGAAAAAATCACACTTAGAGGTGGTGAAGGAGTTGGAGATTGTGTCCATGGGTTTCAGAAGTTTGTTGATTGTGGAGAAGAGGGTCTTGGGACTGTTGGAGCCAGATTGGATGACAGAGGAGTAGTGGGAGGAGCGGGCAGAGTTGAGGGTGTCTTTGTATTGTTGTCTGTGAAGTTTGTAGGCTTCCAGGTGGACAGTAAGACCAGCTGTTCCAGTTGTTGGCATTTGGCTTTGAGGAGGCTGAGTTGGTTAGTGTACCAAGGGGCAGAGTGTGTGAAGGAGACATATTTGGTTTTAAGGGGGGGCGATGGTATTGCGACTTAGTAGGGAGAGGTTATTATGTGAGTGTAGGAGACCATAAGTCTGAGTGGACATCCATGACATGTGGAGTCCCTCAAGGCTCAATTCTTGCGCCACTCCTGTTCAACCTGTATATGCTCCCAATGAGCCAAATAATGAGAGAGAACCAAATCTCCTACCACAGCTATGCAGACGACACACAGATCTACATAGCCCTATCGCCTAACAACTTCAGCCCCATTGACTCCCTGTGCTAAAGCATTGATGAAGTCAACGGTTGGATGTGCCAAAACTTTCTTCAGTTAAACAAAGACAAAACTGAAGTTGAATTCTCAAGGTGAATGCATACCTTCACTCTAGGGGTCAAACAACTAAAAGGAATCTTGGTGTGACACTAGAGTCAGACCTTAGTTTCAGTAGTCATGTCAAAGCAATAACTAAATCAGCAAACTATCATCTGAAAAATATTGCAAGAATTAGATGCTTTGTCAGAAAAGGGTGGTTTGCCCGCTTCAGGTTGGTGGAGAGCTCCTGCCTCAAGTGGAGGAGTTCAAGTATCTTGGGGTCTTGTTCACGAGTGAGGGAAGGATTGAACGGCAGATTGACAGGCGGATCGGTGCAGCTTCTGCAGTAATGCGGTCCCTGTACCAGTCTGTCGTGGTGAAGAAGGAGCTGAGCCGCAAGGCGAAGCTCTCGATTTACCAGTCAATCTACGTTCCTACTCTCACCTATGGTCATGAGCTGTGGGTCATGACCGAAAGGACAAGATCCCGGATACAGGCGGCCGAAATGAGCTTTCTCCGCAGGGTGGCTGGGCGATCCCTTAGAGATAGGGTGAGAAGCTCAGAGTAGAGCCGCTGCTCCTCCACATCGAGAGGGGTCAGTTGAGGTGGCTCCCTTCCCGGGAAGGCATTCCGGGCATGTCCCACCGGGAGGAGACCCCGGGGAAGACCTAGGACACGCTGGAGAGACTATGTCTCCCGGCTGGCCTGGGAACGCCTCTGTGTCCCCCCGGAAGACCTGGAGGAAGTGTCTAGGGAGAGGGAAGTCTGGGCATCCCTGCTTAGACTGCTGCCCCCGCGACCCGGCCCCGGATAAGCGGTAGAAGATGGATGGATGGATGGATGGATGGATGGATGGATGCTTTGTTTCAAGACAATGAATATACACCTAATATCATTAGGATCACATCAACTAGAAATACCAAGGGTTCACTCTAAGCATGGTGAGTCCGCTTTTAGCTACTATGCCAGCCGCAGCTGGAACCAGCTTCCAGAGGAGATCAGATGTGCTCCTACAGTAGTCACTTTCAAATCCGAACTCACAACACATCTATTTAGCTGTATGTTTACTGAATGAGTACTGTGCCACTGTGCAGCCGACTGATGATTCTAAACTCAAATGGCACTGAAACTTGGGTAAGAGACAAACATAAATTACTAAATTGGAGAAATTAAGAGATGAAACCAAGAGATGACCTGGGTCTGTGGTGGAGAGTTTGATGTGTAATTAAACTCGAGGTTCTGTAGGGTGCGGACTGGATCGACTCCATTCCTAGAGCTTCCGAACAAATAGTTTTTTTGGGGTGCGGACTGATGGGGCAGTGATCCCGAGGATACCCCGTGAGTCAGTCCTAGAGCTCCTCCTGTCCGATTTTAGGGGAAAATCCGGTCCATAGGAGACATCCAATAGATTTCTTAGGCGCGCCGAATAAACACCACAGACACAGTTATTTTATTTGTATTCCTTTCTATGTAAAGTACTTTGAATTGCCAGTGTATGAAATGTACTATATACATAAACTTGCCTTACCTTGCCTTGTCTAGAAAGGAATAAAAATAGTCACAAAATAATAGTAAGGAAAATTAAAACAGTTATTCACAATGCTTTACATAGAAAGGAATTCAAATAACCAAACTATGGCAATTCAAAGTGCTTTGCATAGAAAATAAACACAAAATAAAGGAAGGGGAATTAAAAACGGTTATAAAAGGAATTAAAAGTGATAAATGAAATGAATTAGAGTAAAATGAATTAAAGTAGTAAAAAGATGATACATAGAATAAACTTCTCATCTGACAAAACACCAGTGCATCTTATTTTACTATAGTTTGGTTTCAGATGCTGCATTTGTGTGTGGATGAACGGCCAAACTGCATAGAAAAATCTGCGGTTTTGAAAATACGGTTTTGATCATAAAAAAACAATCAAGATTTTTATTTTTGCTGTGACTTTGATAAAACCTGATGAATCAATATCTTTTTGTTTTTTACATGTGATTAGTCTGAAACATTTATTACTCGCATCATATCTATTGGAAATGAAACTTGTTTGTTTTTGGCAGAACTGAAGGAGAGGACAGAGAGAATGCCAGTGATCCAGAACCTGCAGAATGACACTGAAGAACAAAGAAGGTTGGTGATTAAATTCTCCAGAGAATGTTTCAACATTTTTGTTTGACCAGCTTGAAGCATACACTGAACCAAACTATTTAAAATATTGAGCAAGCAAATTGGTTTCGGAAGCAGCAGCGGCCAATCAGTTTGTGCCGTGTAGTAAACGATGCAATTTCTTTCAGATTACGTCAAGTCTGTATCATCTAGAGTTTCATGACCAAACTAGTGATTTATAATTTTATTTCACGTTTGTCTCTCATTTGAAATCTCACATGATTGAATGTTTCTTTTAGACCTGATGGACGTGAACAAGAAAGGAAAAGTCTGAAGGTTCACATGAGAGTTCACACCAGAAAAAAATCACATGAAGATCCACAGTGGAGAGAAACTTTAATGTTAAGTTAACATGTGATCATGAGATGAGTTTCACTCGTGCCTTCGTTCTGAAATCACATCTGTTTTCTCATTCTGAAGAGGAGCACCAGAAAAATTACACTGGAAAAAAAACTTTCATGTTCAGGGAGCTGAAAAGGAGGCCGTAACAAGAATCTGAAATTAATTTGATCTCGTTCATTGTTTGAGATGTCATTTTTGTACTTCAAGTAATAATTGATTAAAATAACCATTTTATCAACAGCTTATTGTTATTGTCCAATTTTATTTGCATCAGGAATATTTATTTGCATATCAAGGAATAAGTTCCCAGCAGACACAGAATGATCCCCTAACATTAGTATTTGGTTCCTGTTCGGTTATTGTTTTAGGAACTAAATAATGTGTTAGGAATGTTCTTTTTTTTTTTTACAACAATAAAATAACTAGGGATGGGCAAGAGTACTCGTTCGTGACAGCGATGGGCGATCTTGAAAACGATGTTCAGACCTGACCTGAACAGATATGTCTATTTTTCTGATTGGTTATTGCAGAATTTGGGGCGGTACCTGAGATCTGATTGGTTGGTGTTCAGCATGCCTTCCAGACCAGCGAAATAAAGTGTGTAGCAAATTAGCTGTCAAAAAATATTAATAACCAATCATAACTTATTGATTATGAATATTTGGATCAGTTAATAGAATTAACTTAATGTAGTAAAATGTATATTACAATCAATAAACCTGTTTGTGCCGTGAACACTCAGTGTTTATTAATTCAAATAAATGTGCATTTCCGGGTTATGGGAAATTTCTTTTTTTACTGCACAGTGCTACTCAAAGCCTGTAGTCAAAATCTATGATTAGGGACTCCAGTATATATGAGCTTGACACATGTACAACTTTACGTGTGACATGAACAAGACTTTATTAACTAGACTAAACATTTAAACTACTCTAACATACACATACATACATGCATACAGTTTACCAAGGGACAGAGAGCCGAAGCAGAATACAGGAAAGCAAGAAGTTATACTATTGTTTGAAATTCAGCAGATCAACAGCCTTGAGCAAACCATCAGTTTAGTTCTAACACACCCTTCTTTAAAAGGGGTAAGGATACTTAATGTATCAAATAATGAGACTAAGTTTGATACTTGCATGTCTCGCCCATTTGAATTAATCTGTCCTAATGCAGTTTGTTGAGGCTCCAGTTGATCTTTGCTGATGTGGTCTTGATGAGAGAGAACCAGTGGGAGTCAGAGGATCTTTGGTGAATGGAAAGACAAGGCCACAGCCTGGCACAAGCTTGGGGGTCCTTAGAAAACTTCTAGTTCAGCATCATCTTCACATCAGGAAAGTTCGCAGCAAATTCTCAGAGAAGGATCTTGTGATCAGTGATTTTTAAAGCATGAAGATGTCACACCATCTGGATGGCTGTGAGCCAATAACAAGTTTTCCCCTTCGAGGGAACTTTTTACGACCCTTTGTGTTCTAGCAGGGCATTTGAATATGTAATTTGATTGGGTGGTTAAGAAAATAATCTTCAGGATTCTTATAATACTAATGCGTCACAAAGTTAGCAAAATGTAATGTAAATTAACAAATGGGGGACAAAGATGGGAGTTTATAGAGACTAAACATGATTTTGGTTATCCATAGTATGCAAGTCTTAAACATTAACCCAGAAGAGTAAAAAAAAAAAAAGAGAATGAATACATAGACCAAACCACATAAAAGGAAAATCATGAGATTGGAAAATAAGATACATGTTTATACATTTCTCAAGTGGTTATATATAGAATATATAGGATTAACGGTTTATTTCTCCTTCTCAGCATTTTGGGGGTTGTAAAAAAAAGTCTTATCAGTCTTAATACGTCCTGTAACAGGACACCAGGTTCTGCCAGTGTGTTAGCTTCACTTGGGATGTTAGTTTTGGGGAAAGTTTCATAGACCTTTGTTGGAAGAGTGAGTTTGCTGGATTATTTATTAAATATAATGAATAATCTGTGTGTCTGATTGGTCCAGCTGCTACAAATGAAACTAGATTTGAAAGGCAGGGATGCCTGGAATCACTTTGATCATGAAATAGACTCTAGAGGGTGATTCGAGTCTCTGTGAGACACATATTCAATAAAAGTCAAGTCATCTTCATTTATATAGCTTTTTTAACAATGTAGATTGTTCCAAAGTGGCTTTACAGAGATACAAGGATAGTTTAAGGCGAGACACTACAGGTGAATAGGGTAAATTTATTAACAGATATCACCATGAAACTTTCCCAGTTGATATTACCTACATTAAGATGAGAAAAAAATGTATTACAAGTTTTCTGTAATTTAATGTTTAAATATGCAAATTAGGCAATATCTAATTAAATATGCGCTAATTTGCATATATATATATAAAAAAAACTAAAACTAAATCTGAGTATTGGATAAAGCCAGGTTAAAAAAATATTTTTTCATTGTGTTCACATATTAGATGGGGAAAAAAAGGGATATATTTAGATACTTAGTATCGTTATGGGAGTTATGTTAGAGAATCAGTTTAAATGTCCTAATTGTGAAATATCCTGTTTACAGGAGAAGTTTGAATCACTTGATACAAACTTGCCCTGTGATAATATTTTATAGTTTTAATGTCATTTCTTGCAGTGCTAGAAGCATGTTGCAAGCTTGCTTTGCAACCACAGTGTTTGTGGTTTCCTTGAGCTCTCTGAATAGGTTCAGAGGAACAACAAGAAGAAAGAAAGAGGCCTCCTCACGGTTAGTGATGAGGCGAGAAATGGGCTGTGGTTTTAACACCGGCAGGCCAAGAAACGGTCAAAATGTATATTAAGCTCTTTAGCGTAGGTGGCACATATGAGATATACACATGTATGTCTATTGCATAATAGCCTTAAAACTGTGGAATATTCCAGGCCAGTTATTTTACCTTTTAAATAATTGCTTCATTGTAAGGGACAGCCCTAAACGCTCAAGACGGCCCCAATCAAACCATATAAAAGGTTTTGTTTTCCGTTGCTCGGGGCCACATTTCGAGGTGAAGACCTATACGCATTTCTGTTATTTTTTCCTCTTTGAATTTATTGTCTTTGTATTGTTCTGAAACCTTTTTTTTTTTAAATAAAACTAAACCAATTTTTGGTGATTCGAAAAACTTTTAAAATAAGTCTCAGAGTGATTTTTTTTCCCCTAGAGGTATCTTTACTTTGTTGTAGTTTAGATATTAATCCTAAGCAAAAGACCCAGGACTGAACTGGATTGGACACCGCCGAGGACCCTGAGACAATTTATAGCATCTTTAACCGGAGTCTCCGATTGTAATAGGTTATGGGCAGGGCCAGATTAACTATTAACTATTTAACTATTTCCTGTGCCCTGGGCAACAAGACTCAAGGCCCCCCGTAGTTAGGGGGGTTCGGGGGCATGCTCCCCTGAGAAAATGTGTATTTCTCTGACCTACATATGTGCAATTTAGGACTTTTGAAGGCCAAAAAATTATAAGAAATACATTTAAAACCTTGTCATTAGATTATTTGTCAAAACCTGCTCTCTCCTCCTGTCTTCTAATCCTGCCCTATTTCTTCCCCTCCTAAAGCTGAACTTTGACTGATAGTCTTTTCATTTCCGTCTGTGTCAGTGACGAAAGTAAACATAGTCTCAACTGATATTTATACATTTTATGAATCATTTTCTTAGACAAGTTAATTTACTCAAGGCTACCTGTAGCCTAAGTCAGTATTGCCATTAGGAACCTTCTGCAAGCTTTGGAATCTGAAAACGTCTGTTTTTAAATGTTAAAAGTAATTTGAAATAATACAAATTAAAGGCTATACGTTTACCGCAGTTGGTGTAATTGGCAGACGTTCCCTTAAGCATCGTGCGCTGTGGAAACGCGTCAAAGCATTCTCAGGTATAATTATGCAGCATTAATGCACGAATGATTTTGAATTAATATTTCATGTCGATATACAATGGTCACATATGTTAAAACTAATCTTGCTATTGATATCTTTGTTAGACTATATCGACAGAACAAATGCCGATCTGGGCTTTGAATTGAATATGTTCACATCGTCATAAACTTAGCCTATCTGTTAGTTTTCTTTTCAAACAACAAAAGTGTCAAGTTGTTACAGCGTCCCGTCATCTTTGTCAAGATGTTTTTTTCTTTATTAAATGCATCATAGATAGCGGTTAAGCCATTTTTGTAATGACATAAAAAGGGTGCTGCTAAAATCCGAATATTTGCGCAAAGAAGAAAATTACTAGCCTACTGGGTGCTGGCATGACTGAAGAGACGAATTAGCATGTTCTTGTTAATATTATTAGGATAGAGTTTTAATGCATGAAAAAAAAAATCACATTTACAATAGGCTAATTATTGAAGAATTGTTTAACGTTGGAAAATTGTATTATCAAAAAAAAAAAAGTATTTGCCTGGATCTGACTGACCTCCGCCCCTGTCAGGGCTCCTTAGATGTCATGTGCCCCTGGGCAAGTGACCAGTTGCCCTAATGGTTAATCCGGCCCTGGTTATGGGAATGATGTAGAAGGACTCAGATGTTACAGTGGTATAGAAACACAACAATGTAGATATCTTGAATTAACATTCTGACTAGTCAAAACTCATTTTTAGATATCTTAAACGTACATGCAAATCATGATGCAAATACACCTTTGCTAAGCCCCACCTTAAACATTTTATTAACCAATCCTACCTTGGAAACTGTTGTCTTCCACCATTTTGTCTAGGAATTGTATAATAAAGCTCCTGCGTCTTTGGGTCATTTAAATCTGCTTTATACAGAAGTACTTCAAAAGTATGAAAATAAAAAGTATCTGGGGCACATGTAAAAGCGACATAAAATGCAGAAAAGATTTAAGAAGGTTTTTGTCCAATTCTACATCTTAAAGAAGAATGATTTTGAGATGTGCATGCTGTGGATTAAATTGTGTTAGCCTTTATTCCCAAAACAAACACATTTAACATTAGTAAGCATTTGTAGTGGCCTCATGTCTGGTGCAACATTTGCTATAATTTTAAAATAACTTTATAGCCTATATTTTATAAATTCTTATCTTTTTAAAATCAGCCTTCACCTTTTCTAATTGGGTCTGCCTTGATTCTGGAGCACTATTCTTGTCCAGCACACGTTTATTTGTACTATTTTTCATGTATTTGGTGTATAATTCCATTGTTCTTCACTCTTGTCTTTTCAAAATATTTAATAAATAAATTCAGGCGAGGAGTGATTTGTGATTCTCTTACATATCTCAAAGGTGCTGAGTAAATCTCTTCTCAGGTCACATAACAGCAAATTCGACTAGGAGCAGGGACAATTCAGATATCTTAAAATATAATTGTGACTAGTCGAAACTGAATTAGACATATCTATAATTGAGTATATACATACATCAATTGAATATATTGCAGGGAATTATTTGAATTTTGAAAGATATTATGAACCTACAAATGCACTTCCAGATACACACACACGCACACACTTACACAGAGGCCCGAAGTGCAGAAGACGGAAAGGACGGAAGAATGCCCATATATGGGGAACAATGTCGACACCAGAAGCCTCCTTGACTGAGGCAATAGAAGGTTGAGGTTACATGATTTAGTTCCTCTGGAAAACCCCCAAGAAATTGCATAGGAACAATGTAACCCAGTTCTGCTTCTTGACTGTTAGTTGTTGCATTTTTTATTTAGATGTCGTGTGCATCCCTGGGGAGAAATGAGCTCTCTTCCAGTTCAGTTTATTAACAGAAATTCTTTTTGCTTAAATTGCTCTGCTGTATTATCTTAACTTGAATAGCTCGAATGAGGACTAGTTATTTTGTTTATCTATTGCTTGAACTGCTTACAAGGTAAATAGCCTGTGTAATTTTCCACTCATACAGGACTGCCCTGTTGAGATTGGATAAGCTGAAGTAGTATAACCTGTAACCTTTTGATGATTTGCTACAAATATGAATCATTGTGTAACCAGTATTTTTATATTTTGTTCAAATACATTTTTATTTTATAAAGACAAACACTGTGGAGTCAGGCTCTGACCAGGGGTTTAGTTACCATTTAAAGTTAATTCTTCCCATACCTTGATACCAGATATCTTAAATGGAGTTTTGACTAGTCAAAATATATTTAAAGATATCTCAAATCGGATCTCTTACTAGTGCAATTATAATTGCAGATATCTCAAAATATTATTCTGACTAGTCAAATTATAATTATGACTAGTCAAAATACATTTATGACTATCCAAAATATATTTATGGATAGTCAAAACATAGTTGTTAATACGGCTTGCCATAATATTGCATAGGGCAAAATCCATTATTATAGATATCTTTAATTACAATTTCTACTAGTCAAAACTCATTTGAACATATCCGGAAATATTTTCCAATGGAAGAATATGTCTAGTCAAAATAGCATTGTAGATATCTTCAATGCATATTATGACTAGTCATAATCATAATCACATTGAAGATATTAATTCCAATTACGATTAGTCAAAATTGGAATTAAGATATTTGGAATTTGAATTCTGTCTAGTCAAAACTAAATTACACTAGTACAGCCAGGGGTATTTAATGCTAATACGGCTTGCCATAGGCGCGTCTCCGATCATCTACAGTTGGCGGCCGATGACGTCACCGCTCGCTCGCGCCGTCTCTTCAGTCATTGAGTTTCGAGTCTTCTGAGGTGAGGAGAGCAGTTCATGGTATGTATCATATTTACACCATCACACACACTTTATACAGTTTGATTAAGCGACAGGCTCATTTCTGTATTGTTTTCATCGATCACAGCGATACTTGTGCGTCTTTTCTGGCGTCTTCCTTCTGAAATAAACATTTAGTGCAGCAGCAGCGAGTATGAGGAGAATATGTTGAGTTCATTCAGACCTGAGCGATGTTGTGTTCGTTTGTGTGATTGTCTCGATGTTTGGAGTGAGAACTGTTACTGAATGTCAAGTTAAAGTTTGAGATCTGTGAAGGGAATTAATTTGAAGTGTCATACTGTAACATATTCTGCTAAATGCTTTACATTGAGCCTATGATGAACCACGCGAGACATTAAAACAATACGCTGATTTCACGCAGCCGCCATTTTGAAATCGAAAGTGAGGCTCCGGTGGGAAGAACCCCGGAAGTAAAGATAAACAACAATGCCTTGGATTACCAACCTGAAGCTGCTGCCGCGATTTACACTATTGGATGTTAATATCCAATATAGGATATATAGTTCATTCATGCTTCTTTTTTTACATTCTAAATTATATATATAAAAAAATTATTTATAAATGAATTTCACTGTATATAGTCTAAAGTATGAAAGAAATGTATGTACATTTTTAGAATTGACACAACAATACGCCATCGGATTCACGACTCTCCTGTGATTAAAGGCGACACTTCCGGTTTTCTTACCACCGGAGCCTCGCTTTCGATTTCAAAATAACGGCTGCGTGAAATCAGCATACTAATAAATATGAATAGCGTTTTACTCTTGGAACAATAGTGGGGGAGAGCTGGGACAGTTGAAACACTTTTCAGATAAACATCATTTTCTAAGGAGGTACAGATAGTGTTTTTTTTGTGTGTTTTTTTTATATGCGTTATTCTGTACAAATATAGAATGATTTAAGTAAAAATTTACTTTGAATGGTTGTTGTGCTTTGTTTCAATCGTCCCACCCCTGTGGGACGGGACGGGACGGATGAAACATAGGCTAACAGTTTAAACACCAACTATTCATCTTATGCTTGTTTTTATTCCTGACAAGTAACTTATGTACATTGTTACAAACATTGTAATTTAGCCTATTTTAATTTAAAGGTTCACATTAACATTTTTGTTTTGTCGCCGAATAAACAATAGGCCTATGCGCATTGTGCGTAATCTTTCTAATGGCTCGTTTCCACTGCACGGTACGGTACAGTACAGTACGCTAAGCAATTATTTGCGTTTCCACTGTCAAAAGTTGTGATTGGTACCAAAATGCCGTACCGTACCAATTTTTAGGTACCCTTCCGTTGGAGTGCCTAGCACAGTGGTACGGTACTAAAGGGTAGAGCTAGACTCACTGCAGAATGTTGATTGGTTGACAGAGTATCGTCACTTGCGCGTGCTACAAGGTGATTGACAACATTAGAAGTGCCATTTTTATATAGTGGAAATATAATACTACTGTTATTGTGTCACGAAATGTAGTTTTAAGAGTTTTTCAGGTGAGAATGTAGTTGTTTAAAGGGATACTCCACCGTGTTTTCATATTAAACTATGTTTTTCCCTTAACTAAGACGAGTTGATACATACCTCTCTCGTCTCAGTGCGTGCACTCAATCGCTCTGTCTTGCGGCGAAACTTTGTTAGCACTTAGCTTAGCCCAGTTCATTCAATATGGGCCAAGCAGAGAAGCTACCAAACACCTCCACGTTTTCCCTATTTAAATACAGATACTCACGTAGTGTAACTCGACCTAGGACGGTGACACAAAACAAAACGTTGCGCTTTTCTAAGCGTGTAAAATGGGTAACTATATTGTATCACCGTCCTAGGTCGAGTTACACTACGCTAATAAACTGTGTTTATAAAGTTAGAACTGCAAGATATAGAGTCAGAATTGTGATATAAAGTCGCAAAACGTGTTATAAAGTCAGAATTGTGAAATATAAAGTTAAATTTTTCACCTATGTCTAATGGCTGTTTACACCAGGCCACTTCATGCGTTTTCTCAGCTCGGATTGCAGTCTGATTTATCAAAACGATTCCACTTACACTTACATAGGCTAAATGTGTGCGGATATAAATCCGATCTTCAATTCCCGCTATAGGGATGGGCATTCGATAAAATTTTCTTAGTCGATCGTCGGGAGAATTAACGATCGACTATCGATTAATCATTAATATTTTTATATTGAAATTCATTATTTCTTTAACTTTTTATAGATTAAAAATGCAATGAAATACAAAAATACAGTTTGTTTGTCCTCGATGAGATCTTTATTACAAGAAGATCAACTTGTGGCAGTGAAACTGGACGTTCGGTAACGTTAGACTTGAAGATTCCTGCGGTGCTATAAAACAGCGGAACCTGCAGCTGCGAGCCGGCGTTCTTAAACAGAGACCCATGGCCACTTCATCCGTTTTCTGTGATCGGATAGCTTTCAGATCGTGAAAAGACCAAATGTAAATGCCCTCCGAAACGCATTCGAGGCGGATTTAAATCCGATCGCTCAAACCACTTCAGGAGGAGATCTGAGACGCATTCCAGACGAAACTGGACAAGATGCATCTGGTTGTTGAAACCACAAATTTGACATATCCCAAAAATGATAAGAAATAAACGTGTGAGAGCGTGTTATAGGCTATATGTCATGTTATAGCCAGATATGACGACGCTACTTCAACACGCTACTTCAACACGCATCACCACAGATGAGCATCTATTCATCAAGCCAACGTGCAAACTATCGCAAATCAAAGTTAAAGTCATTCATCAACACACAATCATCTTCATTAAAGAACCGAAATGATCTTACCAGGGCTGTTGCCGCAATATCTTGTTGCGGTCTTTGATTTGGAAATTTTCGCTGATGATCAATAAAATGCAGCTCATATCTGTTGCTTTCGGTGACGTGCAACAATTTAAATATGCATATAGCGCGGGGATTCAAGATTTCATAAATTCAAAAACACATTTATGTGACCAGGTGTAAATGGAATCGTTTTGATAAATCAGATAGCTATCCGATCTGAGAAAACGCATGAAGTTCCCATAGAACTTCTGCACCAGTCTACTGATTTCTGTTGAGAAAGATAAGCATGTTGACATGATCTGGGATCAGACGCGACCGCAACCTGGTGACAGCCAGTCCAGCCAACGAAAACACCCGCTCTGAGGGGACTGACGTTGCAGGGATGCAGGTACCTCCGCGCTAAAATTAATTCCATTGCTTCAAATGCAAGACTCGCACTACGCAACGCAACCTGCATTAGTTTAATCGACAACAAATAAACGTGATCGACGAAATTCTTAACGATCAATTATCGATCGTCGATTAATTATGCCCATCCCTATCCCGCTATATGCAGATTTAATGTGCACGTCACCGAAAGCAACAGTAATGAGATACATTATTTTATTAATCATCAGCTAAAATGTCTGAATCAAAGCCCGCAATAAGAGAAAGCGGAAACAGCCCTGGTAAGATCATTTCGTTTCTTTACATTTAATGAAGATGATTGTGTGTTAAGTAGGGCTGGACGATTTTGGAAAATAATCTAATTGCGATTTTTTTTTACCAATATTGCGATTGCGATTTAATATGCGATTATTTTTTAAGCTCTTTATCTTTTCTATTTTTCAACAAAAACAAGCAATAAATCATTGTAAAATAGGGAAGGGAATCTTTAGGCACCTCATGAGCCGATACATTTTTTTTCTTTAATTGATCTTATTAATAAAACTTAAAATATTTAATTACATAATTATAATTAGGCCTACTTATAATAATTACACATTAAAAAACTAAATTAATGCAATTACATGTTAATAATTTTAACAAATATAGCTTCAAAACAAATAACAAAGAGGGAAAAAAATATTACAAGCAATAAACAAAGAGTGCTTTCAGTATTTAAGAGTAGGCTGTCTGAACGTGTTCATCTCTTTTGAAATTATAAGATGTGGTTTGTCCTGTTTGTTTAATAACTGACTGTGTCACATTACCGGTAAATTCGCGTCATAAAAGCATTTTGAGATGTAAACGTACATTTAACCACGTAGACTCGCTCACAGCCGCATCAGGGCTCGAGACTAACGGCGTCCTATCGTCCTGGGGACGATAGAAAATGTGTTTAGGACGAACAGAAATATTCTCCAGGACGCCTACAGGACGAAGGACATTTTTGTATGTGTGTTCATTTATTACTAGCCTATTAGGGTAACTTACTTAGAAAATGCCAAAATTAACCGACCAAGCGCTGACTACAACTGAGCGAGTCTTCTCATGCTGTTACTATAGTTACTATCATTGGCCGGCTACTCACCCGGAGACTTGTTTCGCGGTACATCTCACATGGCTGCGATACAGTCAGAACTGATGTCCTGCGTGCGTTTGTGGTAGGTAGGTAGATGCGCACATTTGTACTGTAACGTGCTGATCTACCCAGCGGCACACGGGCTGACATGCGCTGCATGTCTCACAAAACGTTAAAAAACTTAAACGTCTGGGAGAATGAGTAGAGCAGACATATAGATCTGAATAAGGGAGACGACGCAAGAAAAGAGCTCTATTCGATACGGTTTTCTGTGCGCACACACCCGACCCGAAGCATGCAGCCATGCACATAGACACCTATACAGCGCGCGATGACTGAATTGAGCTCTCTTTCGTGTCTGAATGGACAAATACACACAAATATGTCTAAATGTCCGTTTTGGAGAGTATTCACGTAAACTATGTTGGTTATGTCTTATAGTTTTGAGTGTATCGGATGTGCATCAGTGCATTGGATCCGCATGTCATTGGACATGATCCGATGTCTTAAAGTGACAGTGGGTAATAAACCTAATGCGGTCTGTGTCCTTATTGATCAAGCAACAAAAGAAAAAGAGAAAAGCATTCACTGCTCGTTAATAGCTTTAATAATGATTCATTATATTTAATTCATACAAATAAATATGTCTGCTGCTTGAAAGAATAAAGAATGATGATATTTTTGAGATATGTAGTCACCAGTATTTATTTGTTATTTTTTAATCCAACCAACTCAAAAACGTTTTGAGCTGTATGTATTTGTATCTTATTTTTATGTAAAAAAAAAAAAAAGGGAAAAAATTGTTCTGCATGAATACAAAAAAGCATTTAACTCATGTTATTTTTTATTAAATCTGTTTTTTACCTGTTTACAGGTAACTACTTTGAATGGAGCTAAATAAATATAATAATATATATCATAAACATTTTAATGGTGTTTTTATTATGTAACTAACAACTAGATGATAATAACAAAGTACAGAAACAACATGTTTATTTTGGGACGGTTGACATTCACTTTAGGACGGTTCAAATCGTTTTTCAGGACGGTTCCAGGACGGAGGTGAAAAAAGTTAGTCTGGAGCCCTGAGCCGCATGCTCAAATGCTCTTCGCAAAACGCACGTGAGTATTTGAAATTGAAAGCAGCTTCTGTCGGTGATTTTCATATTTTTAATATATAAGCCAACTGCATTCCAAGACATATGATGCCTTCGTAGAACATTTGTTAGTAAAATACCGGCGGGCGAGACCGCGCACTAACTTACTGAAGTAACATCACGCAGACCGCGCGTATCTCATATCTTGCGCAATGAAGCCTGAATGTCCTTGTAACTCGCTTCAACTTTTCCGAACTTTATTAAAGATTATTTCTCGTAAGGTTCGAGTGGTGTCGTGTGTGTGTGTGTGTGTGAGAGACAGAGGAATTAGAAGCAAGCAGAATACGGTTGTTTATAAAGCACGCGCGTCGTACACGTCTGTGTTTAAAACTAAGCTCAGACATATACAATACAGAATCGTTGGAGAGAATCTATAACACAATATAACATAAATTAAACATAAACTGTTATTTCCTGTAGCCAGGTCTATATGTGTCCATAGACTGTAAAAAATAGTATATGTCGCGTGCCAAGTTGATGCTTCATCTGTAAATCAGACTGGTTTACTCTCGCGTGTCACGTGACCAGACTATAATCGCAGCTTTGCGGTTTAAAAAATCGCATTTCATCATATCGCGATATTATCGCAAATGCAATTAATCGTTCAGCCCTAGTGTTAAGCGTCTGCGACTTACTTTCACTTTGATTTGCGATAGTTTGCACGTTGATGCAGCTTCTCATCTGCGGCAATGCGTGTTGCAGTAGCGTCGTCATATCTGACTAAAACATGACATATAGCCTATAACACGCTCTCGCATGTTTATTTTTTAATAAACCATATTCAACAACATATAAAAATTAAATAATCTTTAGAGTAAAGCCGCAGCCATCATTACCAAGTGTGAGCCATTGACAGTGAATGAAACGAAGCGAACTTACCCTGCAGGCCGTAGTGTGACATGTGTAAACCAATGGTGTAAACATAATCATAGATGACGCGCCACGGGTTTTTATTTAAAAGAAAAAATGTAGCTTATGTTTGTATGTAGGTCTATGCAATTTATATTCACAATACTTAATAACTAATAGGCTATTATTTTATTGCATTTGTATTAGTTGTTTGAAGAGTTAAAAAAAAATCGGTCGGTCTTAACCCTCTGGAGTCTGAGCGGTTTTCTGGGCCCTGGGGGTGTTCTGACATGCTCTGACATTTGTGCTTTTTTCAGTTGCTTATAAACATATTAATGGCAAAGGTGTAAATTCACTCTATATAGCACAAACAGGACTACAATAATATGTGAGCCACATGTATGTACATGTTTTCATTTTTGAGAGAATAATGTTTATGCGTGGTTATCGAAAAAACAAAAAATGAAAGTTTTTGAAATAAGGCCACAAAACACATACTAAATATGTGGCAATAAGACTTTTGACTAATGGATGTCGTCGCCTATAGTTTTTTCTTCAAAATTATGTGAAAATAGTCTTGCTTTATCGTTCACATAAAACCATACATTGTTGATGTAAAACAGGTTTTGCTTGGAAAGCCAATATGCGAGGGGGGCGTGAACGAGGAGTTTACACCTGATAAATACAATGTCCCACCCACTCTGCATAATTAGCCATTCATTCAGGTGTGACACTGACTGAGCCACAATGCAAGGACAAAAGATATATTTAGAAGAAGACTTATATTGACCATTTAAGATTTTGCTTACATCTATCTTGTAAATATGTTTTGCTATTTTATTAAAAAGGTTACAATTACAACAATAATTACAATTTCAACAATATTTCAAGTGTACTCTTTCTTTGTAAAAAAAATTATTATAGGCCTACATTTTATCTATGTATTCATTAGTTTGAATATAGCCAACATTGGAACAGCTAACATCTTAATTGATGACTTTATTTTTGACAAAAATAGTAGGCTATTTTATATATAGAAATTGCTAAACAAAAGCTTATTTGACGAGGCAGTATATTCTACAGTAAAAACTGTACCCAAATCTACTAAACAAAATGTTGTCTTTCATATTTCGCCTGACTGTAACGTTGTTTTCATGAAATATTAGGGCATATTGTTAATTTGCAGTTTAATACGTTGCTTATACAAATAGCCTACATTTTATTTCAACATATTTCAGTCGATTTTTACTCATCTCAGTATAGCAATACAGTTTGCTAAAACATCATCATTCATTCACACACGCGATTTAAATTTAAACTGTCTTTGCCAGTTGTGGTAAACAGCGCGCATCTCTGCCGTTCATTCATTCATAAACAGAAATTCACGTGAGAAGGAAAAAACTTACTAGTATTCCTCAGCTCGCTCCTCGATATACCCACACTTCTGAGGGACATTTTCCATTAGTATTATTCCTCACAGCGCTGCAAGACGGTGTAAACAAGTAATGATCTGAAATAAACTTGTGTGTTTTCTCGAGCTGATGGGGGCGTTCACAGGATTGCCTCAGCCATTTGCATTTGAATAGCGAGCGCTCTCCGTGGGCGGAGTCACATTACATCTGAATTAGCTGTAATGAGGTCGACTGGAATCGCTCTCTTTTAATACAGATTTCACAAGATGAGAATATTTGTTTTTTATATGAATTACTTCATTTAAAAGAAGAAAATTCAAGCTTCATGTCTGTGTGTCTGTATGTCTGTTTGACTGAGTATTCGCTGAGCTACAGTTCATTTTCGGACGCGTTTCAGAATGGACTTCACTGGCAGAGAGAAGGCAGAACTCGCTTCGTGTTTATTTTTCTTTATTTGGCAAAAAGCACAACACTTTGTTTTTATTGTGAGTATACACAAAAATAATACACATTTAACAGAATCTATTGATGTATGAAACTCCTATGGAAAATCAAAGTCAACAGAGTATGATTGAGTTTCTTTAACACTGATAAAAAAAAAGCGAGCTGGTATCGCCGGCGATATCGTCGACCTCAGGGGGTTAACGCAAGTTTACAACCGGCAAGTCGGTCGGACTTAATGGGAAAAAATAATAATAATTGGGTCGGTACTAAATTGACAGGGTCGGTCGGGTTATGGCAAACAAGAATATTTTTAAGGATGGCCTCATTTATCCAATTTAAAAAAGTGCTAATTTGGAATTCCACCATGGAAAAAGTGGGCCGGTCTTGGGCCTGAACCTCCCGGGCTGAAAAGTGGCCCCACTCCGGTCCTGGATCCATTCCAGCCGATCACCGGGCGCTCGGCGCTCATGTACCTCGCCTGGAACAGCCTTTCCTCAGCTAGTCATTCTGAAGTTTGCCACTCACTCTGACGTCTCTGTATAATTCGTCTTGTGTAGACCTAACAGCGATCTTTGGTCTCGTGAATCTATAATTCGTTCACTAACCAATCGTTTTGGTTGAGGGCTTAGTGAAGTTTCATATTTAGGCTATTTAACTTTACCGTTGTAATGTTAGACTAGAGCTCTGAATTTGTATTTGACTGAATTGTTTGCTTTATTTCTTATTGTATAGCTTCTTGTACCTTTTACTTGTACTTTTTTTGCTAAAACTGAAATTAGGGTTGAGTTTTCAAATTTTTTAAAAGATTATCACTGTAATGTTGTTTATTGCAACATTTGTACAAATGCCTGGAATAACAGGGGTGTGTTTTTTATTTTGTTTTGTTATAAATAGGCTAATGCTATACAGTGAATATAATCAATACGCATTGCCTGAACCACATTTGTGTGCCTTATGTTTAAAATTTATTTAAATGAAAACGAAAAGAGGCAGAGTGGTGTTTTATAACACATTTCATTTTATTGTTGCCTAAAATGTACAAAGAAAGCCGGAGTAGCAGATAGGGGTGGGCGATATGGCAAAAATATCATATCACGATTTTTTTCAGGAAAATCACGATTAACGATTTTATCACGATTCTTTTTATGTTGGTTTATGTTACTATTTTGTGACTGAGCATTACAGCCAATCTAATGTCCATATTTTAAAAACAAAGCCTTAGGTAACAAAATAAAAAAATGGCAGACAGGGGCGAAGATAAATATATTTGTCATTATTTTCTTTGTTATTAAATATTAAGATCAAAGATACACATTACACATACACAACTTAATATACAAATTAAATAGACTAAACAGTGCTTTACGTTTTCAGCTGCAGTGGGTGTATTTAACAGTAGCATTGAAGAAAGTAATTAAATGAACAAATATGAAAATAAAACAAAACAAACTTCACTGTATAAATTATACATTGATACTTATTAAAGCTACTATTAAAGTTATCAGTCAAGAGCAGTGAGTGATTTTCTCTTTGCTTTTTGTTGTTTTATTCAAATTATCATAAATTCAAATTATCATAATTTACTCTCTCAAGTTGTTTTAAACTCGAATAAGTTTCTTTCTTCTGTTGAAAATAAAAGTTATTTGGAAGAATGTGGGTAACCAAACAGTTGATATACCCCAGTGACTACCATAGTATATTTTTCTCCTATGGAAGTCAATGGGGACCAGCTATACTGTTTTGATAGCCACATTCTTCAAAATATTAATATTAGAAAAATATTAGAAACTATTAGAAGGAAATTAAAACAGGTTTGGAACAACATTAGAGTGCGTAAATTATGAGATAATTTTTATTTTTGGGTGAACTATCCCTTTAAGGACAAGCGGCAGCGTGTTTACTATTGCTACTGTCTCTTTAAGAGCTGCACGCGACGCGTCTAATATACACGCAGAGGACAAGCAGATTTTCTCTCAATTTTCTCAAGTTTGCTTTCACTTTAGACATAACCGACTTTATGTAAACCTTGTGTGTATTTAACAGTATAAGCACAATAAGACTCGAAAGATAACTTAGTCCAGTATCCAAGCGCTGGTAGACAGGCTTTTAGTGCATGTGAGCTTCACATGTACGCGCTGAGAAACGCACACGTTAGAACAGCGCATCAGCACGCGAATTAAATGTTTAACCGACAAGGCATTAAAGCACAGGCAAATTGTGAACTTTTGTGAACTGCAGTGTCCCGTTCCGCTGCGTTAACATTTTATGTGAATATACGTCACGTTGTTCAGTATGTTGGGACAGGCGCCAGAACAGATATAATGCACGATTCTACGATATTTTTTCAAAAGCAGATCGTGGAGACATTTTAATCGTCCACGATCAAAAATCGTCATATCGCACACCCCTAGTAGCAGAGCGAGCTGAGTGACGCAGAATTACCGGACTCGCGTCCTCTGGAGTCATTCTCCTGAGTCGGACTTGGCAAGTCCGAACTTTGCGTACTTGGTAGAGCTGTAGCGGTGCGTCGATGACGTCGACGCCAAAATTACGTCGACGTCATATTTTTTGCGTCGACGCTTCTTTATTTATTATCTATTTATTTTTTTGCACCATTCCCGGAGGTACAGCTCGCCACACACACACGTCTCCTTTCTCTGCAGAATGCCACAAATCCGCTCAACCAATCACAGCGCACCATTCCACGCATTGTAAACAGTAACGGTGGCGCTCTGACACCCGGCATCCTAGTTTTCCTTATCTACTTTGCACTTTTTGATCAACAAACAAACAAAAAAAAGAATACATTGATGAACCTGTGGTGGATTCTGCCGTAGGGAAGAAACGTAAGCCATCGAAATCTAATCATTTACGTGAGGAGATTAAGAAGATGAGGCACGCGGGAGGAAGAGAAATGCCGACTGATGCTTGTTCTCACACGACAGCGTCAAACTTCTGTCGAATGCTGACACGTTAACCCCAGGGGATCTTTTAAAAAACTTTCAATTCTTGTACTCAAAGTCAACGAAAACCGAGCAGGACCTAAGCCATTTTACAGCTGATCGCCGTCAAAAAAGAAGGTCGCCGTCGTTCAGAAGGTATTTCTAGCGATGGCTGATTGAATGTAGCCTATGTTTAGTCCAGATTAGTATTGACCGAGTTCAGAGGCTGTCATATGTGGATCAACTTACTTTGTTGTGTATTTTCAACAGTTTCAATGTAAAAATTAACTTTTATATTGATTCAATGGATTAATTGCATGAAAAAAAAAGGATTTATCACATTTATACTATATTATTCAGAAGTAAACATTGTAGCTGACAGTGTGTTTATGTCAGAATGTTTATTTTTAAACCACAACCTTCTAAGTGCTTCTTTTACCAATATATTTAACATATCTTTTGCATTTCTCATCCAAACAACGTCAAACTTGGCACTGCACTTACTCGTGCCCAGACAGCTGTCGAGTTTGAAATCCATCGGAGTAACGGCTCGACAGAGATATGCGAATAACAGACAGGATAAATAATTCCAATTAGTCGTTAGTCGACTAATCGATAAAATAATCGCCCGACTAATCGTTTAATTAATAATCGTTTACCCCAGCCCTAGTACTTGGTATTGAGAAACGCCTAATGTCGGTGCTTGTGACAAACATGTCGAGAAGCAAGAACAAGATCTGCTGTATTTCATCCATTGTTGTTTACTATTGCTTTCTTATTCGCACAAAAATGATGTCGATCGCTTCTTTCCGGCAAACACCACGCCTATCAAGTAAGGGTACTGTTGGTGGTGAAAACGCTAGCCAGATCATGGTTTACCAAACCGTACTGTACTGTACCGTACCGCTCAGTGGAAACGAGCCATAATAGGCTTTTTTGACGAAGACAGTCAAATCCGTTTACAATTCATTTTCTTACATTTCGTCCTTGAGTCATATTGCGTGTTTGCTAGTTGAATAGCCTGTTATTATGAAGAAAATTGGTTTTCCTATGACCAGGTTTAACACTTGTTTCAACCGTCCCGACAGTGCCTCCTGCAAGTTAAACCTGTTTTGCCCTGAACCCTCTGGGGTCTGAGCGGTTTTCTGGGCCCTGGAGTTGTTCTGACATGCTCTGACATTTGTTTTTTTTTCAGTTATTTATAAACATGTTAATGGCAAAAGTGTAAATTCACTCTATATAACAAACAGGGCTAGCATAATATCTGATCAACATGCTTGTAAATCTTTGTATTTTGAAGAGAATAATGTTTATGCGTGGTTATTTAAAAAAAGAAAAAATTAAGTTGCTGAAATAAGACCACAAAACACATTCTAAATATGTGCCCACAAGACTCTTGACTAATGTATGTTGTCGTTTCTAGTTCTGGCTTCAAAATGATGTGAAATTCATCCTGCCTGATCGTTCTCTTGAAACAATACATTGATTTAAACATTGTAAAACAGTTTTTTTTTGTCAGAAGAGGTTTATGCGTGGGAGGGGTAGCCTAATCGCTCATCAATATTAATGAGATTCAGACCAGGGGTGTGACATAGACACTCCCCCAATGACTAATGGGCCATCAAGAGAGGCAGCCTGAACAAAGTAGAGGAGATTCAAAGGTTTTGTTTTTCACTGTTTTATTGTAATTCCTCTATGAGGAGGAACTAAATGTTTTAAATTTGCAATGTTTTAAACTCAGCTGTGGTCCAGGTTCCCGTGCAGGCAGGAATCTCAGAGTCTGTGGAACCATATCAATGTCAGTCTCTGTTTTCCATGACAGAGTAGACTGCTTGTTGCTTGTCTGAATGTTTGTCTTGGCCCTCTTTGCAACAGGTGTCTGATGATCACCATCACCTTCATAGCTGTAAAACAAACAAACAACTGTGAGCATGTTTATTACACAAAATATAACAACTGCATTTCAATCATTATAAGTAACATTGGCCAGATGCAAAGCCATACAGACACATAATGTTTGTATGGACTATGTAAAACCAGAATATGTAAACAGAATTATACTAATATCTGAAAGAAAGGGAATAAGTGTACTTACTTTTCAGTTGTTCTCAAAACTGAACAACACCTGTCGCGTGCCCTCCCAGTGCGAGTTGCAGGTGAGGGTGAGAGTGATGCTACCACATTCCTATAAAAATAATAATATTAATATTAATAAAGGTTGAACAAAGTACTATGCCAGCACATGCATAACTGATGGACAGTCAGCATTTTGGTAAAACAACAAAAATAAGCTCTTTTATACTAACATTACCAATCACTAATTGTAATATTGTGCATACATAACACCACAATTTTTGCAATTGTGTCTGGTAATTGTGTTTTGCAATTGTGTCTGGCAATCCACACAGGCAGGCACATGTACATTTGTAGCATCGCTAAGTATATAAACAAAATTGGTCTAACATCTGTAAAATAGTGGGTAAATATGTACTTACTCCTTCTGATTTCTGTCTGTGTTGCTGCGTGCCCTCTTAGTGCGAGTTGCAGTGAGAGGTGAGAGTGAGCAACCTACATCATTCCTTTCAAAAAAAGTTGAAAACTATTATTATCATATTAGGGGTGGCACGGTTCACAAAACCCACGGTTCGGTTCGTATCACGGTTTTAGGGTCACGGTTTTCGGTTCTGTACGGTTCTTGTTGTTGTTTTTTCTTTTAATCTTTAACACTCCAAAAATTTACTTCAGCATATGATATATAGCTGAATTATCTAATTATTAATTAATTTATTTCATAAATGGGGTGTGTTTGCAAAACGCAGCTTCTCATTTCCCGTGGGCTGTGTCGGACAGTTATTTGTCACCACTTTTTGCCAGGGTTGATATTATGTCCCAGCACGGATGTACCAATACAAATAAATAAAACATTTCCAGTTAACTAGCAAAGTATTCGTTTCGTTCGTTTGTTAAATAAGAAGCAATCTAGCGCTGAAATGTGTTTTTTTTAATCAAGTGATCAAAGTGCTCGTTGCCGTTGCGATCAGTGGTGCTGATACAGTGTTCTCGTGGCTCGCGCACACACCGCAGCGGCCGCACATTCTTCACTCAGACGCGTGCTTCAGTCCGTTGAGGAGACTCTAGGCTACTCTATTCGTTCCGATGAAATCACAAAACAAAATTCATACAAATCTGTCCCTGCTTGATATACAACCGCTGATAAACATAATCGGTTTTGATGAAAAAGAAAAATATATACGAGTGCAGATTAGAACTCAGAACCTTTGACACGCTTGGCAAGTTCTGCCACTGGACCATTAAAGTACATACCGGTACGTGGAACAGTCGATCTATGTAGCCTATTTATTCACGTGAAAAAAACAACATATAGCCTAGTGGAGTTGATCTCATTAAATGTCTAAGTAAACCCAGTGTACTATTTAAATCGATTGCTGGACATTGTAATGTTATTCTACATTTGTCTGATTTATGATTTAGCATTGTATTAGCAGTAGCACGGGCACAAGGCTACATTGCGCATGCGTCGAACCGTGCGAACCGCGCGACGCACACACGCACCGAACCGAGACAAGCGAACCGAACGGTTCGGATGTTTTTTCATGTACCGTGCCACCCCTATATCATATAGAGTACTATTCCAGCACATGCACAACTGATGGGCATTAGCATGCTGATAAGATAGCACAAAGAAAAAAATATGTAACATTATCAACCAACCTCCAAAAATAAATAAACTCATACAGGCTCATATTGTAATAAGTATATAAAAAAAATTGAACAAACATGGGTAAATATGTACTCTTTCTGACGTTCAACTGTGTTGCTGCGCGCCCTCCGAGTTGCAGATGAAGGAGATGCAGCATTCCTGTTTTAAAAAAAGTTGAAAACTATTATAACATAAATATTTCAAAGTATAGTAGCCTACCATTAGTCTATATGAATAACTGATGCAAATAATTGTAGACACGTGCTGTAGGCATATATTGCGTGTCAATGGGCCATTACGGAGATAGCACAACGCAAACATTAACACATTTGCAATTCATCAGCTGGGCATATTTACACATTTCAGCACATACACACATTTGCAATAGATATTTGCAAGCACTCTTCGTTGATGATAATGAGGCAGCATAAACACTAGTCAAAATATAATCTAAACATACATAATATTTTCTAAATTAATTTCAAAATTCTAACTTTCATACAGGCCTATAATCTAAACGTTGTACATATAAACAGCATGTCTAGGCTATGCTGTATAAAGTCTTCTGAAGGCACGCGCCGAAACGCGTTTGTGCAAATAAGTTTATTTATGCATGAAGCCTCTCTCCTACTTTATACAGCATAGCCTAGACCATTTAAATATAAATTACTCTGAATGGAAAGTATGGAAATGGTCCAACCAGTAAAATCTGTAGCCTACATTTATTTAAAATAGCTTGTCAACTAATGTCTCTGTACTGTAGGCTAATTGGCCTACGTGTTGTAGCCTAGTCATTAAATAAAACAATTTAGTTCATATTTAGGTTTAAATAAAATCATTTTTATTTATTTTTTTCATTTATGTTGATTATATGAAAAGTCAAAAGCATGAGTAAAATCATGCGCAATCGCGAGACAAATGGAGTGGGCAGACAAGATTTTGACCATTTCATTAAGTTTATTTTTTGTATAAAGCCTTTCTTTAAAGTGAATTTCGTTTTGTATTAATTGTATCTTAATTTTAATAGTTGTTTCATCAACCATTTGCCTGTATTTAATTCATAAGTGTGAACTCATTTCAGGGGGCGTTTACCTTATTTTGCATAGATCACCTCAGCACATTCTTATGAATAGCGTGCTCTGCGAGTGGGCGTGAACTAATTACAGCTAATTAGATGAGACGGGAGAAACTGTACTTCTCTTTAGTTTCATACAGATTACATTGCAGGAGAATATTTGTTTTGAATGTGAACTGTTTTATTTAAAAGTAGAAATTTAAAGCTTTCTTTAGACGCATGTCTCATGGTTGTGTGATAAGTATTCGCTGAGTTGCAGTTAATTTTCCAGACTTGTTTCAGAAAGATTTTTGCGGAGACAGAGTGAGCTGAAAGCGCACCCTGTTTATTTTATTTATTTAAAAATAAAAACAAGGTTTTGATGTTAATGTGAGTGTACACAAAAAAAAAGAAGACCCTCTATAGTTTATAATCATGTATTTATTTTATTTATATGACCATAAATTAAGGATTTTTTTTAAGTTTATGTTGCTGCTATGTGAAAAAAATCCAGCAAAACGCGTCGGCGCGTTTCTCGACCTCAGAGGGTTAAACTAAAAAACTGATATTACACAATTTAGGATGTGTTGTAGTTAGGGATGGGTACCGACACCCGGTATTAAACGGGCCCCGGTGCTGAATTAAGAAAGACAGCTGGATCTATAAGCTCGGACGTTATCGGTTCTGCTGTCGGTACTGGAGAAATTAAGAAAGTACACATGCTATTATTATTGCTATTAAGAAATTATCTTGCAAATTTAATCTCGACAGCCATTTCTATATATAATAATATATGTTTATAAAAGAGATAAATAATAGATAATAAAAGAGATAAGAGAGAGATAATATCCCGCCAACCCTAAGAATGCTCGTACCTGGGTCTTGGTTTCGGGCCTCGGAGCTGAGCGGATTGCCTCGACTTTTTTGTCTTGCGTGCCATTGGTGAGATCTAGCATTGAGATGTACTGGGCCCTCCCCAACCGGTCCAGTAGCTCAGAAACCTCATTGAGGCGACGGAAGTCATTGCAGAAGCGGAGGGTGGCGTTAGGCTTTGGGACCATCACGACTGGGCTGGACCACGGGCTGCATGAAGGTTCTATCACCCCTAACTTCAGCATCTGTTGTACTTCCTCCTTAATAGCCTGCCGATAAGCCTCAGGGACCCGGTAGGGCCACTGCCTGATGATGACTCCTAGAGGCGTGCAGATGTCATGCTGCAGAATGGTGGTCTGCCCGGGAAGAGAACACATCAGAGAACTTACCTATCACATGCTACAGCTCCGCTTTCTGGGCAGCTGAAAGATGGGGATGGGGGTTTACATCTACCACCATGGGATCGGAGGTGGCGAGGGCGGCGAGTTGTTCTCTAGTCCCGACACATGGAGGTTGATGTGGTACAGCTGCTGTGCTCTCCTTCTTCCCGTCTGTCGCACACGATAAGTAACCGGTCCAATTCTCTCCAGCACCGTATAGGGGCACTGACATGTGGCCAGGAATTTACAGGTAGCGTTGGGGACTAGGACCATTACTCTGTCTCGGAGCTGGAATTCCTGTGGTTGGGCGGCTCGGTTGTAGTGGTGCTGTTGGGCCTGCTGCGCTTTCAGCATATGCTCCCGTACCACTGGCATTACTCGGTCGATCTTCTCCCTCATCTGTTTCACGTGGTCCACCCTAAGTGATGGGCTGCAGGCGGTTGCTCCCAGGCTTCCTTCCCCACATCCAGGAGGCCGTGGGGTTGCTAGCCGAAGAGGAGCTCGAATGGGGTGAAACCAGTTGAGGCCTGGGGAACTTTGCGGATCCCGAAGAGGACGTAGGGTATCATGAGGTCCCAGTTGTGCTTGTCCTCCGCAACCACATCTCAGCATCTGCTTTAGTGTCTGGGGTTGGTCTGGGGATGGTAGACAGTCGTCCTCAACTGTTTCACCCGCAGTGGCCTGCAAAGGTCAGTCATTAGCCGGGACATAAAAGGGGTACCCTGATCGGTCAGGATCTCTGTTAGGATGCCTCCTGGGCGACGGCTTTGGCGGTGACCTTTCGGAGTGGGACGGCTTCTGGATACCGGGTGGCATAGTTGACAATCACCAGGATGTGTTCATGTCCCCGGGCAGACTTAGGCAGTGGTCCCACGAGATCCATCCCGATGCACTTGAAGGGCACCTCGATTATGGGCAGTGGGATCAGCGGACTGGGGGAGGCGTCCTGGGCGACATGAGCTGGTACCCGAGTCACAGCGGCCAGTAGGCGGTCAAACCCGGGCCAGTCTCTCCCGAGCAGCACGGGAACCGGAAGATCCTTCATCACTCCTACTTCCACCGGCCAGGCCCCAGGGCCGACCGAAATCGTCACTCTGCGAGCTGGTACTTGTCGGGTGTCCCTGTGGACACAGGTTATAGGAAGGAAGACTGTAGACTCCATACGTGGGGACAGAATGTTTGACTGGACCAGGCTTACCGCACTGCCGGATTCCAGGATGGCCCGAAATGGCTTTCCGTTGTCCCTGACATTAGCTTCTGGAGCACCAACTAGTAGATTGCTGTGAACAATGCAGCCAGCCAGGTTTGTGCAGGAGGTGCGGGGGCCTCCGTTGGCATGGGCTCGTCCTGCGGTTAGGGGGCCACTGACCTGTCTATTTGCCGCTGAGCGCACTTCGGCATGCATTGCTCCAGGGCCACCCTCCGAGGAAACGGCGGCGTTCGCTCGCCTGCCTCCCGCTGTAGGGCAGCATCTGCCAACTCGATGGCCTCAACGAGTTCCAGGGTGGTACTTGGGTTCCTCATCCCGACAGCCTGTCGGTGTGAACGGGGAAGAGCACAAAGCAGACGGTTGATGACAATGCGTTCCGCCACCTGACTGACTGTTGGATCCCCCTCCAGCAGCCAGTTCTGCGCGAAGCGCGTGAGTTCAGCGGCCTGGGCACGGGCTGGCCGACGGGGCTTATATTCTCAATCGAAGAAGTACTGAACAGCGCATATCAGAGACAAACCCAGACGGGCCAAAATTTCCCGTTTTACGTCATCGCAGCGCCTGGAGGTGGCGCCAGGGAGAGAAAAGTATGTGCGCTGCGCCTCTCCGGTCAGGAGAGGGGCCAAAACCTGTGCCCAGTCATCGTGCTGCCAACCTTCATTGGTGGGCGTGGCTTCAAACATCAGGTATGCCTTTACGTCATTGTGTGGGGTCATCTTCTGTAACAACTTGGCGGCTTCTGCTCGGGGTTCGGCAGCGGAACGTGTTGAGCAGCACGCAGCTCTGCGAGTTTGTGCTCGCTCTCACCCTGGCCTGGCGGGTGGTGAGGTGCTCAACTATTTTTTGCTGGCGGATGCTAACCTCGGTGAGCCGCTTGAGAAATTCTTCCTTGGGGGAATATTATCCAATGGCATAATAACACCTACTGTGGAGGCGGGTATAAAGATAGTAAGGCCACATCTGATTGGTCAAATTTGGATAAACAGCCTATGCATGCAATACACAAATGCTTGACACATAAAATTAATTTCATTTATCACACCTCTCTGCGATACGGCTATCGCATGTACTATTATCGCAATAACAATAATTTTTCGATATATGTGCAGCCCTAATCATTACAATGGCACATGCAACAGTAAATAAATATCAATAAATACTTGTCAGTCAAAAAAAAAGTACTGCACAAAATAATTCACGAACTGCACTCAAAAACTGTTGTGAATTAATTAGAATAGAAATGTTTAATTATCTTTAATAATAACAGAAACAGTTTTGTCATTTACAAGGTTGTTCAGCTTTAAGAAAAGTCTACCCATAATGCATAGTGAGCGAGAGCGTGCAGATAGAAAAAGATAGAGAAGAGAAATGAGATCGACTCCATGTGTGTACGCTGTATTTGTTAAATCCTGTTCAAAAACTTCGGTAATCAGTTTGTTTATTTTAATTAAGATCAAACTTAATGTGGACATATTATCCTGCTGTAATTACTTCTCTGTAGTGGTTGATGAAGAGTGTCATTAGTGATTGTTTTTGTGTTATTGATGTTTTATCCATGTCATATTGTGAGAAATAACATTATTGTTTCTAACAGCAAACACTCAGAATAAAGTGTTGATAGTCTGAGGCTCATCAATATTAACAGATCTGCTGAAAATACTCTTTATTTCATGACAATAGTTCCTGTTTTCACCTCATTTATTATGCTGATGTCTTCAGATCTCCTGTAAATTGACACTTAAAGAGGACAGTGAGAACAGGAGTGATCCAGAACCCTGCAGAATGAAACACACGGAAGATCCTGAAGAACAAAGAGGTTGGTGTTTATTCTGCATTCATTCGTGATGCTGAAGGACATTCATGTTGGAAACATTCAAGCACTTCACCACAATTAGATAAACAGTTAAACTATGAAATGGTACAGAATTTTCTGGGCAGGGCTCCAGACTAAAGTTTTTTCACTAGGAGCGCTGGAGCCCCTGACTGAAAATTTTAGGAGCACAAGCAGAAAATTCAGGGGCACACCTTAAATCAGCTTGCAATGCAATTATTCAAATTTTCCCCAAAATAACTAATTCTTTAATAATAAATAGACTTAACATACAGATATGTGCAGTTTTATTTTAGGTTCACAGGCTCCAGACTAGCACCTTAGGGCAGCGGCACCGGAGCCACTGAGTTCTGCAGAGAGTATCTGGTGGCACTGGGGCTAACAGTAAAGCACTAAGCTTAATTTAGGGTGTAGATGACATTAATTATTATCATTCAAAATGTCTTAATGTTCATTAAAAAGCTAAATGAGTGAAATAATTTATATTAGGGAGTGAAAATAGCCAATAATCATTCTACTGTTTACAATGGTAATTTATTTATTTTATTATTTTTAAATAAGTGTTTAAATAAGTGCTGGAAAAAGATGTGTAATACTTAAATAGCGTTTGACTATTTCTGTCACAATACCATAGTTATGGTTAGAGTTACAACATTAGCCTAAATCCATAGTGAATGTGGATTGACCAACATGGTTGCTGATTTGGTTGCTGATTTGTGGACTGAAAGCCTTCTATAAATGTTTCTCCTGGTTTCCACGTCAGCGCTGTTTGATCTGATATCTATGGTTTATAACAGAACTCTACGTCGATTCGAAATGTTTCTCACTGGAACTCGCAGTGATGTTATTAATTCTGAGGCGAATTCAGTGGATTTCTTCACTGAATCTCCAGTGTCTGGATCTCCTAGTAACAGTGTCGCCGCGTGATCGAGATCAGCCCGCGACTGGCAAGTTCGGGGCGCTGCGCTGTCTATGATTGGTCCGAACTAATAAACTGTAAGGTTTGAGGGCGAACCAAACACAAATGAATCTTCCAGGTGATTTGTTCAAACATAATTCCACTCAACATTCCAGACCCCAAATCACCAATCCAGAGCCATAAAATCCAGGCTTTAGCCACACTAAGAACTTTATGGCCAACTAAAGCAACTAAAGGAAGAACGTTGTCAATGTTAGATGGTTTGGAAAAAGACTAATTGGTTCAAAGATGGCAAAGCTTAGAGCCCGATCAAGATAACGTCAGATGTTGCTGGATCCCACGACAGATATACAAAACAGACCTCCTTCTTCTTAAGGACCTCTGGACGACCCCAGGGTTGAAATCTCTTAAAACCAAAGAGACTGAGACTTTACCCATAAAAATACATCAAATCATCCCAAAACAATTCTTGGTGCACTTAAAATCAAACATCGCTTAACTACATAATTCTATATTGTGTCTACAAGCTATATGTGTGTCTAATATGCATGGATCCCATATAAGTCATGTAACTGTTATAACTATTAGATGTTTGAATGAAAGTGTGTCTTGTTTTCTATCAGTGTGATCGTATTTTCTTAATTCAAAAGATGGCTTGATTGAAATCTGTGTAAAATGTTTTGTATTCTTATAATAGTAATGATGTCTAAACTGTGGCCTCTGTACTCTCTGCTAGCTGGAGAGTAAGGAGATCACAGATAACGCATGATTTACGATGAGAAGTGAAGAAAATGCCACATCTGAAATCAAAAATCGTGGGAGGGGCGTCGATTTTGTGACTTCTGCCAACGCATTACCATCCATTCAACTCTGACAGCCTGGTGGAAAATGAAACAAATCACAAAATCATCACTAGAATTAAACAGGTTCACCCCACTCTGGCACAACCCAGAATTCATGATACAGAACAAACCTCTTTATTTCCCCACATGGGCACAAAAAGGAATCACACACCTTCACCACTTACTTGAAGAACAATTCCTTCAATATCAACAATTTAGACTTCAAAAAAAGATAAAACCACACTTACCAACAATACATTACAACCTTCTCAGCTTATAGAAGAAATTATGAAAATGAATAACTTCAAAAAATTAACCTCCCAACTATACACATTGATTTCCAACCAAAACACAACAATAACACTCCCAACAAACAAGTGGGAAACCGACCTGGCCGTCTCTTCCAACCCTGAGTACTGGGAACACATCACCCAAAGTAAAATGGTCAAAATGGGCCTACACAACACCGATATTTGTTCACAATGCACTTTAGGTAGCACAGACGACTATTTGCACGCCATGTGGCACTGCCAACCAGTTCACTCTTTTTGGATTACAGTCACTGAGACACTGCCCACCATCCTGAACCACAGAATCCCATCTTCACCAACACTTTGTCTCATAGGCAACTTTTCCGAAATCCATATCCCGCAAAAATACAGGAATCCGTTACTCATCTCTCTAGCTGTCGCTAAGAAAGTAGTCCTCCAAAACTGGAAATCAAAGAAATCTTGACACATCAATCACTGGACAAACTTAATTTCAGAACACATTTTTATGGAGAAACACAATGCAAACAGAAGGAAGCAAATATCAGCTTTTGAAGACACTTGGTCCCCATTTTTGACATTTCTTGATACCACACAAACATAACTACCAGCCGTGTACATTACCAGACACATACCCCCCTCCCCCCTTCCGTTCTTTAAGTTTATATATTTTCCTTTTCTCTTTCTCTTTTGATTTTGCCACTGCAGCTATCACTTCATATATACACACAGGCATACACTATCCACACTCATGCATAACATGTTTCCAAACCCATTTCCCATGTGTTTGTCAATTGTCTTGTCCCTCTGTTGTCTGTCTGTCACCTTGTCGTGTCTTATATGTTTCATGTTACACTCTGTACGTGGTGCTATAATCCCCCCTCCCCTTATGTACCCAGGGTCTTACTAAACTGGGTGAATGGTTACGCACTGTATATAAATTTATTGTCTGTATTGTAACATATTGTGTATATATTTAGCTTTATTAAAAATAAAGTTGTCCTCCGAAGAGGGGGGGGTGGTGGCGAGCCAAAAAGTATATAAAATTAGGGGCCGCTAACACGACACCGTTCTCTCTACACAGACTTTAAACGCGAACCTGTGAGAAACGCTGATGGTGTTCACATGCGCATAAAGAATTGGTTCTATAGTTATGTGCGTTTGAATATATGTGCGCAGGTTTGGAATTCCCTACAAACCAAGCCTAAACAAATTAATGGTGCCTTATAAAATCTTGATACAGAATTTAATTTTATTTTATTTTGTCACTTCGGGGTAGGTACGTGAAACGAATTTCCCGAAAACGCTTTATCTGTAGAGTGGTAAAGGGATCCTCCATAGGGAGAGACCAGTTGGCGCCTCAGCACTGCGTTGACATCTGGTCCAGGCGAAGGTCCTTCATCAGATCTGGATACGACCTGGATCCGGCAGGCTGCGGGAAAACCTCTGGGTAAACAAAGACACTAAAATTAGCGTAGATGCCATTCTTCTTATGATGTAACGAGTACATCAGGATTTATGGGAAGTGTTCCCGGTCTCGGCTGACCTAATTTATGCAGCCTAACATTGAATTATAGAAGTCTATAATGTGTTATGTGTATGCTAGGTTAAAGAGATGTGTTTTTAGTCTAGCTTTGAACTGACAGAGTGTGTCTGCTTCCCGGACAATGTTAGGAAGATTGTTCCAAAGTTTTGCCGCTAAATAGGAAAAGGATCTACTGCCAGCAGTCGATTTTGATATTCTAGGTATTATCAATTGGCCGGAATTTTGAGATCGCAATAGACGTGAAGGACTATAATGCGTTAAGAGCTCGCTCAAGTACTGCGGAGCTAAACCATTTAGTGCTTTGTAAGATTCAATTGAGCTTGTCTTTCAGGGGCCGTATTCACAAAGCATTTTATCTTACCACTAGAAGTACTCCTAAATCGCACTAAAAGATTTTAGCTAGGAGTTTTCTCTTAAAAGTTATTCACAACGCCTTTCAGACCTACTCTTAGTAAAGAAAAATGACAACTCCTAAACTAAGAGTAAAGGCCATTGCACACTGAGTCCGAAATTTTCGTATGCGTTTTTTCGTGTTCGTCAGCCTTAAAATTCGTCACGCACAGAAACCTTGCACACTGAGTCCGATGCGTATTTAATAAAACCTTTGCGGAAAAAAACGCAAAAAATACAAAATGGATTCGTCAAGCAGTGGGGATGATTTTGTTGCCCTCTTTCTTCTTAAAAAGAGAAAAAGAAAGAGGAAATATTGGGTCCATCAAATCCTGAGATTGCGTCGTCGAGAGGAAGGAGAGTTTCACCTCCTTATCAAGGAGTTGCGAAATTATCCCGAGCGATTCAAAATTTAACTCAGAATGTCAGTGGAACAGTTTGATGCTTTGCTAGCGATACTGGAGCCACATATTAAAAAGACCACCACCAATTTCCGTGAACCAATCGATCCTGAACTGAGACTGGCAGTTTGTCTAGGTATGGACGGACGGACGCACACACACACGTTTTTGTTTTTCATACAGTACTTTGTGCTGCGAGACAAAGTGTATCAACTTGTCAGACGCCATTCTGGATTTTGTCGTTCGCTTGTACGGTGGCTCTGAATTGTCAAAAAACCTCTCAAAATACTGGCTGTGGATGCGAAAAACGCGGAAAATCGAACCCGATCCGAATTTTTTTATTACGGACGAAAGTTTCGTAGACAGTGTGCAAGCGTGATTGACATAAAGTGAGGTCGAATTTTTTTTTTTTACGTGCGAAAATTTTGGATGCGAATTTCGGACTCGGTGTGCAATGGCCTTAAGTCTTCGTTGCTATGACGTCATTACTCATGCACAAGCTTGACTGAAGTGACCACCTTGATTGGCTGATGATTGTAACGCGGGAATGATTCCACACACCTCCCCTACGATGATGAGTGACAGGTCTGAGAATGCGTGCGCTACACAAGTAGTGCGAAGGACGGAAGATGATGAATAACTGAATAAATAGCCTAAATGAATAAAGAGTAAGGCAAAACAAGTAGCCTAATGAAACATATGGATTGATGCAATATCTTTGCAACATTATTGAATTAATCTGTCACTATATGCCTCTGCCTACGTTTGCAAAGTGAAGAACATTTTAATTTGATTAACAATGAAACGTTACAATTAGTTTACATGCAATGAGAGCCTAGCTTTGGTCGTTGTTGGTGGCGTTATTGCATCCCTAGTTATGCCTACAATGCAAAATTGTTCCCTTGCGATTGGAAGCTCCTGTAGTCGCTGCCATAGGCGTCGATTTCGGGGGGACGGGGGGGACGCGTACCCACCAGATTTCGTCATGAGTCATTTTGTACCCACCACTTTTAACTTCCGTCCATATTAATTTGACTTTTGGTTCGATTTTTTTTTTTACCGTTTTCAGTGGTTGTGAGGAGCAATATGAGAGAGAAATTTGGTAATCATTGTCTGACCCAACAAAAAAACATTATAATATTCATTTTATTTTATTTTCCGTGTTCGCATTTATGAGGGAAAAAAAAACAACGTGTCAGGTTAAGGACGTGAGCGCTCTGAAAGCGGCACTAAAAGACTGCTTTAAAACTTTCACAGAGACCTCAAACAGAACAGCTGCCTTTCTTTAAAGTGAATTTCGTTTTGTATTAATTATATCTTAATTTTAATCAATGTTTCATGAACCAATTGCCTGGATTTAATATATAAAATTGCGTTCATATTCTTAATCACTGAAGCTTTTTCTTTATTATAAGGGTGTATTATTCCATTAAAAAAGGACTGTTTATAAGGTGACAATCCGTTATACATCTTGAAGATTTTTGTATTGTATTGTATCTTCTGTTATAAAGACGAAGATTGACATTTCGTTAATTAAACAAAATAAGAACACAATGTTGTAAAAAATAAACAACTTAGGCTATGTTCTGTTAGATGTGTTTTGACTACTTTTTGTTTAATTATGTCTTTAATGAAGATATAGCCTATTAAGTGCATTGATTAATTTTGCATGATTGGGGGCTGTATTTGCTTAAGCTTTTTGAACGTGTGATAAAGGCGCGATAGGCTGTCATTTTCATGTGGATAAAGGCATATTTTGTACATGACTACACATGTCCTTATAAGGGTAAAAAAAATATGTCGTTTTAACAACATAACAGAAAAAGGTGTCGTTTTAATGACATAACATCTCGTTATTACGAGAAAAGATGTCGTTAAAACGACATAAGATCTCGTTATTACGAGAAAAGATGTGTTCACTCGCCGACGCCTCCATGTCGTGATTCTACGGTGACGCATTGCTGCCACACACATATTATTTTTTTCCCCAATTATGTCATCATAACGAGATCTTATGTCGTTTTAACGACATCTCATAAATTAACCGAAACTCAGCATATAATGCACATTCACGTTCACAGCGTATTTAGACACATTTAGACGCATTCATAATCATTACTTTTACGAAGTGGACGAGCGGAGCGGAATATTCAGATATGCGCTCTCCACTCACGAGCTCTGATCGGAACAAACCCGAACCTCACTGTCTGCTGAACTCGCGCAGAAACATCAAAATATAACCAGCTTTTTTAAATGGTTTTTAAAACTAAACACTATTTTAGCACAAATTATGAGCTTATTGGGGATTTTTTTATAATTATTGACAAAATTAGAATATAGTAAAAGTTTTTTTTTTATTTTATTTTTTTTTTACTTTTGGGTGGGCCTGTTGAAAAGTGGAGCCGTGCCTGAGCTACAGGACATCGTCTTTCAAAACATAACCTGCGCGAAAGAGAGAAAAAAAAAGAATGTGTCATTGTACCCAGCACTTCTGAAAATGCACTTCCGAATGCGTCTCTGTCCCCAGCACATTTCAAAACCAAACTGACGCCCATGGTCGCCGCATACGCATTTCAAAACATCGCAACGTGAAATGCCACAAAAAGCAGTTTGTGGATAGGTCTTAGTGAGTTAGGAGTCCTCTCGACTTATTTTAAGCTGTCCCAGGCTTAGGTGCTACTTTTAGGGCTAAAATGCTTCGTGAATTACTCTTAGTCAAAAAAATTAGGAGTCCTAAAGTTACGAGTGACACGCCCATTATTTTTAGGTGTTGCTCCTAAGTTCGCCAGTTAGGAGCTACTTTTAGCCTTGAAATTCTTTGTAAATACGGCCCCTGGTATCCCACTTTCACATGCGCAATAATGGAAGTCAGTGCAAGAAAAAGTCTATTGTGAACGGCCATTAATAATTACATTTACATTTAGTCATTTAGCAGACGCTTTTGTCCAATGCGACTTACAAATTAGGACTAAATTAAGCGAGTCATCGTGAAGAGTACTACTACTACGAGTACTACTACAAAAAACAAAGCAAGAAGTGCTCAAAATACGAAGTTCAGGCATTGTCCAGAGTTGCATAAGCCCGATAAGCGAGGATATAAAGGAAAAGGAATTATTATTATTTATTTATTTATTTTATGATGTTAAGTGCTCACGGAAGAGAAGAGTTTCCAGCTGTCTTTTGTCTGTCCAGCTGTCGGAATGTTGTCAGGGATTCTGCATTCCGGATGAGGGTGGGGAGAGCATTCCACCAGCATGGAACTGTGAATGAGAATGATTAAAACATTGATTAAAATAATTAAAACGTTTTTAGTAAAATAAATATCAATCTCAAAGTTGGTGTCAAAATATGGCAATATTGTATATTTTAATGTTAATATGTTAGATAATTGTGTCATTGATCAAATTTATTTAATAGTTATTGCTAAAGTAACAAGGGATTTGTGTAAAAATAATAATTGGAAGATAAATTTTCCTCATTAATGGAAAGTTTCAAGGACATATGATCAATTTATAAAAAGGCATCAAATTGTCATAATATTTTATAACAGTTGTCTACTTTCTACCATTACGTCAGGGCTCACTTTCATGTCCTTTCACTTTATATTTCAGTTATTTTGATGTACTGAAAATTAAATTGAATATTTTTTTCTTTCATGTTAGACCTGATGGAAGAGAGCGTGGAGAGTGAAGAACTGAGTGAAGTGGAGGAGGAGAGTGAAGAACTGAGTGAAATGGAGGAGGAACATCATGTCAAACCTGGAGGAAAACCTTTGAGTCGCTCAAAGACTAAAAAGACATTTTTAAAGAAAAGAAGAGCCAAGAAATCTTTCACCTGCACTCAGTGTGGAAAGAGTTTCACAACCAAACAAAGTCTTGAGCGGCACATGATGATCCACACCGGAGAGAAGCCGTTCTCATGTGATCAATGTGGGAAGAGATTCTCATGCAAACGAAGTCTTAAAGAACACATGATGATTCACACCGGAGAGAAGCCATTCAAATGTGATCAATGTGGGAAGAGTTTCAGGCAATCAGCAAACCTTTATGTTCACATGAGAATCCACTCAGTCGAAAGAAGAGACAAGAAATCTTTCACCTGCACTCAGTGTGGAAACAGTTTCACAAGCAAAAATGGTCTAGAATGTCACATGAGAATCCACACCGGAGAGAAGCCATTCTCATGTGATCAATGTGGGAAGAGTTTCAGGCAATCAGCAAACCTTAATGTTCACATGAGGATCCACACTGGAGAGAAGCCGTTCTCATGTGATCAATGTGGGAATAATTTCACAGACAAAAGTCATCTTAATATTCACATGAGGATCCACACTGGAAAGAAGCCGTTCTCATGTGATCAATGTGGGAAGCATTTCTCAATGAAACAGCATCTTAAAATTCACATCAGAGTTCACACCGGAGAGAAGCCGTTCTCATGTGATCACTGCGGCAAAACTTTTCGTAATGCATCAGCCCTGAAGACACACCTGAGAGTTCATACGAAGGAGAAGCCGTATTCATGTTCTGTGTGTGAAAAGAGTTTTTCACGGTGGGACACTTTACATAAACATGAGAAAACTCACACTGGTGTGAGAGAGTACATGTGCTTTGAGTGTGAGAAGACTTTTACTGCAGCGAACAGTTTAAAACTGCACCGGAGAATTCACACTGGAGAAAAACCTTACAAGTGTTCACACTGTGACAAGAGATTCAGTCGATCAGCAAATCTGAAAACACATGAGAGGATCCACAATGGAGAGAAACCTTACAAGTGTTCTCGCTGTGACAAGAGATTCAGAGTCTCATCATATCTGAAAACACATGAGAGGTTCCACACTGGAGAAAAACCTTACAAGTGTTCACACTGTGACAAGAGATTCAGTCAGCCATCACATCTGAAAACACATGAGAGGATCCACACTGGAGAAAAACCTTACAAGTGTTCACACTGTGACAAGAGATTCAGTCTGCCAGCAGATCTGAAAAAACATGAGAGAATTCACACTGGAGAAAAACCTTACAAGTGTTCACACTGTGACAAGCGATTCAGTCAGTCAGGAAATCTGAAATCACATGAGAGGATCCACACTGGAGAAAAACCTTATAAGTGTTCACACTGTGACAAGAGATTCAGTCTGTCAGCAGATCTGAAAAGACATGAGATGATTCACAATGGAGGACAACCTTACAAGTGTTCACAATGTGACAAGAGATTCAGTGAATCATCATCTCTGAAAAGACATGAGAGGATCCACACTGGAGAAAAACCTTACAAGTGTTCACACTGTGACAAGATATTCAGTCAGTCATCATCTCTGAAAAAACATGAGAGGATCCACACTGGAGAAAATCCTTACAAGTGTTCACACTGTGACAGTAGATTCAGTCAGTCAGCAAATCTGAAAACACATGAGAGGATCCACAGCAGAGAGAAGCCGCACACATGTGATCAGTGTGGAAAGAGTTTCTCTATTAAAACTCACCTGAAGCGACACATGAAGATCCATGCAGTGAAGAAACCACTTCACCACAGTCTGAGATCACGGTAAGTAGTTTATTTTCATGTGCTGAGCAACAAAGTCTCTTCTGTGTAAGTTAGACTAACATCACCCTATAGCCACATCTCTCCTCTCCACCTATAGCTGGTGTGTGGTGAGGACAGGACACTTTGTTGATTGATTGATTGATATCCATTAACTTGTTTTCAACCAACAGGAATGTCTAATTTGTTAGTTTAGATCAATGCAAAAAAACACAAATTCGCTCTCTGACAGTAGGTGGCGCTCATGTAAAGCAGAAATACAGCACTATACCGGGCTCTAGACTGAGACTAAATGGTCACTTTTTGCCACCTTTTATAAGAGAGAGCTGCCATTTCTGCTGCATACGAGAAACCTCACACGGCAAACGAAAGCAGAGTGAACCCACGCTACTCGTTTGAGCTGCGCAGCGCAAACAGTTTATCAGCTCGGAGCAATACTAGACAGCGGTTTACTCGTGAGCCGATCTCGATCACGAAACAACATTACTACACAGAGCTGGCAGATCCATTGAGAAAGCATTTTAAAGGGATAGTTCACCCAAAAAGGAAAATTAGCCCATGTTCCCTTACGAGAAAGGTTCTCTCGTACTGTGTTGCAAACGCTATGGCAAACTCCTTTCTCGAGAATTATTGTAGCTTTATTTTAAAATGCATTGCAGCTGCACAGCTAGAGCATCATAGCTCGAGCACTAGCAAGCTGATTGGCTATGCTGCAGCAAATGCACAAACCTATGGCGATTCGACAGAGGCGAGCGGTTCAATCGGAGCGCTTGGCACCTTGCCAGCCTCGAGCAAGCCAAAATAGGCGTGGCTGAAGAGTATAAATTCAGAGAAAACTCGCCATATGACAGATTTAATCCCCTTCAGCTCGAGCTCTGTTTCTCACCTCGTTTCGCTGACCTCTTCGGATAAGAAGCCTTCTCGCCGACGAGTAGCCCTTCAGTGGAACAGCTTCCACGCCGTCATTCCTCGCCCAAGCTGATCGTTTCCCTGTGGCATCCGACGAGATATCCTTTACAAGCTTTCTATCTAAAAGAGCAGAACGTGTTGTTTCAAATGCTGCTCCCCATTTGCGAATCCTGCGGGATTCCCCTTCCAGTGTGCTGTCTGCCTCGGTCCTGAGCACGCCGAGGCAGCACTCACTAAAGGTGGCTGCCTTTCATGCAACAGAATGCCTGTCTCGGCGCTTCGATCTAGGCTCGCTCTCGCTACTTCAGAGAGCAGGCCCGCCCATCTTACATCTCCGGCACCCATCGAGTACCGTAGGAAGAAGCGGCGCGAGCAGAGGATCCACGAGTGTGGTGATCTGAGCGCCTGCACACCGGGTCTCTCCCCATGTGCCCTCTCCTTCACCTTCTGATACTTCTCCTTCACCTTCTGATACTTCTCCTTTATTATTCGCAAAAAGGGACCAACACCCCTCTCTCCAAGTGGCTGCACTCGTCTCTTTCGGCGGATCTGCAGAGGACCTGGATGACGCAGTTTCTGTGGCGGGTTGTCACTCACGCTGTCGACGAACTGGGACTCGACTGGTTTTCCCCAGAAGAGCCGCTAGAAGCCACCTTAATGAATGGTTCCTGCCGGGGCACCAACAGGCTCCTCGCCAGCGCCGCTCAATTTTTCCCCAAGGTCCACATCGAGCTCACTAAATCCTGGTGCGCGCCCTTTTCAGTGCGAACGCGCTCTTCTGCTTCTACCACGCTCTCATCTGTTGACGGAGCTGAAGAGAAGGGCTATGTGAAGCTCCTGCCACTTGAGGAAGTGGTCGCCGCTCATTTGTGCCCTCCCACTGCAGGTGGTTGGAGAACAAAAGCGACGCACCCGTCTAAGCCATGCAGAACTACTACCGCTATGGCTACATAGCTGGGAACTACATTCCCCCTAAGACAGCGGGGAATGCACATTCTGAATTATATTACCTCGACGACTTGCTCATACTGACTCAGTCAGAGGCGGAGTCCCATACTCACAGAGCCTGGCTCCTTGGCCATCTCGAATGCCTCGGGCTCAGGGTAAACTTTGCCAAGAGTGTGCTGTCCCCCAGCCAACGGATCATGTTCCTGGGAACAGTTCTCAACTCCGTTTACGTGAGCACATGGCCCACGTCGGGCCGAGATCTGTCGATTCAGCGGCTCGCCGCATCGTTCAAACTGGGCTCCTGTGTACCCCTCAGAAAGTTTCAAAGGGTTTTGGGCCTTATGGATTCAGCATCATTAGTACTCCAGCTAGGCCTACTACATATGCGCCCCCTTCAGCTGTGGCTAATGCCTCAAATTCCAGCCCATGCCTGGCGTTCGGGCCTCGTAAATATCAGGGTAAACCAGCCCTGTACCAGAGCTCTGGCCCCTTGGAAGGTCACCAGCTGGTATCAATAGGGTGTGAACATGGGTTTGGTTTCAGAGAGGAGGGTTATCTCAACAGACGCTTCCAGCCTCTGGTCGAGCTCGCAGAAACACCTACTCATCAACTGCCTCGAAATGAGGCACCACATCCTGGTCCGTACGGACAAAATGGCTGTGGTATCCTACATAAATCGCCAGGGTGGTCTCAGGTCTTGCAACCTGTTCATAATAGCCAAACAGCTACTGTTACGGGTTCACGCCAACTTGCGCTTACTCAGGGCAGCTCATGTGCCAGTCACGATGAATGTGGGGGAAGACATGCTATTTCGGGACAGGAGGTCCCAGGACCTCCCAGAAGGTGTCCTGAATACCATATTGGAGGCTAGAGCTCCATCCACTAGGCGCCTCTACCACCACAAATGGTCAGTGTTCTCTAGCTGGTGTCTAGCGCGGAACCTCGACCCGCATAGTTGTGAAGTACTAATGGTGCTTACATTTCTCCAAGAGCTGTTGGACGCGGGGCGCTCCACCTCCACACTCAAAGTGTATGTGGCAGCTATTGCAGTTTTTCACTCGCCGGTGGCTGGCTCTTCCTTGTGTAAAAGCGACCTCATTGTTCGCTTCCTTAAAGGAGCCAGGAGACTTAACCCACCTCGACCACCTTCGTGCCGGCCTGGGACCTTTCCTTGGGTCTACGAGCTCTTAAGGGACCGTACCTCCCTTCAAGCCACTTCAGTTGGCTGATCTAAGATCCCACTCTCTTAAAACCACTCTGCTGTTAGCACTAGCGTCAGTTAAAAGAGTTGGGCACTTACAAGCACTCTCCACAAGCGCTTCTTGTCTTGAGTTCGGGCCCAATGACCCCAAAGTCATCCTTAAACCAAAACACGGATATGAACCAAAGGTGCTCTCAACTCTGTTCAGAGCCCAGGTTATTTCCCTATCAGCTCTTCCCATTTCGGGAGAAGATAGTAATGCTCTCACACTCTGCCCTGTCAGAGCCCTGAGAATATATCTGGAGCGTTCTGCCTCTTTCAGACAGTCTGAACAGCTCTTTGTCTGTTTCGGGGGCCGCTCCATAGGGCTACCGGTCACAAAAACTAACGCTGTCAAGATGGATAGTGGATGCCATCTCCCTTGCCTACACCTTGCTGGGTCTCTCGTGCCCCATAGGTGTTCAGAGGTGCACCCCAGAGGTGCACTCCACAAGAGGGCTTGGGCTTGGTCCAGTGGAATCCCGATCGAAGACATTTGTGCAGGGGCCGGCTGGTCCCCATTTGCAAGATTCTATAATCTAGAGTTTCCCGCCTTGCAGGCACGAGTTCTCTCTATTTAAGTCTCTGGCTAGTCTAACCCAGACCTATGTATGAACCAGGTCCCCACCCGCGGTGGCCTTCATTCCCTTTTATGTGGTGAATATCATTCTAAGGGCTCGACATTCTAGTCCATTATGATTTAGACTACTCTGTTATTAGTCTCTGGTCTCCCCGGACACCTTCAGGGTTGTCACTGGCGAATAGCACAGCGTTTTAAAATGGGTTCCCATAGCGTTTGCAACGCAGTACGAGAAAACTTTTCTCGTAAGGGAACGTACTTGGTTACTTGCGTAACATCGGTTCCCTTAGAGATAATGAGTACTGCGTTGCCTGCCGTGCTATTTCGCTTATATCAGGTGCTTTGCTTCAGTTGATTTAAGCCTGTCATATGGCGAGTTTTCTCTGAATTTATACTCTTCAGCCACGCCTATTTTGGTGCGCTCGAGGCTGACAAGGTGCCAAGCGTCCGATTGGACCGCTCGCCTCTGCCGACTCGCCATAGGTTCGTGCAGTTGCTGCAGCACAGCCAATCAGTTTGCTAGCACTTGAGCTATGATGCTCTAGCTGTGCAGCTGCAATGCGTTTTAAAATAAAGGCTTCAATAATTCTCCAGAAAGGAGTTTCCCATAGCGTTTGCAACGCAGTACTCATTCCCTTATCTCTAAGATTTAGCGTACGATTTACGCACCCTCAACTCATCCTAGGTGTGTATGACATTCTTCTTTCAGACGAATACAATCGGTTGTAATAATAAATGTCCTGGCTCTTCATAATGTGCTTACAATGGCAGTGAATGGCTGTTTTCTGTTTTGATAAGAGTCCGGGGGCTAATAAAGGCCTTCTGAATTGAAGCCTTGAGTAAGAAAAATATTCAGATTTAAAACTTTATTAAGTAAAATGACTAGCTTCCGGTCAAACAAACATACGGATTTGACTTAAGTCTATTGTCATGGTGCAATGAGCAGAAACTGCTCTTTGTAAATAATAATGTTTTGGGAGCGTCCTAGGCTCTTCCGCGAAGTAGAATCAGAGCGGATCTTCTGTCTGATAACATCTCCAAGATGTTAAATACCATTTGACTAGTAACCAAAAGTCCTAAATAACAGTCTCTGCTGCACCAACTTAATTGATATAAATACTAGTGTAGAACATTGCATAGAAACTGTGTCTGTTCCTCGTTTAGTGAGATCAAATAATAAATCTACTGCAGGATCTAGGAAACATCTAATTGTTATTAAAATAGAAAATCTCGCTATTAGTGAACAAAAACTATTTCTAAAGCTAGGTCTTCTAAACATTATATCACTCACACCTAAGGCAGTTATTGTAAATGAAATAGTCACAGATAATAGCATCGATGTACTTTGCCTTACTGAAACCTGGCTTAAACCAAATGATTATTTCGGTCTTAATGAGTCTACTCCATCAGGATACTGTTATAAGCATGAGTCTCGTCTGATTGGTTGTGGCGGCGGTGTTGCAACAATCTATAGAGATATTCTTAATGTTACCCAGAAAACAGGTGACAAGTTTAATTTGTTTGAAGTACTTGTACTAAATGTTACGCTCTCAGATGTAAGAAAAAAATCCCTATTATCTCTAGCCTTGGCTACTGTATATAGACCGCCTGGGCCTTACGCTGATTTCCTAAAAGAGTTTGCAGATTTTCTCTCAGATCTATTAGTCAATGTCGATAAAGCATTAATTGTTAGAGATTTTAACATGCACGTAGATAATTCAAATGATGCGTTAGGGGCTGCGTTTACAGATTTATTAAACTCCTTTGGGGTCAAGCAAAACGTCACTGGTCCCACTCATCGTCTTAATCATACACTCGATTTAATTATATCACATGGAACCAATCCAACCGATATAGATATTATACCGCAAAGTGATGATGTCACTGACCATTATATGGTAACTTGCATATTACGTACTCCTGTATATATCATATATCAATATATCATGCTGCGCCATGTTATCGACCAGGCAGAAAAATCCTTCCATCCACCATAGATAATTTCTCAAATTGCTTATCTGATCTGTCTCAGCTGCTGCCTTAACCCAAACAAACAGATGAACTAGAAGAACTAACTAGCACTATGAGCACCATTCTCTCTAGAACATTGGATATTGTTGCTCCCATTAAATTAAAAAAGGTCAGAGAGAAAATTAAAGCACCATGGTACAACAATACTACGTGTGTTCTAAAGAGAGAAACCCGTAATTTAGAGCGTAAATGGAAACAAACTAATTTAGAGGTCTTTAGAATCGCGTGGAAAGACAGTATGTCACGTTAGAAAAAGGCCCTAAAAGCGGCCAGGGCTGAGCACCTCCGCAAACTAATAGAAGAAAACCAAAACAATCCAAGGTTTTTATTTAACACCGTGGCTAGAATAACAAATAAACAAGCGTCACCTGAACAAAATATTCAGTGAGAAAATAGAAAGCATCAGAACCACAATTGTAAACGTTCAATCTTCAATCGCGCCTTATAATTCAGCCTAAATTTTTACCCCGCAAGAACAATTACAGTGCTTTACAACTATAGAACAAAAAGAGTTAAATAAACTTATCACTACATCTAAAACAACAACATGTTTATTAGATCCTATACTTCAAATCTTCCATTTATGTCTAAAATATTAGAAAAAGTTGTGTCTGCTCAACTGGGCTCTTACTAGCAAGAAAATGACATCTATGAAAAGTTTCAGTCTGGATTCAGACCGCATCATAGCACTGAAACTGCGCTCGTTAAAATCACAAATGATTTACTTTTAGCTTCTGACCAATGCTGTATCTCAATATTAGTTTTTCTTGATCTTAGTGCTGCGTTCGATACTATAGATCACACAATACTCTTAGATCGACTACAAAATTATACTGGTGTTCAAGGACAAGCATTAAGCTGGTTCAGATCATACTTATCTGACCGCTACCATTTTGTTTATTTAAACGCCAGAGGAGAAGTGGCCCCGACTGAGCCTGGGTTCTCCCTAGGTTTTTTTTCTCCATTAGGTCACCTGATGGAGTTTTAGGACACCATTAGGTCACTTGATGGAGTTTTTCGGTTCCTTGCCACTGTTGCCTTTGGTTTGCTCAGTTGGGGATATTTTGGGGATATTTAATTTTATCAATCAATAAATTCCACTAGAAACAAACCTTGATGTATTATTTTAATTTAATACTGTGAAGCTGCTTTGATACAATCTGTATTGTGAAAAGCGCTATACAAATATACTTGATTTGACTTAATGCTGCGTTCACACCAAACGCGAATAGAGCGTCTGGCGCGAGTGATTTTCATGTTAAGTAAATGTAAAGACGTGTTTATGCGCGTCTGGAGGTCCTGTGGCGCAAATGAGGCGTTTAGCGCGCCGTTTGGACGCAAATTCGTGCGAATGAGGCGAATTGAGCGCACGGCTGCTCCGGCGTTGAAACACTGGCGCGGACTGTGTTTAGCTCACTCAGGCCGCGAGTCTACGCTAAAACTGCAGTGTCCGTCAAACACCATGTAAAAGTGAATTTTGCATAACAGGTGCCCTTTAAGTCACATGATCAATGTCACTATTTTTTAAACATGTGATTAGCCTACTTCACACGCATCATGTCTGTTCGAAATTAAACTTGATTGTTTTTTAGCAGAACTACCAGAAAGCATCTGGAAGGAGAGGACAGAGAGAACGCCAGTGATCCAGAATCTGTAGAATGAAACATCATGATTCTGAAGAACAAAGAGGTTGGTGTTTACTCTTGATTCCTCATTCATTCATCATGATGAAGAACATGCTGTTGCTCACCAGATTTACATTGTTTCATGACCAAACTAGTGATTTATAACAGAAATCATCTTCATGACATTAAAATGGATCATATTCGTGCACAGCAGTTGTTGACCAGATTTAGGGCTGTAATCAACCGAAGAAAATCTTGGTCGACTAAAGTCCTGAAATTTTCGACTAAAAATTACATAAAAAAAAAAAAAAAACGTTAAATTAATTAGCTGTGCACTGTGCGCAGTACTTGGTAGCCTTGTTGTCCGCCTAAATGAATTATAAATAAACATAAAAAACTAGTAGGCTATTTGCAGTATATTAAATCGTTTTTGACCAAATTATTTTGCACTGAAATGAGTCTGACACACGAGTCTGTCGGCTCTGACAGCGTTGCATCACGTGCATCTGCGCGCAATATCGTCACTTGTCAACTAGTGATATCATCACAAGAACTTTTGAGGAATATGCAACATAATTTAGACAATTGTTTTTTATATGTATTATAATAACTGTCAGACACTATCATTTCATTGCATCTCGCACAGAGCGAGGCTGAACATAGGAGCTCAGCTTCGCGGCTGAGACACGAATAGACTATTAACTTAAAGCTTTTACTCTTAAACACAAAAGGCACGTCCACTATAATAAAAAAAGAATGTTTATTAAACAAACCAGATCAAGTAATAATATTCAGCAAACCTTCTAGTATAGCCTACTTTCTTCAATCTGTCTGTCTCTCTTCTCCAGTGGGTTGGGCTAATCCAAAAGAAGTGAAAACAAGGGGGGTGTTCTGAAGACAGACTGTTACCTGTGAAACAGGGGTGCTTTGAAAACACCCCCATTAGTAATTTTGTGCTTTCCACCTGATGGAATGAGCGCGGCAAAAATAGGTAAGGTAAAAACTGATGAAATGAACGCGGCAAAACTAATGAAATGAACGCGGCAAAAAAATCAACCAATCAGAATTTTGGTCGAGCAAGAACGTATCGACCAAATAATCGACTAATCAACTGGGAGATTACAGCCCTAACCAGATTTGATGGGATTAAAGTGTCTATTGAACTCATCAGTTATCTTGACTTTGAGCCTCACTTTTCATTTCACTTTTCATTTCACATTTGTCTCTCATTTGAAATCTCGTTTGATTTATTGTTTCTTTTAGATCTGATGGACGTGAACGAGAAAGCAATAACGGAAGTCCAAAAATCTGTTTCCTGCCCTCAGTGTAAAAAACGCTTCACATGGAAAAGTCTTAAAGTTTACATAAGAGTTCTGCCTTCTCTTCTGAAGAAGTGCACCGGAAAAAAACACAGGAAAAAGCTTCTATGTTCAGGGAGCTGAAGAAGAGGCCGTAACTCTTTCAAAAGAGACATGAGTCTGAAATTCATTTTAACTTGTTCATTGTTTGAGATATGTCTCTGTTCGTTTTCACTTAAAGCTTCAGTTGGTAACTTTTGTAAAAATATATTTTTTACATATTTGTTAAAACTGTCATTATTTCCTGACAGTAGAATATGAGACAGATAATCTGTGAAAAAAATCAAGCTCCTCAGGCTCCTCCCAGTGGTCATATTGCCATTTGCAGAAATACACCGCTCCCAGTAAGAAACAACCAATCAGAGCCAGGAGGAGTGTCTTAGCAGTGTCAATCAAGCTCGTGTACGCGCTGATCACCCCCCTCTCTCGCACGGCGCGCACCGTCGTTCAAAATCAAGATAGCCGGTGTGCCGCGCAGCTGTGCTAATGGCGGACAACTAAACAACTAAAACTGCCAATTTCTCGAGTGGCACCAGCTCATACAACAAAGACAGGTAAGCGGAAAAAGACCGATGACGATAAACAAGCCCGTCGGAGCCCATTTACTTTATTAGTGTCAAAACTCTAGCTGCATAGCATACAGATAAAATGTCACGCACTGTGCAAAGTAACAATTGAAACCTGCTAATTCACTGGCTTGTCATGTTGCTGAAATTATGTACTAGCAAACCTTTTTTAGCATTACACATCGCTAGAATAATTACTTAGATACTGTAACGTTACCATTATTATCTTGCTAGCTATTTATGACTTATAGAAAGAGTGCAACGTTATGAAGTTACATTACATGTATTGCAAAATACGTAATGATTTGAGGACCAAGTTTGTAGTCAAAGTATGGGCAGGCCATAGTCAATGTAAAGCATATTGTTGATGTTTCGTCCCTACCAGTGAATGTGCGATAACTGTTTATCCGCCGTCCGTCATCAGTGGCCCTGCATTGTTTACTAGCCTGCGAGTTCACGGCAGGCTCCGAGTCCGTTGTGGTGAGGGAGGAGCTGTGGAGGGAGGGCTGTAGCGCAGCAGAGAGCGAGGGGGAGTGACCTGTAAGCTGTGGTTGTTCAAATTTTCAGGCTAAGTCAATGTTTTCTAAAAGTTCCCTACTGTAGCTTTAATTAAACTCAAATAAACTAATTAGCATTTTATCAACAGCTTATTGTTATTGTCCTGTTTAAGGAGTTTGGTCTAACACTGAACTACTGAGGTGCCTGAGCTGTGAAGGGAAGCCCATATAAGAATGGCACTTCTCTCGCTTTTTCAGTTCCTTTTTCTCGGTGCCAGCGCGGAAAACGTCATAGACACAGACATCCCAGGATATTGCAGCTGTTGTCAGAGAACTGTCCGGGGGAATAAAGAACATTACTATTACAAGTTCCTCTGCTGATTAGGGGCTGTGTATCTCTTGAGTAAGGGCTTTGTGTCTGTTATAACCTAATGTGCCTTTCATAACCTAATGAGCCTCTCATAACCATGTCAAGTCAAGTCATCCTCATTTATATAGCGCTTTAAACAAAGTAGATTGTGTCAAAGCAGCTTTACAGAGATAAACGTATAATTTATGGTAACAGAGATTGTGCCTTTCATAACCCAATGTGCCTCTCATATCCAAATGTGCCTTTCATACCCTTCTGTGTCTCTCGTATCCCTGTTCCTCTTTTTGATATGATTGTCAGCCATGCTGCTTCTAATTACGATGTAACAAGGCAGGACCTGAATTCAGCAAGAATTCAAGGCTATATAAGAAGACTGATGAGGACTCATCGCTCTTCCTTGCAACCAACGGCTGATACGCCAGCATTTATCAGATGCAAGAAGCTTTAAGCCTAGCTATTATCTATCTGTTAGTTAGTACTCATTTATAAATCTGTTACAAGTATTCCTTTCATTTGATTCTTTTTAATACATTTTGTTAAAACATTTATTGTAATCATCTGACTGGACCTTGGATTTTTTGAGTACGAGTCATATTCTTCGACCTGGATCCCACATGGAGAAAACGACTCCATTATTTTAATAAAAGAATAATCATTATGAGATTTGATTGATCATTTAGCCTAGCCAAAGAGGCAGCATATAACAGTATTGTTGTATTGCGATCAAGGTTTAAGAGTACCACAAAAGGTAGACTTATAATACAAAGGGGAGATCTATTATTGTTATAATAGAATACAAATTTGTATAGACTGATCACCTAACTCTTGAGGACACGACTAAAGGATAGGCTCTTTAGTTACCGCAAGATTATCCATATATATATCCTAGGGAGGATGTAGGATAATTGGGAACAGTATTAATCGTGATAATCCATCACAGAGCCCGGGGAAGGCCTGGCTGACACGCTAGATGTTACGAGTGCTACACTCACTTGATTGCCCTCTGCTAAACAAACGCATGTAGACAAATGTTGACGTTGAAATCCAAAGTGGTACATTTATTCCAATATTCCAGCACATTGCCCATAGCAGTTCCCATCAGCGTAACAATACAAGGCGCCGTGCGCAAGTGGTCAAAAACCTTTATACCTGAGGCCAATTTACAGACATGCGCCACCCAGTGCTAGACAAAAGAAATGACAACCTGAATACAAAGTAGCGTTTGGCTCTTACACACCGGCCCCTAATTGTTGACCAGCAGGCACAACAATTCAAACATATGAAACAAAATGTTACAAAATACCATGAGATAATCAAGATGATACCTTCACAGTTATACTCCATACACTAAACAAAGTTTGGTCACAGGTCTTTCAATGACATTCGATTTTGTCTGCAACTTCACAAAACGTACTCAGGGTTTCCGCGGGGTTGTAAAAGGTAGTAAATTAAATTATGCCAAATTAAGGCCAGTAAAAAGTAGTAAAAAGTAGTAAACGTCATCTGACGAGGTAGTAAATTTTCGAAGCCCCATCTAACTGGGTCTATATCATGGGTGTCCAAACTTCGGCCCACGGGCCAACTGCGGCCGCGGTCCAGTTTTTATTGGCCCGCAGCCAGGGTCCGAAATTAACACCCGCCAAGCGCCAAGTGCGGTTAGATTTTCTGTTTGGCGAGTAAATCTCAAAAGGCTATCCGCCACACTGGCGGGTGAATGTTCATCATACCAAAATAGTACAAAAAAAATATTACAATTGCCTTTTGTTATGTTATGATGCCTGGAAATTAGTTAAAATCTCCTGCGAATCTAGAGCGAGCGAGCAAAAGCGCGCATGCAAACTGTGTAGCGAGCGCACGGCAGAGAGGGAGAGACCTTGCGTGTGTCTCTCTCTCTCTCTCTCTCTCTCTCTCTCTCTCTCTCTCTCTCTCTCTCTCATGCAGTGGTGACGCGTTCATATAAACGGCACCTAAACGCTGTAAAAAAAAAATATTATGACATTTTAATTGTTTATTAATAAACAAGTGTTTCTGTGTCAGCTGCAAAGATGAAGTTGACACTGACTCGCGATCTTCGCAGTAGTGAACGCGCCGGAGAAAAATGCATTTCTTACGGATTAGCCTATAGCCTACTTTTATTTAGTTTTGAATGGTTCTGTTTAAAAGTAGAAATGTCAAGCTTTCTGTAGATAATAGATATAGGATATTTCTAATTTGTTTAGGTCTGTGAGGCGAGTAGCCTAGGCTACCTATACGCTGAGTTTCGGTTCATGTCTGAACGTGTTGTGATTATACAAAATAATGAAACATGGATTAAAATTAAGATAAAATTAATACAAAACGAAATTCGTTTCAAAGAGAGGCTTTGCGTTTTCTGTTTGATGTCTCTGTGAAAGTTTTAAAAGCATCCTTAATGGAGAACGAACGGTTAGGCTACATAACATGTTTTTTTCCTCAAATGCAAACACGAAATAAAAGACAAAATACTTTTAAAAATAAAATTTTTGGGGAAAAAATATGGATTTATAGCTTTTGAAAAAAAATATGGATGGATTAATAGCGTTTTGGAAAAAAATATGGATGGATTAATAGCGTTTTGGAAAAAAATCTGGATGTATTTTTAGCCTTTTGAAAAAAAAATCTGAATGGATTTATAGCGTTTTGGAAAAAAATCTGGATGTATTTATAGCCTTTTGAAAAAAAAATCTGGATGGATTAATAGCGTTTTGGAAAAAAAGATGAATGGATTTATAGCGTTTTGGAAAAAAATCTGGATGGATTTATAGCGTTTTGAAAAAAAATCTGCATGGATTAATAGCGTTTTGAAAAAAAATATGGATGGATTTATAGTGTTTTGGAAAAAAAATATGGATGGATTTATAGCGTTTTGGAAAAAAATATGGATGGATTTATAGCGTTTTATAGCCAGGTTGTAAAAATACAGTATTGTGTATTGTGTCAATATGTCACCTCTAGTGTGTGGCCCGGCCCTTTGTTTATTTTTCTGTATTTGGCCCTCACTAAAAAAAGTTTGGACACCCCTGATCTATATGGTTTTAAATTAGGGTAACTTACGTGTACAGGCCTATTTCCTTACTAAACTTCCATGAATTTATTTTTATTTTGAGTCGGACCCAAAGACAGAGGTTTAAGTCTCTCTGGTTCTCTATCTCTCCCTCCCAGTGTTGAAATTAAGTTATAATTGCCTCATTAAATTGTGATTAAATATGTTATTAATTCATTTTGGAAAGATATTTCATGTCTTTACTTGTCACTTTACTTAACACTTAACACTGCTACAGTTGAAGTTTGAAGCCGTGTTGGTAGTAAACATATTGTGATGGTAGTAAAATAGGTGGTAAAAAGGTAGTAAATTCAATTTAAGAATCTCTGTATAAACCCTGGTACTTGGCCCTGCTTATCAGAAAAAACTTCAAGTACTCTTGCGAGTGGCCAAGAACCACGAGGAGCCGAAGCGTCCTTGATGACCACAATATCTCCAGCCTTCAAACTCCTCTTCTTGTCATTCCACTTTTGCCTCTCTTGAAGTAGAGGCAGGTACTTCCTCACCCATCTCTTCCAAAACAAGTCTGAGAGGTATTGCACCTGTCTCCACCTTCTTCTCACATAGAGGTCATGAGGCTGGAACAATCCAGGTTGTAGGGCTGGCTTCCCTTTAAGCAAAAGTAGATGGTTAGGTGTAAGTGATTCCAAATCATTTGGATCGTCTGACATCCATCCGTCCTTAACCATCATCATCTAGCATCTGCTGATGTAGGACAGAACTAAGGACTCTTCTTATGATGCAGATCATCCTCTCCCACACACCGCCATGATGGGAACTGGCTGGTGGATTAAAACTCCAGCGAATTCCAACTTGTGAGAGGACTCCTTCAATCTGCTGATGGTTCAGTGCAGCAAGAGCTTCCTTCAGTTCTCTGTTCGCCCCAACAAAGTTGGTACCGTTGTCAGACACAAGGTGAGTCACTTGCCCTCTTCTGCTTATAAAGCGCCGCAGAGCATTGATACAGGCGTCCATCTCCAAAGACACTGCAACTTCAAAATGGACGTCTCTGCTGGCTAAACAGGTAAGTATAGCTCCATATCGCTTACAAATTCCTCTTCTTTTCCTCACTTCCAAGGGATCAAAAAGTCCACTCCCGTGTTGGTTAAAGGGGGTAGATCTGGCTGAATTCTCATCTCTGGAAGATCAGCCACCTTTTGTTCCCGAAGACGTCCATTGTAGCGCCTACAGAAGCTGCACTCGGTAATAATTTTTCAGACGGCCGCATTCGCCTTGGTTATCCAGCATTTCTTCCTTGCTGACGACAATGTGTGAGTACGTCCAGCATGGCCCAGACTCTGATGAACATATCTGAGGATGAGCGTTGCAACATGATGCTCTTTGGAGAGGATAATGGGATGTTTGACTTCCTCAGGCATCGCTCCCCTACTCGGCCCCCCTCCAAACCCTCAATAGTCCATCAACTAGGACAGGGTCCAGCCTGTATATTGGACTGCCTTCTTAGAGAATAATGCAGAAATCCCAGGAACTCCCATTTGTCCCAGGAACTTCATTCCCAGTAATTGTTTTGCCCCAGACCTCTTTCTGAGTTTACACTGCGGTCTAAAGTACTGAGAAGTTTATGCAAAGAAAAAGAAATACAACAAATCACCTCCTCATCCATAAACAAACAATCTATTTAAAAAACAGGTCTCCAACTAAATCAAAGATATTGAACAATTAAAACTTGCTATAATACAATACTACACTCCCAGCTTGTGGGTTATTATTATTACCGTATGGAGTAAACCTGCAACAACACAAAAAGCACGATCCATACACAACGTAATGTACTAATCAGTGTCAGTACATGTTACAGTACATGCCACACAATGTCAGTACATGCCACACATCTCTTTTTAAACTTTTATTAATTTATAGCCTACATTTGATAAATTCTTATCTTTTTAAAATCAAACATATTCTAATTGGGTGTGCCTTGATTCTGGAGCATTATTCTTGTCCATCACACGTTTATTTGTACTATTTTTCATGTTTTTGGTGTATAATTCCATTGTTCTTCACTCTTGTCTTTTCAAAATATTTAATAAATCAATTCAGATGAGGAGTTTGCGGTTCTCAATCTTTATTGAACACCACTTCAGATTCTATTAAAATCAAAAGCTCTTAATACATACATGCTGGAGACCTTTTTCCATATGAATGCATCCAGATGTTATGTAATAATCCCTGAAGGAATTAACTTAACCCTCTGGAGTCTGAGCGGTTTTCTGGGCCCTTGAGATGTTCTGACATGCCCTGACATTTGTGCTTTTTTCAGTTGCTTATAAACATATTAATGGCAAAGGTGTAAATTCACTCTATAAAGCACAAACAGGGCTACCATAATATGTGAGCCATGTGCATGGGCGTAGATTACGCGGGGGACGTGTCCCCCCCACTTTTTATAAAATGTAAATTCGTCCCCCGCACTTTTTCATAGGGCAAGTGTGTCCACCACACCCGGTTTTCGCGGGTGTGCATAGCCTACATCGAGATTTAAAATCCAAAGAGTCAAGTCTATCTACATACGTGACTTTCACGTTTCCATGGTAATCAGTCACTCGTGCATCACGACACGCCCATGCTCGCACCCGCGCCCAATCCATTTTTTTTCATAGAGGTTGCAGTAAGTTCAAAACGACAACAAACTCTTCAGTCTTAACTCGATCCTTTTTCACGAAAAAGTCAAGCGCTGTAAGTAAGTTGTCATGTGGTATCTGAATTGTGTTGCACAATGATGAATAACTCTGCCTATTTCTCTTGTTGAATAATTAACAAGTTTCGTTGTAAATTGAAAATATTCACTACCCGCACTACCCGTATTTATTTTCAATCTTTTTTTATTCGTAATGTCTTTTATTTTCACAGATGTTATCAAAGCCCTTCAAATTAGAATAAACATGGTGATTGTTAGCCTAATGCTGAATTTGTATTTTCATGCATTAACAGCCTGCTTGAATCAGGCAGCGTTGCAACATGTGTACATGATGACAAAATTTAAGTTCTCTTGAAAAAGCCTAACCAGAAAGTTTGAAGTAGTTTTAAAAGCTTGAAGTTTGAAGGTTTTCAATTGGAAAGTTTTAGTTTAGTAAGACAGACAGGCAGATAGATAGATAGATAGATAGATAGATAGATAGATAGATAGATAGATAGATAGATAGATAGATAGATAGATAGATAGATAGATAGATAGATAGATAATAAATAATATTAATAATAAATAGGGAATCACAGATAATGCAAGGATGATTCTGATTTAATTTAATTTAATGTTAAGTGGCGATTGATAGCCTATAGTTGATAATAATACACTGACGGTAACAAAGTTTCAATTTGAAATGAAAGATGGAGCATAGGCTACATTTAATAAAATTAAGGAAAAAATGCCCTTTATAAAGGTAAAAAACTTATTCTGATAAAAATGTTTTCCAACAGTGATGTAATAATTGTAGTTTGAATAATTGTAATGTGATGATCAAATATCATAGGTTTGGGCGGTTGGCGGGTGGATTATTTATTTTTAACAGCAGATTCGGGTGACTCAAAGTGCACCAGATTAATGCATTTATCTTTAAAATGTACACATTTTCTTCCAGGGGGGCATGCCCCCCGACCCCCCTAGGGGTACCGAGCTCCACCCACAAACACAGTATGATGGTCTATGAAAAATACAAATTTCATTATCTTATTATTAAAATGCATGATCAGGATTTTACCACTTCCGCCTAGTTTTGAGCCAGGAAAAACCCTGCATGTGCAATATAAAGTAATGAACATCGTTCTTTCTTTCTGTTTTATTGCTTTAAAAATAAATAGCATATTAAGCCAATTAAGCAAAAACCTGTCAACAAAAGTCTGAAAAAAACTGGTATTACACTTGACATTCTGTCCCCCTCACTTTTGAAATGATGGCTACGCCCCTGGCCATGTGTATGTACATGTTTTCATTTTTGAGAGAATAATGTTTATGCATGGATATTGAAAAAACTAAAAACTAAAATTTCTGAAATAAGGCCACAAAACACATAGTAAATATGTGTCAATAAGACTTTTGACTAATGGATGTCCTCGCCTAGAGTTTTTTCTTCAAAATTATGTGAAAATAGTCTTGCTTTATCGTTCACATAAAACCATACATTGATTTAAATTGATGTAAAACAGGTTTTGCTTGGTAAGCCAATATGCGAGGGGGGCGTGAACGAGGAGTGGTTTACACCTGAGAATACAATGTCTCTGCATAATCCCACCCACTCTGCACAATTAGCCATTCACTCAGGTGTGAAACTGACTGAGCCACAATGCAAGGACAAAAGATATATTTAGAAGAAGACTTATATTGACCATTTAAGATTTTGCTTACATCTATCTTGTAAATATGTTTTGCTATTTTATTAAAAAGGTTACAATTACAACAATAATTACAATTTCAACAATATTTCAAGTGTACTCTTTCTTTGTAAAAAAAATGATTATAGGCCTACATTTTATCTATATATTCATTAGTTTGAATATAGCCAACATTGGAACAGCTAACATCTTAGTTGATGACTTTATTTTTGACAAAAATAGTATTTTATATATAGAAATTGCTAAACAAAAGCTTATTTGACGAGGCAGTATATTCTACAGTAAAAACTGTACCCAAATCTACTAAACAAAATGTTGTCTTTCATATTTCGCCTGACTGTAACGTTGTTTTCATGAAATATTAGGGCATATTGTTAATTTGCAGTTTAATACGTTGCTTATACAAATAGCCTACATTTTATTTCAACATATTTCAGTAGATTTTTACTCATCTCAGTATAGCAATACAGTTTGCTAAAACATCATCATTCATTCACACACGCGATTTAAATTTAAACTGTCTTTGCCAGCTGTGGTAAACAGCGCGCATCTCTGCCGTTTATTCATTCATAAACAGAAATTCACGTGAGAAGGAAAAAACTTACTAGTATTCCTCAGCTCGCTCCTCGATATACCCACACTTCTGAGGGACATTTTCCATTATTATTATTCCTCACAGCGCTGCAAGACGGTGTAAACAAGTAATGATCTGAAATAAACTTGTGTGTTTTCTCGAGCTGATACGGGGGGCGTTCACAGGATTGCGCGGATTGTCTCAGCCATTTGCGTTTGAATAGCTTGCGCTCTCCATGGGCGGAGTCACATTACATCTGAATCAGCTGTAATTAGCTCGACTGGAATCGCTCTCTTTTAATTTGTTTGTTTAATTTGTTTTTTATATAAATTACTTCATTTAAAAGAAGAGAATTCAAGCTTCATGCCTGTGTGTCTGTATGCCTGTTTGACTGAGTATTCGCTTTGTTATTGTTCATTTTCGGACGCGTTTCAGAATGGACTACACTGGCAGAGAGAAGGCAGAACTCGCCTCGTGTTTATTTTTCTTTATTTGGCAAAAAGCACAACACTTTGTTTTTATTGTGAGTATACACAAAAATAATACACATTTAAAAGAATCGATTGATGTATGAAACTTGTTTTGTAAAATCAAAGTCAAAAGAGTATTTAGGGTCTCAATTCAACTCATAAGGAAAAAAGCGAGCAGATCACGCCGGCGTGATTGCCGACCTCTAGGGGTTAATCCAGTATCTTTTCTCTCAGCAAAATAGTGTTACTGTTGTTAGCAGTTAGCACTAATCATTAGGCAGGGAGGGGCTGACTCTGCTGAGGAAAAACTTCAATGTTGTTATGTTACTGGATTTTAATGTAAAATCTTCTGATAAATCCCTCAAATTGGAACCTCTTCTAAATAATTTACATATCGTACGATACGGTACGCAGCACATTGCCCGAAACAACGATTATTGTGGCAGGACCGCTTCCCACGTACCGACTAGGGCATGAAAAGTTCAGCAGATTATTTGCGCTAAATGAATGGTTAATGTCATGGTGCAATGAGCAGAAACTGCTCTTTGTAAATAATTGGAATCTGTTTTGGGAGCGTCCTAGGCTTTTCCGTGCTGATGGCTTACACCCAAGCAGATTCGGAGCGGATCTTTTGTCGGATAACGTCTCCAAAATGTTAAATACCTTTTGACTAGTAACCAAAAGTCCAAATCATAGTCTCTGCTGCACCAATTTAACTGATATAAATACTAGTGTAGAACATTGCATAGAAACTGTGTCTATTCCTCGTTTAGTGAGACCAAATAATAAATCTACTGTAGGATCTAGGAATAATTTACATTTACATTTAGTCATTTAGCAGACGCTTTTATCCAAAGCGACTTACAAATTAGGACTAAATTAAGCGAGTCATCATGAAGAGGCAAAAACAACAACAACGCAAGAAGTGCTCAAAATACAAAGTTCAGGCATTATTCAGAGTAGCATAAGCCTGGTAAGTGATGTTTCAAAGGGAAAGGATTTTTTTTTTTTTACTTTTTTTTTTTATGAGGTTAAGTGCTCACAGAATAGATGGGTTTTCAGCTGTCTTTTGAATGTTGTCAGGGATAATCTAATTGTTATTATACCAGAAAATGTTGCTATTAGTAAACAAAAACAATTTTTAAAGCTAGGTCTTCTAAACATTAGATCACTCACACCTAAGGCAGTTATTGTAAATGAAATAGTCACAGATAATAGCTTCGATGTACTTTGCCTTACTGAAACCTGGCTTAAACCAAATGATTATTTCGGTCTAAATGAGTCTACTCCATCTGGATACTCCTATAAGCACGAGCCCCGTCTGATTGGTTGTGGCGGCGGTGTTGCAACAATCTATAGAGATATTCTCAATGTTACTCAGAAAACGGGTTATACGTTTATTTCGTTTGAAGTACTTGTACTAAATGTTATGCTCTTAGATGCTAGAAAAACATCCCTATTATCTCTACCTTGGCTACCGTATATAGACCACCTGGGCCTTACGCTGATTTCCTAAAAGAGTTTGCAGATTTTCTCTCAGACCTATTAGTCAATGTCGATAAAGCATTAATTGTTGGAGATTTTAACATACACGTAGATAATCCAAATGATGCGTTAGGAGCTGCGTTTACAGATTTATTAAACTCCTTTGGGGTCAAGCAAAACGTCACCGGACCAACTCATCGTCTTAATCATACACTCGATTTAATTATATCATATGGAACCGATCCAACCGATATAGATATCATTCCACAAAGTGATGATGTCACTGACCATTACATGGTAACTTGCATATTACGCACTGCTGTAATATGTCATGCGGCGCCGTGTTATCAACCAGGCAGAACAATCCTTCCATCCACCATAGATAATTTCTCAAATTGCTTATCTAATCTGTCTCATCTGCTGCCTGAACCCAAACAAACAGATGAACTAGAAGAACTAACTCGGAGCGAGAGAAAATTAAAGCACCATGGTACAACAATACTACGCATGTTCTAAAAAGAGAAACCCGTAATTTAGAGCGTAAATGGAAAAAAACTAATTTAGAGGTCTTTAGAATCGCGTGGAAAGACAGTAAGTCACGTTATAAAAAGGCCCTAAAAGCGGCCAGGGCTGAGCACCTCCGCAAACTAATAGAAAATAATCAAAATAATCCTAGGTTTTTATTTAACACCGTGGCTAGACTAACAAATAAACAGAAGTCACCCGAACAAAATATCCCATTACAGTTCAGTAGTAATGATTTCATGAACTTCTTCACTGAGAAAATAGAAAGCATCAGAACCACAATTGTAAACGTTCAATCTTCAATTGCGCCTTATAATTCAGCCTCAATTATCACCCCTCAAGAACAATTACAGTGCTTTACAACTACAGAACAAAAAGAGTTAAATAAACTTATCACTTCATCTAAAACAACAACATGTTTATTAGATCCTATACCAACTAAATTACTGAAAGAAGTGTTACCTGTAGTGGAAGAGCCTCTCCTCAATATTATTAACTCATCTTTATCTTTAGGTCATGTTCCAAGAACATTTAAACTGGCAGTTATAAAACCTCTCATTAAGAAACCACAATTAGATCTTAACAACCTAGCAAATTATAGACCCATTTCATATCTTCCATTTATGTCTAAAATATTAGAAAAAGTGGTGTCCGCTCAACTGGGCTCTTTCTTGCAAGAAAATGATATCTATGAAAAGATTCAGTCTGGATTCAGACCGCATCATAGCACTGAAACTACACTCGTTAAAATCACAAATTATTTACTTTTAGCTTCTGACCAAGGCTGTATCTCAATACTAGTTTTACTTGATCTAAGTGCTGCGTTCCATACTATAGATCATACAATACTCTTAGATCGACTACAAAATTATACTGGTGTTCAAGGACAAGCATTAAGCTGGTTCAAATCATACCTATCTGACCGCTACCATTTTGTCTCTTTAAATGGAGAAAAATCGATCATAACTGCAGTAAACTATGGAGTGCCGCAGGGATCTGTGTTAGGCCCTCTATTATTCTCAATATATATGATGCCACTTGGAAATATTATAAGGAAACATGGAATTAGTTTCCATTGTTATGCTGATGACACTCAAATATATATTTCATCACGGCCGGATGAAAACGCTAAATTATCCAAATTGACAGAATGTGTTAAAGATATCAAAGATTGGATGACGCGTAATTTTCTTTTAGTAAATCCAGACAAGACAGAGGTAATACTTATCGGTTCAAAAAACCGCCCACAGAACCTCTCACAACACAACTTTAACATCGTAGGATGTCCTGTTACTTTATCCTCTACAGTTAAAGACCTGGGCCCGTATTCATAAAGAATCTTAATGCAAAGAGTAGCTCCTAGTGACACAATTCTAAGAAAATTCTTAGAAATGTGGGCGTTTACTCTTAAAGTTAAAGAAAAAATCCTAGTAAAGAAAAAAGTAATTCAGAAAGCATCTTAACCCTTAAAAGAGGTCTTAAGGTCAAAATTGTTAGGAGCACGGACGAGGACTTTTAAGAGGCTTAAGAGTTTCTTTAGCAGAGGAGAAAATGGCAGAAAGACGAAGAAGGAGAAGAAATGTGTTGCAGACAATGGATAACAGTGAGTTAATAAGACGCTATAGATTAGATCGTGCAGGGATCATGTTTGTGACTGATCTTATTAGAGACACGCTAATATCTCCAATACAGCGCATATGCCATAGCGCCAGAAATGAAAGTAATCACTACATTACGATATTTGACAACTGGGAAAATTCCACGTTTGATACATTAAAACCAACATTCAAACCAACATTAAAACCGCCACTTAAATAGACATGCCAGCAATCAGTGGAAAATAATTGGAAAGAGTGGAACAATTTTTATCATTCTAAGCCAAGCAAATACCTTATAGGAAATTAACAGCATGCATGATACATTATTACCATACCATGGTAAATAAAAATAAAAAGGATTTATATACACATGTATAATGTGTGTGTGTGTGTGTGTGTGTGTGTGTGTGTGTGTGTGTGTGTGTGTGTGTGTGTGTGTGTGTGTGTGTGTGTGTGTGTGTGTGTGTGTGTGTGTGTGTGTGTGTGTGTGTGTGTGTGTGTGTGTGTGTGTGAACGGTCAAATAGGAAAAATGACGCATGTAATTTCAAAGTGAAGGCTTAGAATAGACCCTATACTTAAAATCACATTTTTTTTTCCTTCTTGGACAACCAACCAATCACAGTCTTCAAAAGATTGTGTCATACATAGCAACGGGGTCAGCCCCGCCTCCTTACTAAGATGAAAGTTTTTGTCTTTTCCTTACTCAGAGTTCCTCTCAGATCGGTCCCGAATTGCTCTTAAGCTAAGACTCCTACGTAAAAGTTTTTAAGCTAAATTAAGAGTTTTCTGAGAGGATTCTTAGAATCTTTATGAATACGGGCCCTGGGTGTTATACTCGATTGCAACCTGTCTTTTGAAAATCATATTTCATATGTTACAAAAACAGCCTTTTTCCACCTTAGAAACATTGCTAAGCTACGTAATATGCTATCAGTTTCTGATGCCGAAAAGTTAGTTCATGCATTCATGACCTCGAGACTAGATTACTGTAATGCTTTATTAGCTGGTTGTCCTGCATCCTCAATAAACAAGCTACAGTTAGTCCAAAATGCAGCCGCTAGAGTTCTTACTAGATCAAGAAAATATGATCATATAACACCGATTGTATCATCTCTGCATTGGTTACCTATAAAGTGCCGTATTAATTACAAGGTATTGCTACTGACTTATAAAGCCCTAAACGGCTTAGCTCCAGTCTATATAACGAATAAGTGGAACTGTCCCGCTCTATACTTGTTTTCGGGGGGAGCGAGTTTGATGTAACACCGGAACGGTTCCGGGTTTTCCTGGGTAAACAGTCCGACGGAGCTCGCTGATGAGGAAATGAGTGGCAGCTGGGCGAGGAGTAGAGATTGAGCCACGAGGGGGATTATAAAAGGATCCGGATGATGTGCAGTGAAGAGAGGAAGTTTTGTGTTGGGAGTTTGTACGTAGAAGTTTGGACGGCGAAGTTTTGGGGCAAGAATTCTTTTGGGCGGACGCAGACTGGAGGAAATCTGTTGTTGTTGATCTACTGATCACATCGGGCAGTATACGAGAGGGCAGATCGTTAAAGGACGGAGAAAACTGCAAGTAAAGAAGGAAAAGCTGGAAAGCAGTGGTATGATTGAACTGTGTTATTTCATCGAACAGACGAGTGTTATCTGCCAGTTCTATTAGGAAGTTAATGCCTGTAGTGCCCGCTACCCGCCATGATGTGGTGAAACCGCCCCCGCGCCCGGTGAGTTCTGTTCTGAAGCTTTTCAATGTCAGTTGTGTTTCCATAGTCAACCATCTATACAGCTTGGATGTACAGTTTGTCCGTTGAGCGAAGGGAGTCGACTGGGACCACGATAAGAGACCTTATTCACTGTGAGTTGATGTGAGTTGCAGTGTTTAATGTGAAGTGAACACGTGTGATCATTTGAAGTGACTGAATTGTGCACTGGTGTGGAAACTGAAGTTTATGTCTGCCCGTTCCCCAGTCGTCTACTCATGGGTTTTGAAGGTCCAACTGAAACTAATTAACTGTTGTGTCTTGAGCATATGCTGTGCAGGAATGCAGGTCTACCCTGTACTCACCACTGAAGAGGATTTATGAGAGATCTATGCATCGCTGTTCTATGGAAAGAAGGCCAGCTGTGGATCGTTGAAACCTGTACTCCCCACTGTTGTTCTGTGAACACAGAGAAACTGTCCCCCTGCCATCGAATGCTGCCATCATTGCTCTGTGGTAAGAAGATCTAGTTGTTGAGTGTTGAATCTTCTACCCACCATGATTGTTCTGTGAACGTAGAGAAACTGTCCCCTGCCATTGAACGCTGTTATCACTGTTTCGTGAGAAACTGCCCTCTGCCATTGAATGCTGTTACCACTGTCCGGTGGGGCGAAGGCTCAGCTGCTGGCCGTTGAAACCTGCACTCACCATTTCTGTTCTGTGGACATAGAGAAACCGCCCCCTGCCATTGAATACCGTCACCGCCGCTCCCTGTGGTAAGAAGATTCAGTGTTACGTCTTCTATTCACCAATGATTGTTCTGTGAACATAGAGAAACTGTCCTCTGCCATTGGATGCTGTTGCTGCTGGGGAGAAGGCTCAGCTGAGGACTGTTGAAACCTGCACATACCATTTCTGTTCTGTGAACATAGAGAAACCACCCCCTGCCATTGAATACTGACACCGCCGCCCCCTGTGGTAAGAAGATTCAGTGTTACGTCTTCTATTCACCAATGATTGTTCTATGAACATAGAGAAACTGTCCTCTGCCATTGAATGCTGTTGCTGTTGGGGAGAAGGCTCAGCTGAGGACTATTGAAACCTGTACCTACCTCTGTGGTTCTGTGAATATAGAGAAACCGTCCTCTGCCATTAAATACTGCCATCGCCGCTTTGTGGTAAGAAGATTCAGTTGCTGATTGTCAAGTCTTCTATTCATCGTGATTGTTCTGTGCACATAGAGAAATTGTCCCCTGTCATCGAACACTGTTGCTACTGGCCTGTGGAAGGAATGAGAGAGTTCCCTGCTGGCCCTCCGTGACGGAATATTGGAGTACTACTGATGATCCCCTGCCCGACCCTTCCCCCTATCCCAAGAGAGGTGACACTCAAATAATTGATGCTGTCCTGTGCGAAGAGTAACCCCTTCCTTTGTTGTCAATTCCCTACCAGCGCTTGCTCCAGTACTCACGTTCCGGCTGAAGAGGAGCTGCCGTGCGAAACTCTTTCCAGCGCCTGGGTCATTACTTACCTCCAGCCGAAGAGGAACTGCTGTGTGAAACCCCTGCCAGTGCCTGTGTCATTACTTACCTCCAGTCGAAGAGGAACTGCTGTGCGAAACCCCTGTCAGTGTCCGTGCCATTACTTACCTCCAGCCGAAGAGGAACTGCTGTGTGAAGCCCCTGCCAGTGCCTGTGTCATTACTTACCTCCAGTTGAAGAGGAACTGCTGTGCGAAACCCCTGTCAGTGTCCGTGCCACTACTTACCTCCAGCCGAAGAGGAACTGTTGTGCGAACTCCCGCCAGTGCCTGTCCGTTACTTGCCTCCCACCGAAGAGGAGTTGCTGTGTGAAACCCCTGCCAGTGCCTGTGCCATCACTTACCTCCAACCGAAGAAGAGTCATCGTGTGAATCCTTATCAGCGTCCGCCCCATTACTTATGTCTGGCTGAAGAGGGACCGTGGGGCGAAACCTTACCAGTGCCTGCTTCATTACTTACCTCTGGTCGAGAGGAACCGTCGGGTGAACCTCCCCCGCAACCTGGTGGAAGAGAGAGAGGTGGATCAGTCGGTGGATTTTAAGTTGAGATTGGACTTGTTTTAACTAAATAAAATACAAGTTTTTGATAATTATCTTGTTTGGTCTGTCGTGTCTCTGGGTAACTCCTCGAGGTGGTACGCTCAGCAGGGGAGGGAGGGCCACCCCGGCCTGTGACAATATAATCCATCGCGCTCTTTAAGATCACTAAATTCGAGGCTTTTGGTCATACCTAGGATATCCAGATCCACCAAAGGAGGGAGAGCATTTTCACATTTAGCTCCAAAACTCTGGAATAGTCTTCCTGATACTGTTCGTTGCTCAGACTCGCTCTCCCAGTTTAAAACTAGATTAAAGACGCATCTCTTCAGCCAGGCATTCATATAACATTTTAAATCTTACTGTTCAAACTACAATCTGGCCTCTAGTTCATAAATGCCAGAGGAGAACTGGCCCCCGACTGAGCCTGGGTTCTCCCAAGTTTTTTTTTTCTCCATTGGGTCACCTGATGGAGTTTTAGGTCACCATTAGGTCACTTGATGGAGTTTTCGGTTCCTTGCCACTGTTGCCTTTGGCTTGCTCAGTTGGGGATATTTCATTTAATTTTATCAATCAAAAAAATTACACTAGAAACAAACCTTGTTGTGTTATTTTGGTTTAATGCTGTGAAGCTGCTTTGATGCAATCTGTATTGTGAAAAGCGCTATATAAATATACTTGACTTGATATCTCAGGTGCTGAGTAAATCTCTTCTCACGTCACACAACAGCAAATTCGACTAGGAGCAGGTACAATTCAGATATCTTAAAATATAATTGTGACTAGTCGAAACTGAATTAGAGATATCTATAATTGCCTTTGCGTATGTGTGACTCATCAATTGAATATATTGCAGGGAATTATTAGAATTTTGAAAGATATTATGAACCTACAAATACACTTCCAGATACACACTTACACAGAGGCCCGAAGTGCAGAAGACGGAAAGGACGGAAGAATGCCCATATATGGGGAACAATGTCGACACCAGAAGCCTCCTTGACTGAGGCAATAGAAGGTTGAGGTCACATGATTTAGTTCCTCTGGAAAAACCCCAAGAAATTGCATAAAGAAACAATGTAACCCAGTTCTGCTTCTTGACTGTTAGTTGTTGCATTTTTGATTTTGATGTGGTATGCATCCCTGGGGAGAAATTAGCTCTCTTCCAGTTCAGTTTATTAACAAATTCTTTTTGCTTAAATTGCTCTGCTGTATTATCTTAACTTGAATAGCTCGGATGAGGACAAGTTATTTTGTATATCTATTGCTTGAACTGCTTACAAGGTAAATAGCCTGTGTAATTTTCCACTCATACAGGACTGCCCTGTTGAGATTGGATAAGCTGAAGTAGTATAACCTGTAACCTTTTGATGATTTGCTACAAATATTAATCATTGTGTAACCAGTATTTTTATATTTTGTTCAAATACATTTTTATTTTATAAAGACAAATACTGTGGAGTCAGGCTCTGACCAGGGGTTTAGTTACCATTTAAAGTTAATTCTTCCCATACCTTGATACCAGATATCTTAAATGGAGTTTTGACTAGTCAAAATGTATTTAAAAATATCTCAAATCAGATTTCTTACTAGTGCAATTATAATTGCAGATATCTCTAATTCTGACTAGTCAAAAATTATAATTATGACTAGTCAAAATTGATGTATGACTATCCAAAATATATTTATGGATAGTCAAAACATTATATGCTAAAACGGCTTGCTATAATAATACCTAGTGCAAAATCCATGATATCTTTAATTACAATTTCTACTAGTCAAAACTCATTTGAACATATCCAGAAATATTTTCCAATGGAAGAATATGACTTGTCAAAATAGCATTGTAGATATCTCAAATGTATATTATGTCTAGTCAAAATAGCTTTGGAGATATCTTCAATGCATATTATGACTTGTCATAATCATAATCACATTGTAGATATTAATTCCAATTACGATTAGTCAAAATTGGAATTAAGATATTTGGAATTTGAATTCTGTCTAGTCAAAACTAAATTACACTACTACAGCCAGGGGTATTTAATGCTAAGCCGGCTTGCCATAGTCGCGTCTCCGATCATCTACAGTTGGCGGCCGATGACGTCACCGCTCGCTCGCGCCGTCTCTTCCCTCATGGAGTTTCGAGTCTTCTGAGGTGAGGAGAGCAGTTCACGGTATGTATCATATTTACACCATCACATACATTTATACAGTTTGATTAAGTGACAGACTCATTTCTGTATTGTTTTCATCGATCACAGCGATACTTGTGCGTCTTTTCTGGCGTCTTCCTTCTGAAATAAACATGTAGTGCAGCAGCAGCGAGCATGAGGAGAATAGAGACAGAGCGCATTTAGGCCACGCCCACACCCAGGGGGAAAACAAAAGAACTGTCTCCATTGACTTTGCATTGCGAGAGGCTGCCTCCTTGTCATTTCTTGCTTCTAACAAAAGACAGACAAATGCCTAAAAGCTGCTGTGTGACAAGGTGTACAGCAAACAAGCTAAAAAACCCAGAAATAAGTTTTTATTAGCTCTCGACCCCCAAAAACGAGTGTTTTTAGGACATAAAAGTGGATACAGGCAGTTGAGACAGAGCGTCACGTGTCTCATTACTATGAGAACTAACGTACACCCGCTGGAGGAGTCCGTAATCGGCAACACAGGATAGTTTATCTTACAGAAATATAATATATAAAACTGACATTTGGATATTTGACTCACCAGTGACCAAATGTTTAACTTACTGCACACGTAGTGTATTTTTAGTGCATACTGAGTGTCAGGATCCCACAATTGACCCATTCGTTCCAGCCTGTATCCACTTTTATGTCCTCAAACGCTCGTTTTTTGGGGTCGACAGCTTATGAAAACTTATTTCTGGGTTTCTTAGCTTGTTTGCTGTACACCTTGTCACACAGCAGCTTTTAGGCATTATTCTGTCTTTTGTTAGAAGCAAGAAATGACAAGGAGGCAGCCTCTCGCAATGCAAAGTCAATGGAGGCAGTTCGTTTGTTTTCCCCCTTGGTGGGCGTGGTCTTCAGATTATGACGCGTTGCGCTCTGTCTCTATATGTTGAGTTCATTCAGACCTGAGCGATGTTGTGTTCGTTTGTGTGATTGTCTCTATTTTTGGAGTGAGAATTGTTACTAAATGTAAAGTTAAAGTTTGAGATCTGTGAAGGGAATTAATTTGAAGTGTCATACTGGAACAGATTCTGCTAAATGCTTTACATTGAGCCTATGATGAGCCACGTGAGACATTAAAGCAATACTAATAAATATGAATCGCGTTTTACTCTTGGAACAATAGTGGGGGAGAGCTGGGACAGTTAAAACACTTTTCAGAATAAAGTTTGTTTTCTAAGAAGGTTACATATAGATTTTTTTTTTTTTGATCAACAACCTGAATTCACATATGTGCTCTCTTAGTATCATGTGTTATTCGGTACAAATATAGAATGATGTAAGTAAAAATTTACTTTGAACGGTAGTTGTGCTTTGTTTCAATCGTCTGACAGGGGTGGGACGGATGAAACATAGCATTTTAAACGCCAACTATTCATCTAATGCTTGTTTTTATGAACAATACCTGACAAGTAACTTACATTGTTACAAACATATTTTGTAATTGATTTTAATTTAAAGGTTCACATTAACATTTTTGTTTTGTCGCCGAATAAACAATAGGCCTATGCCATACCTGAGTGTCAACATTTGGTTTTCAAAATCCAGGAGATTTGTGCGGGGGACCATTCGGCGCGTGGGGGGGTTTAACACTGGTACAAACACATATAACACTGTGGTACTTCGGTTTCTTTGCAGGGACACCGCCTTCACTCAGGGCCGGATTAACAATTTTCTGTGCCCTGGGCAACAAGACTCAAGGCCCTGGCGTAGTTAGGGGGTTTCGGGGGCATGCTCCCCCGAGAAAATTTGGATTTCTCTGATCTACATGTGCAATTTAGGACTTTTGAAGGCCAAAAAATTATAAGAAATAGGCTAGCTTTAAAACCTTGTCATTCGATTATTTGTCAATACCTGCTCTCTCCTCATCTTCATATTTCTTTTTCTCTCAGTCTTTTTATCCTTTTTATCCTTTCCGGCAAACACCACGCCTATCAAGTAAGGGTACTGTTGGTGGTGAAAACGCTAGCCGGATCATGGTTTACCAAACCGTACTGTACTGTACCGTACCACTCAGTGGAAACAAGCCATAATAGGCTATTTTGAAGAAGACAGACAAATCCGTTTACAATTAATTTTCTTACATTCGTCCTTAAGTCATATTGCGTGTTTGCTAGTTGAATAGCCTGTTATTATGAAGAAAATGAGTTTTCCTATGACCTTAAACTAAAAAAAACTGATATTACACAATTAAGGATGTGTTGTAGTTAGGGATGGGTTCCAAAACCCGGTATTAAACGGGCTGAATTAAGAAAGACCGCTGGATCGATAACCCTGACATCGATAACCTGGCTTCTGGAGCTCCAACTGGTAGATTGCTGTGAACAATGCAGCCAGTCAGCCAGCCAGGTTTGTGCAGGAGGTGCGGGGGCCTCCGTTGGCATGGGCTCGTCCCGCGGTGAGGGGGCCACTGACCTGTCTATTTGCCGCTGAGCGCACTTCGGCATGCGTTGTTACAGGGCCACCCTCCGAGGAAACGGCGGCGTTCGCTCCCCTGCCTCCCGCTGTAGGGCAGCATCTGCCAACTCGATGGCCTCAACGAGTTCCAGCGTGGTACTTGGGTTCCTCATCCCGACAGCCTGTCGGTGTGAACGGGGAAGAGCACAAAGCAGATGGTCGATGACAATGCGTTCCACCACCTGACTGGCCGTTGGATTCCCCTCCAGCAGCCAGTGCTGCGCGAAGCGCGTGAGTTCAGCGGCCTGGGCATGGGCTGGCCGACGGGGCTTATATTCCCAATCGAAGAAGTACCGAGCAGCGCATATCAGAGACAAACCCAGACAGGCCAAAATTTCCCGCTTCACGTCATCGCAGCGCCTGGCGGTGGTGCCAGGGAGAGAAAAGTATGTGCGCTGCGTCTCTCCGGTCAGGAGAGGGGCCAAAACCTGTGCCCAGTCATCGTGCTGCCAACCTTCATTGGTGGCCGTGGCTTCAAACATCAGGTATGCCTTTACGTCATTGTGTGGGGTCATCTTCGGTAACAACTTGGCGGCTTGTGCTCGGGGGTTTGGCAGCGGAACGTGTTGTTGTTTCTGTTTTAACCCTGAAATGGCACACCTGATTCAGTTAAAGGCTTAACGAGTAGTTGACTAATTGATTAATTGACTAACTCCCACTCTTCCTATTCTAATAACTACTCATTAATTGAATCAGGTGTGCCATTTCAGGGTTAAAACAGAAACATGGTCTGTCAGGGGGTCCCTGCAGGAGAGGTTGAGAACCACTGCCCTGGCGGGTAGTGAGGTGCTCAACTATTTGTTGCTGGCGGATGCTAACCTCGGTGAGCCGTTTGAGAAATTCTTCCATGTTGGGGGAGGATTAGCCAATGGCATAATAACACCTACTGTGGAGGCGGGTATAAAGATAGTAAGGCCACATCTGATTGGTCAAATTTGGATATACAGCCTATGCATGCAATACACAAATGCTTGGCACATAAAATAAATTTCATTTAACGCACCTCTATGCGATACGGCTATCGCATGCACTATTATAGCGATAACGATAATTTTCAAATCAAATCAAATCAAGTATATTTGTATATCGCTTTTCACAATACAGATTGTATCAAAGCAGCTTCACAGTATTAAGTCGTTATAGCGAATAACAAGCCCGACAGGCTGAACGAGAGCCCGACGCGAAGCGGAGGCAAAACTTTTTGGACAAAAGTTTTGTATGTAGGCAAAACTATCAGGGCTTTACGAACGAGAATTTTGGAACATTTGAGTGCAATCAGGAGATGTGATGCCACTTCGTCTGTTTCCCAACATTTTCAACTAGCTAAGCATGCAATTTCTGACCTGAAATTTCTGGGCATTGAAAGAGTTTTGCCTAAAAGGAGAGGTGGTGCTGTAGATAAAAAACTGCTACAGAGAGAATCTTTTTGGATTTTTGAACTCAACAGTCTTTTCCCGAAAGGGATGAATGAAGAGATAAACTATTCATGTTTTCTGTAAATGCTTTTATTCTTTTTTAGAGATAAATATTGTTAACTTTTCTATTAAAAGAATTGTGTTCCTATTTGTTCTCTGGGACTGGGCTGAAGCCCCTCCCTTTGCACCTGCTACTTGTTTCCTGATTACTTATCGGGTATTAATTGACTGCATGTCTGGTGTTGATTCACTATGAGCATTGAGAATAGCTGGATAGCTGAAACATCTGCTCTTGCTCTATTAAAATAATTGATTCTTTTTGTTAAAGACTTTGTCTATTTTTTCAGAGTGCGAACCATCTACAGTCTCTTCAATATTTCATTGGTTTTCACGCACCTGGACTTATAACTAGCCTTCATCTGAGCGCAACAATATTTCCTTGTCTTCTGAGTTTCCAGACCTAACATCTTGATGTAGGTCTGGCTTGCCAGGCTAAGGCTATTATAGACAGTGGACTAAACGCTACTACATTTAGCCATCTCATTCAAAAATATTTTTGTGTGAAGTGAAAAAATCCCTCACACTCAATTTTTCATAACTCGCCTGTATGTACTTAATAAATCAATAAAAACATTTTGCTTGAGGTCACAGCATTTGGGTTCACACGCTCACAAGGTTGGCGAAAAGTAAAGGCTACAGGCTAAAACACTCGAGGTTAGAGCCAGGGCAGACGACAGGATGAAGCGTGCAAAGAAAAGTAGTGTGTGGGACCATTTCACCTAAAAGAATGACACAGATGTAAGTTGCAACTTGTGTGATACAGTTTTTAAATACAGTAGAAGCACATCATCTATGAGTATGAGATGCGACAGAGTTGCGAAAGTTGCTCGAAATGGCTGTTATGTCAAATAGCGTAGCATATTTCAAACTAATCGATTAACCGGTTTCAACCGGCTAATGAGGCTCGGTGGTCGGTCAAGACATTTTTTAGTTTTCGCCATCCCTACTTCTTAAAGGGTTAGTTCACCCAAAAATGAAAATTATGTCATTAATGACTCCCCCTCATGTCACTCCAAACCCGTAAGACCTCCGTTTCTCTTCTGAAGACATCTTAAGATATTTTAGATTTATTCCGAGAGCTTTCTGTCCCTCCATTGTAAGTCAATGGACGTGTCACTGTTCACGTCCATAAAGGTAATAAAGACATCATCAAAGTAGTCCATGTGACATCAGTGGGTTATTTAGAATGTTTTGAAGCATCGAAAATACATTTTGGTCGAAAATTTATAAAAACTATGACTTTATTCAACATTGTATTCTCTTCCGGTCTATTTTCCATCCGCGTTCACGAGTCCACATTGACGCTGCTGACGTACAGTAAGACGCTGCTGACGCGTTATCTGGTGCGTCAATGTGGACTCGTGAACGCGGATGGAAAACAGACCGGAAGAGAATAGCTAGCCTATCTCTGTAGTGGTTGATGAAGATGACTGTCATTAGTTATTGTTTTTGTGTTATTGATGTTTTATCCATGTCATAGTGTGAGAAATAACATTATTGTCTTTTCAATGGATCAGTTTAATAGGCTGTTGTCATTTATCCTGACTCAAATAATGTCTTTCTAACAGCAAACAATCAGAATAAAGTGAGATGATCTGCTGATGATCCTGAATGGCTTGTTGAATGATTGTTGATAGTCTGAGGCTCATCAATATTAACAGATCTGCTGAAAACACTCTTTATTTCATGACAATAGTTCCTGTTTTAACCTCATTTATTATGCTGATGTCTTCAGATCTCCTGTAAGTTGACACTTAAAGAGGACAGTGAGAACAGGAGTGATCCAGAACCCTGCAGAATGAAACACACTGAAGATCCTGAAGAACAAAGAGGTTTGTGTTTATTCTGCATTCATTCATGATGCTGAAGAACATTCATGTTAGAAACATTCAAGCACTTCATCACATTTAGATAAACAGTTCAACTATGAAATGGTACAGAATGTTTTGGGCAGGGCTTCAGACTAACTTTTTTTACTAGGAGTGCTGGAGCCCCTGACTGAAAATTTTAGGAACACAAGCAGAAAATTTAGGGGCACTTTATGAAAATTGTATTTATCTGTATTATTTTTCTTTATTCATAATTTCATGATGTATTTTGTCAAGCCAGAGATTCATGTATGTGTTCAGTGCATGAGGAGACTATAGATAGCATGTGAAGATCATATGTCACATGAGACAGGTGGATGAGCTATATTTTGTAGAGGGTCAAGTCAAGTCAAGTTTATTTGTATAGCGCTTTTCACAATACAGATTGTATCAAAGCAGCTTCACAGTATTAAATTAAAATAATACAACAAAGTTTGTTTCAAGAGGAATTTATTGATTGATAAAATTAAATTAAATATCCCCAAAATATCCCCAACTGAGCAAGCCAAAGGCAACAGTGGCAAGGAACCGAAAAACTCCATCAAGTGACCTAATGGTGTCCTAAAACTCCATCAGGTGACCTAATGGAGAAAAAAAACCTTGGGAGAACCCAGGCTCAGTCGGGGGCCAGTTCTCCTCTGGCATTTATGAGCTAGAGGCCGTATTGTAGTTTGAACTGTGGGATTATATGAATGCCTGGCCGAAGAGATGCGACTTTAATCTAGTTTTAAACTGGGAGAGCGAGTCTGAGCAACGAACAGTATCAGGAAGACTATTCCAGAGTTTTGGAGCCAAATGTGAAAATGCTCTCCCTCCTTTGGTGGTTCTGGATATCCTAGGTATGACCAAAAGCCTTGAATTTAGTGATCTTAAAGAGCGCGATGGATTATAGGGTGATAGAAGATCCGTTAAATAGACTGGAGCTAAGCCGTTTAGGGCTTTATAAGTCAGTAGCAATACCTTGTAATTAATACGGAACTTTATAGGTAACCAATGCAGTGATGATAAAATCGGTGTTATATGATCATATTTTCTTGATCTCGTAAGAACTCTAGCGGCGGCATTTTGGACTAACTGTAGCTTGTTTATTGAGGATGCAGGACAACCAGCTAATAAAGCATTACAGTAATCCAGTCTCGAGGTCATGAATGCATGAACTAACTTTTCTGCATCAGAAACTGATAGCATATTACGTAGCTTAGCAATGTTTCTAAGGTGGAAAAAGGCTGTTTTTGTAACATATGAAATATGATTTTCAAAAGACAGGTTGCAATCGAGTATAACACCCAGGTCTTTTACTGTAGAGGATAAAGTAACAGGACATCCTATGATGTTAAAGTTGTATTGTGCGAGGTTTTGTGGGCGGTTTTTTGAACCGATAAGTATTACCTCTGTCTTGTCTGGATTTAATAAAAGAAAATTACGCGTCATCCAATCTTTTATATCTTTAACACACTCTGTCAATTTGGAAAATTTAGCGTTTTCATCCGGCCGTGATGAAATATATATTTGAGTGTCATCAGCATAACAATGGAAACTAATTCCATGTTTCCTTATAATATTTCCAAGTGGCATCATATATATTGAAAATAACAGAGGGCCTAATACAGATCCCTGCGGCACTCCATAGTTTACTGGAGTTATGATCGATTTTTCTCCATTTAAATAGACAAAATGGTAGCGGTCAGATAGGTATGATTTGAACCAGCTTAGTGCTTGTCCTTGAACACCAGTATAATTTTGTAGTCGATCTAAGAGTATTGTGTGATCTATAGTATCGAACGCAGCACTAAGATCAAGTAAAACTAGTATTGAGATACAGCATTGGTCAGAAGCTAAAAGTAAATCATTTGTGATTTTAACGAGCGCAGTTTCAGTGCTATGATGCGGTCTGAATCCAGACTGAAACTTTTCATAGATCTCATTTTGTTGCAAGAAAGAGCCCAGTTGAGCGGACACCACTTTTTCTAATATTTTAGACATAAATGGAAGATTTGAAATGGGTCTATAATTTGCTAGATTATTATGATCTAATTGTGGTTTCTTAATGAGAGGTTTTATAACTGCCAGTTTAAATGTTCTTGGAACATGACCTAAAGATAAAGACGAGTTAATAATATTGAGGAGAGGCTCTTCCACTACAGGTAACACTTCTTTCAGTAGTTTAGTTGGTATAGGATCTAATAAACATGTTGTTGTTTTAGACGAAGTGATACGTTTATTTAACTCTTTTTGTTCTATAGTTGTAAAGCACTGTAATTGTTCTTTCGGGGTGATAATTGAAGCTGAATTATAAGGCGCGATTGAAGATTGAACGTTTACAATTGTGGTTCTGATGCTTTCTATTTTCTCAGTGAAGAAGTTCATGAAATCATTACTACTGAACTGTAACGGGATATTTTGTTCGGGTGACGTCTGTTTATTTGTTAGTCTAGCCACGGTGTTAAATAAAAACCTTGGATTGTTTTGGTTGTTTTCTATTAGTTTGCTGAGGTGCTCAGCCCTGGCCGCTTTTAGGGCCTTTTTATAACGTGACATACTGTCTTTCCACGCGATTCTAAAGACCTCTAAATTAGTTTGTTTCCATTTACGCTCTAAAATACGGGTTTCTCTCTTTAAAACATGCGTAGTATTGTTATACCATGGTGCTTTATTTTTCTCTCTGACCTTTTTTAATTTAATAGGTGCAACCACATCCAATGTTCTAGAGAGAATGGTGCTCATAGTGCTAGTTAGTTCTTCTAGTTCATCTGTTTGTTTGGGTTCAGGCAGCAGCCGAGACAGATTAGATAAGCAATTTGAGAAATTATCTATGGTGGATGGGAGGATTGTTCTGCCTGGTTGATAACGCGACGCCACATGACATATTACAGCAGTACGTAAAATGCAAGTTACCATGTAGTGATCAGTGACTTCATCACTTTGTGGAATGATATCTATATCGGTTGGATCGGTTCCATGTGATATAATTAAATCGAGTGTATGATTAAGACGATGTGTTGGTCCGGTGACGTTTTGCTTGACCCCAAATGAATTTAATAAATCTGTAAACGCAGCTCCTAACGCATCATTTGGATTATCTACGTGTATGTTAAAATCTCCAACAATTAGTGCTTTATCGACATTGACTAATAGGTCTGAGAGAAAATCTGCAAACTCTTTTAGGAAATCAGCGTAAGGCCCTGGCGGTCTATATACGGTAGCCAAGGCTAGAGATAATAGGGATGTTTTTCTAACATCTAAGAGCGTAACATTTAGTACAAGTACTTCAAATGAAATAAACGTATTACTCGTTTTCTGGGTAACATTTAGAATATCTCTATAAATGGTTGCAACACCTCCGCCACGACCAATCAGACGGGGCTCATGCTTATAACAGTATCCAGGAGGAGTAGACTCATTAATACCGAAATAATCATTTGGTTTAAGCCAGGTTTCAGTAAGGCAAAGTACATCGAAGCTATTATCTGTGACTATTTCATTTACAATAACTGCCTTAGGTGTGAGTGATCTAATGTTTAGAAGACCTAGCTTTAGAAATAGTTTTTGTTTACTAATAGCAACATTTTCTGTTTTAATAACAATTAGATTTTTCCTAGATCCTGCATTAGATTTATTATTTGATCTCACTAAACGAGGAATAGACACGGTTTCTATGCAATGTTCTACACTAGTATTTATATCAGTTGAATTGGTGCAGCAGAGACTATGATTTGGACTTTTGGTTACTAGTCAAAGGGTATTTAACATTTTGGAGATGTTATCTGACAGAAGATCCGCTCCGAATCTGCTTGGGTGTAAGCCATCAGCACGGAAAAGCCTAGGACGCTCCCAAAACAGATTCCAATTATTTACAAAGAGCAGTTTCTGCTCATTGCACCATGACATTAACCATTCATTTAGCGCAAATAATCTGCTGAACTTTTCATGCCCTAGTCGGTACGTGGGAAGCGGTCCTGACACAATGATCGTTGTTTCAGGCGATGTGCTGCGTACCGTATCGATTAGATTCCTGAAGTCTTTCTTCAGAATCTCCGTCTGGCGCAGCCTGATGTCGTTCACTCCCGCGTGCAGGACCACAGTTCCGACGTGCTCGTCACCGTTCAGGATCTCGGGAACGCGAGCAGCGATTTCAGAAACACGAGCACCAGGAAAGCAGTGACTTTGCACCTTACTTTTACCTAACGTAGCGTGTACGTGCCGAACGATGGAATCGCCGATGATCACAGCATCGCGTTCTGTTTCGCGTAGAGGGGAGAAGCGGTTTTGTGTCGATAACTCGAAAACCGGGAGGGTCGGAGAAAGTCTTGGTCTAAACCTGACTCGCGTCTTCCGCTGCGGAACCACCCATGCTTCGTGGTGGCGTGTTGGAGCCGGAGTGAACGAGACCATGGCTGATTGCGACCGATGCTGAGGAACGCACGGAGTAGACGCGGTCGGAGTCAGCGGGTTAGTAACGTTAAACACTGATTTGTGTGCATCGGCGCGTGATGTTTCAAGAGCCAAACACCGGTCTCTCAGCTCGGCCTGTCTCAATAAAAGGTTGTGGATCTGTTTCTCAACAGCTTCCAGCTCAGACTGCAGTGCGTGCAGCTCAAATGTGTCCTCACCTGCACCAAGCGGTAGACTACTTACATCTGATATATTCGCCATTTTAACAGATGGACAGTGAGTTAGCAACGAAGCTACCAGTGATGCTATCAATATTAATACTAATTTATATTATAAGTTTGTTTGTAAGTGAGTGTGGAGAAGACGCGTTCAGCCGTGATCCACGGACGTAACCTTTAAGAGTATGCAGAGTTGGATCACTAATAGGCTTGAGACGCGTCTGCTCAACAGTCCGCGTTGTAACTATGAGGTTTTTTAGGTTTTTTAGTGGTAGGGGTGTAGAGTAGACGCACGATAGGCGAAAAAAAAATGTTTGTTTATAAGTGAGTGTGGAGAAGACGCGTTCAGCCGTGATCCACGGACGTAACCTTTAAGAGTATCCGGCGTTGGATCACTAATAGGCTTGAGACGCGTCTGCTCAACAGTCCGCGTTGTAACAATGAGGTTTGAGCAGTAACGTTAGTGCTTCTCAGTGAGGAAAAGTAGAAAATGTTCGTTGTAAGCGAGTTTAAAGAGAAAAATCAAGAATTATAAATCAAATCGATAGAGCTCCAAAAACAACAACGCATTCAGACGCAACGCATGATAATAACAGGACAAGACATTACTCACCGTGTTTGTTGAGTGTTTCTTACTCACCTGAGCTTTTATGAACTCAAAGGCGCGAGAGAAAATAAATAAATAAAAATAGCTGAGCGCACGGGTGGCGAGTTAACAGGCTAGCGAATTACTAGCGTGTTGTGCTAGTAGTAACGGAAGCTAGCGATGCCAGGGTTGGGTAAGCTGTATTTAGTAGTAATATAAACAACTAGAAATTGTAGTAAATGATGGTTCAAAACAAGGAAATACGAGGCTAAGACGGAGCTTACAGCACCGAAGCAGACACACTCACAGCAGGCAGCGAGGCAGAGAGAAAAATCAAGAATTATAAATCAAATCGATAGAGCTCCAAAAACAACAACGTATTCAGACGCGACGCATGATAATAACAGGACAAGACATTACTCACCGTGTTTGTTGAGTGATTCTTACTCACCTGAGCTTTTATGAACTCAAAGGCGCACACTCACAGCAGGCAGCGAGGCAGACGTAGGGTGTAGGGTGAGGCACCCTACATTGTAGGGTGTGTACAATGTAACATGTTTTCAACTGATGCAGATGTAAACAACACAGATAGTTTCTTAATATGGAAGTGAATTGTGCCATGTGTTCGTATGACATATACGTTCCATTTTTAAAGCTTAAGCAACATAGTTTGTTACCATAAAAGGAAACTGCTCTGTAATGTATATAAGCTCAACCTTACTGTACCACCTCAGAGAAACAGAGGCATGAGAAACAGGGGCAGAGAAACAGAGGCATGGTGAACTGAGAGACATGAGGGCAGAGAAACATAAAGCCAGAGAAACCATTTACATCTAGTATGATGGAATGAGAAGATAAAGAAATGGGGAACAGAGAAATCTGGAATGAAGACCTCTCATGTAGCCTTATTCTTACATGCCTGTTTCTCTCTGTCTGACACATGATACATAATAAATTGAATCTCTTGGCAAAGATAACTGGTGTAGCTTCCGTGATTCAACCATAAAGGGGAAACCATGATTTTAAAATCTACACCACTCTACACTTTGAGCTTGTGAAGTTTCTACACACACTGCAACGGCCGTGAAATGACGTCACTCTCTGCGGCAGCTTTTTTACAGACACAAGTTCAACATATAAATAATAATAATTCAAAGTGTCAATTTTAAAAAATAACCAATCCACTCCACTTGAATGCTAAACGCTTGTGTTATTTGTCACAGGGTAATTCACTTGAGCTTGTGTTTCTGGTGTCTTACTTTCACATGCGCATGAATGGAAGTCAGTGCAAGGAAAAGTCTAGTGTGAACGGCCATTAATAATTAAAACATTTTAGTAAAATAAATATCAATCTCAAAGTTGGTGTCAAAATATGGCAGTATTGTATATTTTAATGTTAATACCATGTTAGATAATTGTGTCATTGATCAAATAAATGTAATAGTTCTTGCTAAAGAAACATGGGATTCGTGCCTATAATGTTTTAAAAATAACAATTGGAAGATAAATTTTCCTCATTAATGGAAAGTTTCAAGGACATGTAATCAATTTATAAAAAGGCATCAAATTATCATAATATTTTATAATAGTTGTCTACTTTCTACCATTACATCAGGGCTCACTTTCATGTCCTTTCACTTTATATTTCTTTATATTATTTGGATGTACTGATAATTTAATTGAATATTTGTTTCTTTCATGTCAGACCTGATGGAAGAGAGCGAGGAGAGTGAAGAACTGAGTGAAGTGGAGGAGGAACATCATGTCAAACCTGGAGAAAAACTTTTGAGTCGATCAAAGACTAAACAGACATTTTTAAAGAAAAGAAGAGCCAAGAAATCTTTCACCTGCACTCAGTGTGGAAAGAGTCTCACAAAGAAAGGAAATCTTGAGCGTCACATGAGGATCCACACTGGAGAGAAGCCGTTCACATGTGTTCAGTGTGGGAAGAGTTTCACAACCAAACAAAGTCTTGAGATTCACAAGAGGATCCACTCCGGAGATAATCCTTTCTCATGTGATCAGTGTGGAAAGAGTATCACAACCAAACAAGGTCATGCACATCACATGAGGATCCACACTGGAGAAAAGCCGTTCTCATGTGGTCAATGTGGGAAGAGTTTCAGGCAATCATCACACTTTAATGCTCACATGAGGATCCACACTGGAGAAAAGCCGTTCACATGTGATCAGTGTGGGAATAATTTCAAAGACAAAAGTAGTCTTAATCTTCACATGAGGATCCACACCGGAGAGAAGGTGTTCTCATGTGATCAATGTGGGAAGCATTTCTCATTTAAACATCATCTTAAAAGTCACATCAGAGTTCACACCGGAGAGAAGACGTTCTCATGTGATCACTGCGGCAAAACTTTTCGTCATGCATCAACCCTGAAGACACACCTGAGAGTTCATACGAAGGAGAAGCCGTATTCATGTTCTGTGTGTGGAAAGAGTTTTTCACGGTGGGACACTTTACATAAACATGAGAAAACTCACACTGGTGTGAGAGAGTACATGTGCTTTGAGTGTGAGAAGACTTTTACTGCAGCACACAGTTTGAAACTGCACCAGAGAATTCACACTGGAGAAAAACCTTATAAGTGTTCACACTGTGACAAGAGATTCAGTCAGTCATCATCTCTGAAAACACATGAGAGGATCCACACTGGAGAAAAACCTTACAAGTGTTCACACTGTGACAAGAGATTCAGTCTGTCAGCAGATCTGAAAAAACATGAGAGGATCCACACTGGAGAAAAACCTTACAAGTGTTCACACTGTGACAAGAGATTCAGTCAGCCAGGACATCTGAAAACACATGAGATGATCCACACTGGAGAAAAACCTTACAAGTGTTCACATTGTGACAAGAGATTCAGTCTGTCAGCAAAACTGAAAACACATGAGAGGATCCACACTGGAGAAAAACCTTACAAGTGTTCACACTGTGACAAGAGATTCAGTCAGCCAGCAGATCTGCAAAGACATGAGAGGATCCACAGCAGAGAGAAGCCGCACAGATGTGATCAGTGTGGAAAGAGTTTTGCTTTTAAAAGTCACCTGAATCTACACATGAAGATCCATACAGTGGAGAAACCACATCACCTCAGTCTGAGATCACGGTAAGTAGTTTATTTTCATGTGCTGAGCAACAAAGTCTCTTCTGTGTAAGTTAGACACACATCACCCTATAGCCACATCTCTCCTCTCCACCTATAGCTGGTGTGTGGTGAGCACAGGACACTTTGTTGATTGATTTATATCCATTAACTTGTGTTCAGCCAACAGGAATGTCTAATTTGTCAGTTCAGATCAATGCAAAAACCCACATATTTGCTCTCTGACAGTAGATGGCGCTCATGTAAAGCAGAAATACAGCACTATACAGGGCTCTAGACTGCGACTAAATGGTCACATTTTGCGACCTTTTTTAAGAGAGAGCTGCCATTTCTGCCGCATACGAGAAACATCACACGGCAAACGAAAGCAGAATGAAACCACGCTATTCGTCTGAGCTGCGCAGCACAAACAGTTTATCAGCTCAGAGCAATACTAGACAGCGGTTTACTCATGAGCCGATCTCGATCATGCAACAACATTACTACACAGAGCTGGCAGATTCATTGAGAAAGCATTTTAAAGGGATAGTTCACCTAAAAAGGAAAATTAGCCCATGATTTACTCGCCCTCAACTCATCCTAAGTGTGTATGACATTCTTCTTTCAGACAAATACAATCGTATATACAGTTGTAATAAATGTCCTGGCTCTTTATAATGTGCTTATAATGGCAGTGAATGGCTGTTTCTGTTTAGAAGTCCATAAAAGTGCATCTATCCATGATGAAAGTGCATCTATCCATGATAAAAGTGCATCTATCCAAAAAGTGCTCCACACGTCTCCGGGGCTAATAAAGGCCTTCTAAATTGAAGCAAGGAGTAAGAAAAATATCCACATTTAAAACTTCATAAAGTAAAATAACTAGCTTCCGGTCAAACAAACATACGGATTTGACTTAAGTCTAATGCTGCAAAAAGGATGTCATCCACGTGCAGCTCTTGGAGCAAATGGTGAAACTCGCCAAACTGGATAAGCCTCTGGAGGGTCTGGTGGACCCAATTACGCCAACGATGACCCTTATACTGCTGTCTCTCTTGATGAATGCTCAATTAACATCAGCCATCTTGCAAACAGACAACCGCCTAGCACTTGCCCCTCCCGCAAGAAGCGGATTTCGCCTCGGACGCACGTGTCCATCTGGACATCTAAAGTTACCATTCCCAGTCCTCATGTCTTATACTTTTTTCTGATCTCTAGGTGCCCAATGAGCACCCTCATATCTATGTCTTCTTCTTTGTCACTCCTTGTGTCCACCATTACAAACATCTCCCCCTAGACCTTCTTCTATTGGTGGAACATCTCAAAAACATGTTTTTCTTCCAGCGCATCCCAAAACCTGCCTTTACAGACTTTTGGGTACTTTTCCATTCTCTTATCCTTGTGACTTATTTTCTGCTGGGCATTACAGCATTCAGACTTTTACATGAGACAAGGGAAATTCTCCAACATAATCCCCCATTTGGGACTAACTTTAGTCCCACCTTCACTTTTGTCCCAGAATGTATCTTCATGAATAAACCTCTGTTATCTATCAATCATGGCCAATATAGACCATCCATCTTTCTTATCAATAGGCTTTCATCACAAAGGTATACTCTGGAGGAATAGTGAGACCAAACATCTCCACCCCTCTTTGACTGGAGTGGAGTAAAAGATCTCACCTTCCTGTTGGATCATCACTCTGAAGGGACAGATTACTTTAAACATTTGATTTCCAGTATAATCAACATATCTCAGTGTACAGACTTGAAGTTAGGATTGTCCCACGGTGCCAGAGGAACTGCATAGGCGTTTCTGGTGGCCTGGAGTGCTATCTGGGTTGCTCCATCGTTGCCAGAGGTGCGCTGTTCCTGTCTAGAGCGCTATCTGGTGTTGGAGCAGACAGCGGGTTTTTAAACCACCAGTTGAGTCTGCCCTTGCTGGTCCGGCAATTGTCGACCGTGCTTGTAATTAATTTCTCTTTTTACCCTGTGGAAACATCTACCAGTAGTCTAATGCATGTACTTCACTTTTAATTCTTAAAAAATTTAAAATATTAAAATAGCCTCACTATTTTATGAGTAAAATGATTAGTAAGTGATAAAAAGTAGTAAAAACATTCTTATCTTTTCCCTTTATATCTGGTTGTATTACCTCGTCCACGGGCAATGACCTGATTCAATCCTTGTATCGTCCCCTCCATACACATATTCATATTTGTGAAGAGTTAGTGTGATTATATGTAAAAATATTTTCAGTAGGATTATAAGTGTAAAAAAATATATATTCAGGAAGGGGTACTTTATATAAAACCAAATAAACAAATAAAAACCCCTCTAACTAACTCCCTACTTTACCCATGTTCTAATTATCTATCTGATTTTGCCCCAATAATAAAATACACAGTGTTACTACCCCCCTCTCTCTTCCAAAACAGAATCAAACTGTTAGGTACCCCATTCCTTGCTTCTTCACCAGATCTCCTTATAGGAAGTCGTCTACCTCGTTCAGTCCTGGCCCAATTGGGTACACTCTTGAGTTTGTGCACCCAATGTCAACTCCAGATGGTTTGTCTGACACATTAATCATCTGTTTGGAGGCCACGTTGGCTAGCATGAATCTGAGAAAAAGCACAACACAGCAGAACAACAAAATTGCGGGCCCAAGCCGGTGGCACCGCCACCCTGGTGCCTTTAGTTACATAGTGTAACTAAAGGCACCAGGGTGGCGGTGCCACCGGCTTGGGCCCTCCATCGCTGCTCGCAGCTATATATATATATATATATATATATATATATATATATATATATATCTCACACAAGTAATATTCTCTGTCTTGTCACTTAAAAAAATGTTTATATATATATATATATATATTAGGGTGCATAAAAAAACACAATTCTTGAATTTTGATATGGCTGGGTGCTAAAAGTGTTCCAATATAAGTAGAAACAACACATGTGAAATATTTTTCCAGTACATGATGATTTAGGGGTGCCACCGCACATCTGTTTTTGTTGGATAAAGTGGTCAACAGTGCTCAATGGTCACAATGGAGATCTGAGGTAAACAATACTACAGCTCAAGAAAACTGAGGTGATCTTTCTGTTTGAGGTGATCTTTCTGTGTTGGGTATGTATTATTACTAGGGCTGTCAATCGATTAAAATTTTTAATCGCGATTAATCGCATGATTGTCATGAGTTAACTCGCGATTAATCGCATTTTATCACACATTTTTTTATTTGTTCTAAATGTACCTTAAATTAATACTTTTCAAGTTTGTAATACTCTAATCAACCAGGGCATGGATAAATATAGATGCTTTGTGCAAATGTATGTTTATTATTGAAACCATAGTCAATATAGAGCATGAAGACGAGACATGTTTCAAAGGTCATAGATGTTTTTCAAAGAACTTGTTCATGTCTATTAGACACATGTAGAAAGAACAAAGAAATACCAGGTTCCCATTACTTCTCCTTCTTTGCACTGAGCAATTTACTAACACAAACATGTTTAGATTTTGAATGACAGGGCAGCTCTTCTGAAAATGCTAAATGTACATTTATTAGTTATTATTACATTGTAGTTTGTCTCTCTATGTGCCCATTTTGATGAAGCTAAATTCTCAATAAAACTGTTTTCATTGGTATGTTTTACTGTTTCTGTTGTCAAACAACGGAATGAATTTGAAATGGTGACTGAAACGCGACCCATTAAGACATAACCAGCTCTCCCTTCCAAGATGTTAAGTTAATCTGCACAACAATTCTGATAATTGAGCCGTCGTCTGGTGAAATCAAATTCACATAAGATAAAGACAATATCTGTGCTCTGATTTCGGCTATACTTGTAAAATTAGTGAAGCAACATAATATCTGTGCTTTACTGAATTAAAGCGCTGCTCCTCCGCGCGAGACGCAGAGAGAGAGAGAGAGAGAGAGAGAGAGAGAGAGAGAGAGAGAGAGAGAGAGAGAGAGAGAGAGAGAGAGAGAGAGAGAGAGAGAGAGAGAGAGAGAGAGAGAGAGAGAGAGAGAGAGAGAGAGAGAGAGAGAGAGAGAGAGAGAGAGCGAGCGAGCGTGCTGAGAGAGCAGTACCGGCGGTACCGGTAGATTCTCAGAAACTAAATAAGGTTTGGGCGCTTTGTTGAAGGGAAAAAATCGCTAAAGGGGTCTGCAATGTCGCTAAGTTGGCAACACTGTGTATCTCCAGGTTGGGCCACGGGTCAAACAGAAAATACGCGCTGCGTTAATCGCGCGTTAAAAAAATTTGTGCCGTTAATATGATTTTGCGTTAACGCGTTATTAACGCGTTAACTTTGACAGCCCTAATTATTACACATTACTATCATATCTGTAGTTGTGTCTTTGTATACTTATTTATCATAAGTCATTTAAGTCATATTTATAGGTATTTGGTGCTCATTACATCTAGCTAACGTTAGCTAGCAACAGTTTGCTAACCACAGTTAGCTATCTATGTTAGCTAAGCTATTAAGCTTAACATCAACAGTATTCTAGAGTGGACAATGTCATATTCAGAGTATACAGTGGGGAGAACAAGTACGATTTTGCATGTTTTCCTTCTTACAAAGTATGTAGAAGTCTGTCATTTTTATCATAGGTACATTTTAACTTTGAGAGACGGTATCTAAAACAAAAATCCAGAAAATCACATTGTATGATTTTTAAATAATTAATTTGCATTTTATTGCATGACATAACTATTTGATCACCTACCAACCAGTAAGAATTCCGGCTCTCACAGACCTGTTAGTTTTTCTTTAAGAAGCCCTCCTTGTTCTCCACTCATTACCTGTATTAACTGCACCGGTTTGAACTTGTTACCTGAATAAAAGACACCTGTCCACACACTCAATCAAACAGACTCCAACCTCTCCACAATGGCCAAAACCAGAGAGCTGTGTAAGGACATCAGGGATAAAATTGTAGACCTGCACAAGGCTGGGATGAGCTACAGGACAATAGGCAAGCAGCTTGGTGAGAAGGCAACAACTGTTGGCGCAATTATTCGGAAATGGAAGAAGTTTCAAGATGACGGTCAATCTCCCTCGGTCTGGGGCACCATGCAAGATCTCACCTCATGGGGCATCAATGATCATGAGGAAGGTGAGGGATCAGCCCAGAACTACACGGCAGGACCTGGTCAATTACCTGAAGAGAGCTGGGACCACAGTCTCAAAGAAAACCATTAGTAACACACACCGTCATGGATTAAAATCCTGCAGCGCACGCAAGGTCCCCCTGCTCAAGCCATCGCATGTCCAGGGCTGTCTGAAGTTTGCCAATGACTATCTGAAAATAGAGCTTTTTGGTCTAAACTCCACTCGCCGTGTTTGAAGGAAGAAGAAGGATGAGTACAACCCCAAGAACACCATCCCAACCATGTAGCATGAGATGGAAACATCATTCTTTGGGGATGCTTTTCTGCAAAGGGGACTGGACGACTGCACCGTACTGAGGGGAGGATGGATGGGGCCGTGTATCGCGAGATCTTGGCCAACAACCTCCTTCCCTCAGTAAGAGCATTGAAGATGGGTCGTGGCTGGGTCTTCCAGCATGACAACGACCCGAAACACACAGCCAGGGCAACTAAGGAGTGGCTCCGTATGAAGCATCTCAAGGTCCTGGAGTGGCCTAGCCAGTCTCCAGACTTGAACCCAATAGAAAATCATTGAAGGGAGCTGAATGTCCGTATTGCCCAGCGACAGCCCCGAAACCTGAAGGATCTGAAGAAGGTCTGTATAGAGGAGTGGGCCAGAATCCCTGCAGTGTGTGCAAACCTGGTCAAGAACTACAGGAAACGTATGATCTCTGTAATTGCAAACAAAGGTTTCTGTACCAAAAATTAAGTTCTGCTTTTCTGATGTATCAAATAATTATGTCATGCAATAAAATGCAAATTAATTACATAAAAATCATAATGTGATTTTCTGGATTTTTGTTTTAGATTCTGTCACTCACAGTTGAAGAGTACCTATGATCAAAATTACAGACTTCTACATGCTTTGTAAGTGGGAAAACCTGAAAAATCTGCAGTGTATCAAATACTTGTTCTCCCCACTGTAGATGTCTCATGTGTATTGAGAGTAGCATTGTAGTTGTTACAGTAAATTAACAGGGTAAGGCCACGTGAAAATGTCCCATTGACCTCCATTCATTTTGTCTATAGAACAAATGAATGGAGAATCTTGAAAGTTGAATTCTGAGAAATGCCCAAGTTGGCCAAATGGCAAACAAACAACTTTTACTTTGATAACCCTATAGAACATGTTACTGTATAAACGTTCACTGTAATCAACATTTCCAGGTCAACCTTTTGGCAATTAGACTAAAAATTGCACATTTTTCGAAATTTCGCCAAAGTTCATGTGTTAGGTGGCACCCCTAAATCTCAATGGAATTCCTCAAAACTTTGCGAAAGTAATTTTTATGTTAATTGGAACAAAATGCAACGCCAGCCAAATTGATATTTTGAAATTAAAATTTCCCATTCAAATTTGATGCACCCTAATATATATATATATATATATATATATATATATATATATATATATATATACATATACTTATATATATATATATAATTGTACTACTGACTATTTAAACAGAGCAGTGTAATTGTTATATGTTAGGTTGACTATTTCATTATTATATTTTATTAAGGCTATAATGAACAGGCTGCAATGTTAAGATTGCAATGCTGAAATGTCTGTGTGTGTGTGTGTGTGTGTGGCGCAGGCGTGGGCGCGATTGAACAGTGGACACATAGAAACAAACTCCTTCATTTTGTTCATACAGGACACCATTCAAACTGAAAAGTGTTAACTTATATTTGTGTAAAGTCGCAATAAAACAGAACATTGTGCTTTTGTAAAATAAATTCAAGCAATCTGCCCCCGAAAGGCGCTAATTTTAAAATTAAACTAAAATGCTCACGGCTGCACGGGCATTCATAACTGTGCGCGTCCACGGCGAGGAACGAGCAGAACAGAGGCAACGTTTTTTAGTTCATTCCTACTTCCATAAGAATTCATTGAAAACGCTCCCTCTGCTCTGCACCATTATCAATGTCCGTGCGGACAAACATATTTTACTTTCGATTTTAAGTTAGCGATTCAAAAGCCCCCAGCAGTGTCACACGTCGATGAACCGGTGGGTAAATATTCCCAGAGTCACAACCCTAACATATTTATATATAAATACAATAGACCTACCTGATTTTGAACACAAGAGGGCAGCATAGCACTATGAATGACTTGGTTTATTTATTTTTTGGACTAAACAACTATTCTGGCTGTTTTTAAACTTAACTTAAACATAATTCTTAAATTTAAAAAAAAAAAAGAATAAAATGGGTTTAGTTCTGATATTTGTATAATTTTATATAGAAATAAATGGCGTACAATTGCATTTTTAGAAGATATGAGGCATTTAGTGTTTCCTTTTTTGACATTCCTTTAAACCCTCGCCATAGCATAGACTTCCTGTTGGTCGGAGCTAATGACTGTAAATTAGAAAGTTGTCCGGCTCGATGAGACCAATATACATACTGATTTTTGTAACTGTGGGTAAAAGTACCCCCCCCCCCACTTTTGTCAAAAGCATTTAGAAAGTGACACACTTTCTGCTGCCAGTTGGTGGCGCTATAAATTTGACTCACAATAGTTACATACAAGTGATCGGCCTCTTACCACGAACACACTGCTGAAGTTTCATCAAGATCAGTTAATGTATGCAGAAGTTATAACACTTCGTTTTTATCTTTTCTCGCCATAAATTCGTGTCCTCGCCACAGCCAAACCGTTCAAGATATCAAAAATCCGTCTGCAATTTAGCATCCTCAATGTCTTTACGAGTTTGGTGGCAATTGAAAGAATTGCCTAGGAGGATTATTTCAAATTCCAGTAAGCGTTCTCCAAACAACCCATAATAGCCGACTTTCTGTTGGGCTGGTGTAAAACTTGACCAAGGGAAAGTTGTTCGTCCTGATGAGATATGTACGTGTACTGAGTTTCATATTAATTCATGCAAGCGTGTTTGATCTATGGACCAAGTTTTCAGACCCCGTTCAAGGGTGAAAAAATCCCCCCCACCCCTCACACACACAGAGACAGAGAGAGAGAGAGAGAGAGAGAATTCTCCAGAAAAATCCACATTCAAACCAAAATATCTGACTTCCTGTTCGTTCGTTCGTTGGTCGGAGCTAATGACTGTAGATTAGAAAGTTGTCCGGCTTGATGAGAACAATATACATAAGTTTTGTTGCTGTAGATGAATCTAACCCCCCACTTTGGTCAAAAGGTGGCGCTATTGAGCCATTCCACCACGCCCGTTTCTGAAGCTTTGCACATGTCTACTGGCTAATAAGTGTGATGTGTCTGTCGAGTTTCATCCAATTTCAAGCATGCTAAGAGTCTCAAAAGCATCAAAAAAGAATATTAAAGTTTGATGCATTGCCATGGCAACAGTATCTAAGATATCAATAATCCTTTCACAGGTCTACATCTGCCGTGTGTCTACATTATACACATAAAGTTAGAAGCAAATCGGGTAAAAATAAGAGAGTGATTTCAAAGCATTTTGAAAGTGACAAACTTCCTGCTGCTAGTTGGTGGCGCTATAACTTTGACTCACAATAGTCACATCCATGTGATTGGCCTCTTACAACAAACACACTGCTGAAGTTTCATCAAGATCAGTTAATATATGCAGAAGTTATAACACACTTCCTGTGTCCCATTATTCGCCATAAATTTGTTTCCTCGCCACGGCCAAACCGTTCAAGATATCAAAAATCCGTTTGCAATAATTCATCCTCAGTGTCTTTACTTCATGCGAATGGATGAATTCCCTAGGAGGAGTATTTCACATTCCATTGTATGCGTTTTCCAAACAATATATTTTAACTGACTTCCTATTGGGCTGGCGTAAAACTTAGAGCTTAGAAAGTTGTTCGGCCCGATGAGATCTATATGTGCACCGAGTTTCATATTATTACATGCAAGCGTGTTTGATTTATGGACCAAGTTTTCGGACACCATTCCAGGGGGCGCTTTCGAGCCCCCCTGCCATGCCCGGGTACCAGCTTAAGGTCTAGGGAGGTGAGAGGGGCATAATTTGGGCTCAAGCACGTAAACTCCGTCCCTGTATCAAGCATAATGGGTGTTATCTTGTCCTCTATTTCAACCTGCAGCATAGGTTCTTGGTCAGAATTAGATAATATCATTGGAAGCTGACCCCTCCCTGTAGGATTCTCTGGGCATCCCTAGTAGCCTTGATCTTGGCCACGCCATGGGTTGACCGGTCCTGACACTTGGCCTTGCTTCATATCTGTTGTTTTGCTGTTCAGGATGGTATATCACAATTGGTGCATCTGGTTGCTGTGGATTTCCTGTGGTGATGGATGTACTCTGACCCTCAGGGGCTGGTGCCGGCTGAATGACTTGTGCAGCTGGGTTTGGGATGTTCATCGTTGCCATCACTGCAGACTGATCTTCAACATCCTTCATGGTAGCTTGAACTGACTCTTTTTTTTTTGGATTAGGTCATCCAGCTGTAGTTAGGTCAGCCTTCTTTGAAGTTCTCTTTCTTGATTCTTCAGCTTCTGTTCATTCTTCCTTTATTGTTCTACTGCATTAGCCACATGGTCACACAATTATTTTGTTGTCTTTGAATTCAGACCCACTACATCTTCCAGTTTGGCTTTTACAGAAGGAGACATGGCTGTCACTATAGCAGACCTGAACAGTGCAGTTACCACTGGGTCTCGTTCAGGGTCTCTTTCTAGCTCTTGTTCCCATCTTCTTGATTGTCTCTGGACATAGGTAGTTGGGTTTTCTTCTCCCATTGGTTCCCCTTTTCTAGTGTGGTTTGTTATGGGGGAGTTCCTCCAGGAGGAGGGTCCCTGACACATTCTTGAATTCTTTGTTAGGGCTGGCAGAGTGGGGTCTGTTCCTTGTGTAGTCCTGAAGTGTCTGATGTTCTCTTCGCATGGTTTCCTCCAAGGCCTTTCACATGGACTCAGTCTCTCGTTGGATTTGTTCTTTGGTTATGAGTATGTCTCTCTCTATCTCATCTTGCTCAGGTTCAAATTGTTGGCTGTCAGCTTCCATCTCCTTCTGCAGTCTCTCTTCGAATTCTTGTTGGGCTTTACTTGCATGATGATAAGGATTGGAGAGGGTGGGGTCTGGGATTTTCCTGATCAGATATCTCATGCTTAGGTTGCTGTCTTGACTTCCCCCATGACTCAGTGTGCCTTGTTTTGTTGGAAGTTGGAAGTTCAAAGATGTCTGTAGGTTTTCTTTCTCTGTAGCCAGGACTCACTTTTCTGTTGTCATCCATCCCTTCTTCCTCCCTCCTTACTTTGTCAGTTGGTTCATCCTCAAAGTCCACTTTGCCTTGTAGTGTTAAAGTTGCACTCACCAGTGGCAGTTGTTTACCAGTTGAATCATAGTGTAGTGCATAAGGGGGTGGGGTTGCCGTTATGTCATGTTATGTTATGTTTTCTCCCTAATTCCCTTAATCATTTTTACCCCCTGGTTTCTAAAAAGATTCAACACCTCCTGCTCTCTTCCTCTTTTCTCTTCTCTTCCCTCTGCTGGCCACTTAGTGTTTAACTTTCTAGTCCTTTTTCCCCACTTCTCTGGTTTTTAATAGCATCTCTACACATCGGATATTGTGATATAAGCTGCTCTATAGGGGGTCTCTTGTTGTGGTGACGTCGAAGCCATTGTTTTAACCTCAATTGTCCTCAAAAGTCTTCCCACCCTATTAGACAAACTATAATCTGTTTTCTCAATTTTCTGTTTAGTTGAGGAATTCAGGTACCTGTTTGTTTTTTTGAAGATATCTCAAGATGGTTCGTATTTGTACATCAGACAATCCTCCCCCAGGCACATCAGTTTGAAGGTTTTTCAAACCACCGGCCTCATGCAGTTATATCTCCTGCCCTATTTAGATAAGTAAGAGATGGTGTCAATTCCACTTCATGGCCTTTCCACATGGTAACTGAAATATTTAATTCCTCTTTATTGCAATTTTTGAAAAAAAAATTTTGTTTAGATTTTTGTTAGTTTTCTTAATCATTTTTTCTTTTGGTCTGTTAATTCTTGTCTCTGTCCTTCATTATCTACAAATTCCTTTTCCAGCCAAAAGTTCATTTTCTCTCACTCTGGTCCACATGTGTTCTTATCTTCAGGCTTCAAAAAAATTAAAAGCTCTCTTTCTCTTCCACCTCTCTCTCACACACACACACACACACACACACACACACACACACACACACACACACACACACACACACACACACACACTCACTCACTCACTCGTTATTCTTATTCTATTTTTCTTATAACAAATGAAAAGACAAAGTTAAGCAATCAAACTTTTGTGCAATATGGGCTGTTTTTCCTTTACTGGATCACAACGCTTACAATCAGGAAAATAGCCAAACAGCCGACAAAACCAATTTCACAGAATATTCTTTGTTCTTTAATGTTTATTTTCTTATTTTCCTTTCATTAATTTGTTTTTATTATCCTTTAAACTTTTTAATAGCATTGATTCACCATTCTTATTTCTTGGAAGAGTTTTATTTCATATGCATTTGTCTATCTCAGCTTTCTCAGCCTGATTACTCCCTTTTTTCTTTCACTGAGCGGTGCCAAGGTCACTTTGTAACAACAATTGTAACAACTCGGGGCAGTGCTGATTAATCTGACTGGTTCCACTGTAATTTTTCTCTTTTAGGCAGAACACAGCCCAGTCAAAAAGCACTTTATCTTTGCGTCTCCGTCCTTTTCTATCAATTCTGCTCAAATGCGGCTATATAATTTCTAACTTTTAATTTCTAGCGCTTTGGGTTTTTAGAAAAGCACAAATTTATTATTATTATTATCACTTTTGTTAATTTTCTCCTGTTGTGGCAAAAATTCATTAAACAATCATCAACTGTGTAAGAGACACATTGAAATTCAAATGATCATTAAAAAGTATTTTATTCTTGCAAGAAGGCCCAGTTGCCTCACAGAAGTCACCAGTACAGTCTGTGAAACAAGTGCGACGAAGAGAGGGAGGGCAGAGGAGTCTTTATATTGCTTTCAAGGTCTTCTGCTTACAGGCCCTTATCTAAACAAGGAGAAGCTTCCCTGCTAGTTTTCTGATACTGCCAAGTTTATTCTTACGAACTCACAAGTTCGAAATTGGACGACCTCTGACCCTAGAAATCAGAGGTCTCTTCTCATTCTGCCACCTCCTGACGTCCCACCTGTTACCCAGCATTAAGAGGAACACATACACGTCAGTTTTACCACGTAGACCACGTGTAGAAGGTCATTTCAATGTTTTACTGAAAGTCAATGAAAATCAATACTGCAAATCAATGAAAATCAAAATTTTCCATAACACTCCGAAACGACTGTTCTCCTTATATTTACGATGAAAAATCACTTAGACTGACAAACAAAAAACACTTTACTTCTCACTTAAAGACAAACAACGTGCTTCTCACGTATAACGCACTTTCTGCGTTGGGGACAATACAACAGATAAGACTAGCAAACGCGCTTCACGCGTACACACAGATAACATGCTTCTCACGTATAACACACCTTCTGCGTTGAGGACAATACAACAGATAAGACTAACAAACGCGCTTCTCGCGTAAAATAACATGCTTCTCACATATAACTCACCTTCTGCGTTGGGGGCACGCGCTTCTCGCGTACATAGACAACAAAAAAAACAATTACTGCATGCACTGTTTTTCAAGACCTGGAACCTACCCTCCTTTTATTCTTTTATCAATTTTAGGTTCTTTTATTTAACCCTCTGGGGTCTGAGTGGTTTTTGGGGTCCTTGAGATGTTCTGACATGCCCTGACATTTGTGCTTTTTTCAGTTGCTTATAAACATATTAATGGCAAAGGTATAATTACACTCTATTTAGCACAAACAGGGCTACCATAATATGTGAGCAACATGCATGTACATGTTTGTATTTTTGAGAGAATAATGTTTATGCATGGTTATTGAAAAAACTAAAAACTAAAGTTTCTGAAATAAGGCCACAAAACACATACTAAATATGTGACAATAAGACTTTTGACTAATTGATGTCATTGCCTAGAGTTTTTTCTTCAAAATGATGTGAAAATCATCCTGCCTTTATCATTCACATAACACAATACATTGATTTAAATCTTGTAAAACACTTTTTGTTTGTAAAGACAATATGCGCAAGGGGCGTCAACCATTCAACAGCATCATGCATATGTAGTGGTTCACACCTGAGGAGACAATGGGGCCCGCATACTTAATGAGCCATTCATTCAGGTGTGTCACCTATAGCCACAAGAAAGAATGCAAGAGCAATATATATATATATATATATATATATATATATATATATATATATATTCTACCAAATTGGTTCACAGTTGGAAGCATTTAAATTTTTTTTTTTTTGCACAAATTTTGCTTGCAAATTGTATAATATCCAAGGAAAACATGTCTAGTAATTGTGCAGTTAATTCTCATACTGTATTTTCAGTTTTGGAATATGTATCCTCTCCCCAAATTTGTCAATAATAAAACACAATAAAAATTATTTAAAGAAAAGGCTTATATTTACCTTTTAAAATATATTTTTTTATTAAAAAGGTTACAATTACAACAACAATTGAAGTGTAATCTTTCTTTGTAAAAACTAAAGTATACATTTTATCATATATATTTCAAAGTTAAGGATTCATTACTTCGAATATAGCCTACATTGACAAAACATACTATATTTAACATATTAGCAAAAATTGGCAAACAAAAGCTTATTTGAGGTGGCAGATATTTTACAGTAAAAATGTGTAATCTATCCAAAACTAATCAACGAAATGTTGTCTTTCATATGTCTGTAACATCGGTCTTTCGTTTTTATTATAAGGAATATAAATGTTAATTTGCAATTTAATACGTTGCTTATACAAATACATTTTATTTCAACACATTTCAGTTGTGGTAAACAGCGCATCGCTGCCGTTCATTCATTCACACAGAAACCCGATTTACTTGAGAATGAAAAAAAACTTACTACAGTATTCCATCCGTTGCTCCGCCAGCTCATGCTGCTCATGTAGTTCAGGTGCCCATTATAACGTGTACGCCCCTACACACAAGCATTTCCAACATGAACCGCTTTCCGACCGGAGGAACCTTTTCACAGTTCCTAGAACTATTGGCTAAAGTACCCGGATGTCGGCGTGTTTGCACCGCAGGAACTAGGAACGATTTTAGTTCTAGGAACTCCATTTGGAGGAACTAATTTAGGTCCTACTTCAGAGTAGGGGGCACACCCCCTCCAAGCTCAAAGTCTGTGTGGCGGCCATAACAGCGTTTCAAGCTCTGGTAGCCGACAAACCGCTAGGAAGAAACAAACTCATTGTGCGTTTTCTCAAGGGCGCTAGGAGGTTAAACCCTCCGTCTGTGCCTATCTGGGACCTCTCTAAGGTTCTGGAAGCCATGAAAGGTCCCCCATTCGAGCCGCTTCGGGCAGTAGACCTGAAGTCGCGCTCGCTCAAAACTGCTTTTCTGCTGACGCTCGCATCAGTCAAGCGAGTAGGTGACCTACAAGCGCTATCCATAAGCGCTTCCTGCCTGGAATTCGGGCCAAACAACTCCAAGGTCGTCCTTAAACCGAGGCACAATTATGTCCCTAAAGTGCTCTCCACTCCATTTAGACCACAGGTCATTTCCCTGGCGGCTCTCTCTTCGCCAGATGATGAGAGTGATGCGCATTTACTCTGCCCTGTAAGGGCTCTCAGGATTTATCTGGAGCGCTCTGCCTCGTTTAGGCAGTCAGAGCAGCTCTTCACATGCTTTGGCGGCTGCACTAAAGGTCTGGCTGCTACAAAGCAGAGACTGTCACGCTGGATAGTAGATGCTATTGTGCTAGCTTACAAATTCAAGGGCCTTCCTTGCCCATTGGGCGTCAGAGCTCACTCCACGAGAGGTATGGCCTCTTCGTGGGCCTGGTCCAGTGGAATACCCATTGAGGACATTTGTGCGGCGGCTGGCTGGGCCTCGCCGTCCACATTTGTAAAGTTTTATAACTCGGAGGTACCAGGCCAAGGTTCTCTCAGTATAAAAGTGTTAAGCACCCCCAAAAAAATCTTAGGGTTCATACACACCTGGCACTGCTTTAGCTGGCCACTATGTATCCCTTATACCATGTACTAAGGTTCCTAGTTATCCAATATTGATGCCCGTTTTCACTGGCTTATATTAGGATTATGCTTCACTGTGATTCATACATATGCTTGGTCACGGTAGAGCAAATTTAGCACGCACGGCGTTTTGCAAGGGGATCCCATAGCGTAAGCTAGCCTTACGCAATACGAGAGACCTCTCAAAAGGGAACTAGTTGGTTACTAACATAACCTCAGTTCCCTAAGATGAGGGAACGAGTATTGCGTAGCCTGTCGTGCTACTGTGCTTGGATCAGGGGATCGCTTCAGTCATTTAAACCTGAAGTACCTAGGTGAGTCTTGACAATATATAGTCTCTGACCACACCCATACTGGCGGGCTATGGGTGCCAAGCGTCACGATTGGTTCTCGCGTCAGAGCCGACTCGCCATAGGTTCATGCAGTTGCCGCAGCACAGCCAATGACTACTCTCGCGCTCAGTTGTGCTCGCAGTACAGCTGCAATGCGTTTTAAAAGTGTAACCTCAGGATTCTCGAGAAAAGGAGGTTTTCCCATAGCGTAAGCTAGCCTTACGCAATACTCGTTCTCTCATCTCAGGGAACTGAGGTTACGTTAGTAACCAAGTAGTTTAATGTGTTAGAATAATCAAAGTCATGTTTGTATTTTAAAGAGAAGTGTTCTTGTGTCATGTGCTTATGAATTTAATGTCTTAAACTGCTGATCCAAGTTACCTTGCTCATAAATAGTGTTTCACTATAGATTGGATATTTGCAGAGCTGATAGTTACGACCTGTTCAAATGAACGCTGGATGAGTCATTGACTCGGCAGTAATAAGTGATTCTTTCGAATCCCCTATAAATTTGACCCTTACACCCTTTCAGGGAGTGCTTAATAAACTGGTAAACTTTATATCCGTAAAACGACTCTGATGTAATACACGACTCTGACTCTGACTGTAATAAAGTGCGCATTACTGTCGTGATCAGTAACGTTAGGCCTATCACTCCGGAGACTGTAAGCTGGATCAGGGTCAGTTGGTATTAAAATTTTGCATAGCAGGTGTCCTTTTAAGTCACATGATCAATCTCACTATTTTTTAACATGTGATTAGCCTAGTTCAGAGTCTGAAATATTAATTATTCCTCTCGCATCATGTCTGTTAGAAATGAAACTTGTTTGTCGTTAGCAGAACTACCAGAAAGCATCTGGAAGGAGAGGACAGAGAGAACGCCAGTGATCCAGAATCTGCAGAATGAAACACTGAAGAACAAAGAGGTTGGTGTTTATTCTTGATTCCTCATTCATTCATCATGATGAAGAACATGCTGATGCTCACCAGATTTACATTGTTTCATGACCAAACTAGTGATTTATATCACACATCATCTTCATGACATTAAAATGGATCGTACTCGTGCACAGCAGTTGTCCATCAGATTTGATGGGATTAAAATGTCTATTAAAGACTGAATATTGACTTTGAGCTTCACCTTTTATTTCACATTTGTCTCTCATTTGAAATCTCACTTGATTTATTGTTCTTTTAGATCTGATGGACGTGAACGAGAAAGGCATAATGAAAGCCAAAAAATCGGTCTCCTGCCCTCAGTGTAAAAAAACACTTCACATGGAAAAGTCTGAAGATTCACATGAAAGTTCAAAGCAGAGATAAACTGTGAAATGTGATAAATGCGGGAAGAGTTTCACAGGAGCCTCCTTTCTGAAATCATTCTGAAGAAGCGCACCGGAAAATTACACCGGAAAAAGCTCAACAGAGACATGACTCGAGTCTGATATTAATTTTAACTTGTTCATTGTTTGAGATTGTCTCTGTTCTATTCACTTTTAATTAAACTAATTATTTTATCAACAGCTTATTGTTATTGTCCAATTTTATTTGCATCAGGAATAATTTCATAATTTTCATTTCTGAAAGCTAAGTATTACGTTTGCTTCTGGGGCTTCCCAGCAAACACAGAACGTTCCCCTAACGTTAGAATTTGGATGCTGATTGTTTATTGTTTTGTGAAATAAATATTAATGTTCTAGGAATGTTCTTTTTTATTTACTTATTTTTTGCAACAATTAAATAACTAGGGTTTAATTTTAATAACTAGTTTGTGACAATTCCACATTAAAAGGTTTATAGCTTTTGAACCCTTTGATCTAGATGTGAATGTAAATAGATGTATAATGAAACTTAGTACACCCGGGGCCTGTTTCAATAAGGAGGTTCAACCAACTCTGAGTTAAAACTTGAACTCTGAGATGGGAAACTCTGAGTTTTCGGTTTCAGAACAGCTGAAATTAGTTAGTTCAATCAACTCTGAGTTGACCTACTCTGAGTTAAGCGCGTGAACCACAACTATGAACATCCATTATCAATGGAGCACAGATATTATGAGTCACCATGGCAACAGCGCCAGACAAAAAGAGGTCTTCATATTTCTTCACATTTTCATTACTGTTATACAGTGATGGGTGTAATTAATTACTATAAGACATTATGGTCTGTTCCTAACAACTTCCACTCCAATATATATATCAAAATGTTCCTTCACTTAAAAGAGCTTAATTATCATATAGAGACAATTACATCCAATCTCAGTAATATGTAAATAGTATCACAGAGGGCAACCATCTTGATTACAGGGACTTCAAATAGCTTATCACCTTAAACATTTGACCGTTCTGTCAACAGAAGATCTAACAGAAGATCAAAGATGTGATCACTTCAGATAGATTTTATCACCTAAACCTTTTGCTGTTCTGATTTCATTTACATTAAGAGTTGACCATTTGGGTTGATCACATCCTGAACAAAATGGTAATCAATTGTAGAATGGGAATGGGTGTGGGACACAGAGAAACTTCTCAGACAATGGGGTGTCTCAACTTCATTAACATACAGACCACAGCTGTTACAATAAGAGCAACATCATTGACATTAAGAGTTGTAAACTGTAACAGGATAAAAGGTTTGAGATTTGGATGTTCTGGGTTCATTCTGACGCTGGTGAACCCAAGGTGCTTTGTGTACCTTAGCCTCCCACTGTTAAGATTCCGCCCTATTGTCCTCCTCTCCCTGGAGTGAATATTGAGTGTGTGTTTTGTTATTTGATTTGGTGTACAGTGCATGTTGTTTACTATGAAATCTCAATCATTGTTGGAGTGAAAATAAAAATTCTATTTTTGTACTGGACCACTGTCTCTGGCTATCCATCAACGAACTTGAGTGCCTGGTTAGAACAAAATAGTTAATTATTTGGGTGTAAGTCCCATCGTGACATAGTCTGCAAACTGCTTGGGCCTAAGCCCTGAAATGTGTATCCCTTCATGCCACATTTACATACAATTATTCTAAGTATAACACAGTGTAGTTTGTATTTTACTCCTGTAGTCCCTAATATTCCAGTTGTCCTTATGTTGCCCTACACTTCCTCATTTCTTGATTATTAGATTAGATTATTAGATAATTTATTCATGTTAAAAAAAAAGTCCAAACAGTTCTTGATTATTTGTGAGCCCTGTTGTAAAGGTTGATTTGTTCACAATTACATTTAAAGTGTCTTTTGTGACGTCCTGCATAACAGAAACCTGGGAACTGTGAAAAAGTGGGACCTGTAGGACCTCTTTGTTCTTCACACTGTACTACCTATAATATTTAACTTAAATTTGTATTTTTACTTTTAGATGGGGCTTTGTGATTCATGGTGCAATCGATGGACATTCACAACTAATCACATACCTAAATTGCAACACCGACAACTGTGCCAGTACTGTGCTGTCTCAGTTTATTCAAGCAACATGCCTTTACGGTCTGCCCTCTAGGGTAAGGTCAGATCACGGTGGTGAGAACTTACAAGTGGCCTTGTTTATGAACCTTGTACAAGGACTTCAGCGCCGGAGTCACATTACTGGGGAATCCGTCCACAACCAAAGGATAGAAGGTTTGTGGAGGGATGTATTTTTACATGTGCTACAATCAATCTACAGCATGTTCTACAGTCTTGAAGATTCTGAACTGCTTGATCCCAGCAATGACCTTCACAAAGTTTCGCTCAGCGTAGTTTTTCTTCCACAGATCCAAGCTAGACTACAGCACTTCAAAGAGGCATGGAATCACAGCGGACAGAGAACAATAAAACACCAACACAGATATGGACAGAAGGAATGCTGTCAAGGATAGGAACTGACAGCACAGCCATCAACAATGTGTTTGGAGACGATCTCTACAGGCCAGAAAATTTTAATGAACTCCTGGTTCAACATGGCATTGAGTCTTTGCTCACAGCTGAAAATGAAGAAATCCCAGCTGTAACTGTTGAACAGCCTCAAATTAACCTTACTCCTCAGCAAATGGAAACGGTTTCCCATGCTATTGACCATATTACAGATTTGAAGATTAAGTTTCAGGTATGTTGTGCAGAAATTGCTAATGTTTTGGCAAACTAGTGTTGCAGATTAGAGTGTGTTATAAAGAATGTCATTCTTTTGTAATATTTTAATATGTAAAAGTTTTAACTACAATAATGCTCTGTTGAAGAATTAATAGATGCTTAGATGCTGACATTGAAAAAATTATTTTCTATGAAAAGCTGGTGTACAAGTGAGAGAACCTGAACAAACAGTTAAAAATGAGCAATGTAACACCGTTTTTCCACAATAAACACGAACATGCATAATGCAGAACAATACATTTTATTTTGCAATGGATGCACATCTCAAACATATTTGACTTCAAGGTGCTTCTTAAATGGAACTTTAAATTGATAAAAGCTGTACTCAGTTATAACTGTACCTAAAATTACTTAGTGTAAAAAGGTAGGCTAATATTAAAGCTTAAAGCATTTCAGGCAACAGCAAAATATGGGCTCTGCATGATTCCCTTTGTCATGTAGGTCTTGAACATTTCATATTCTGTGTGTATCGGCAGTCGTAGTATAATGAGGCAAGTATTGGCCTCTGGAAAGATTTTCCTGTCTTGATGGAGGAACTCTATTTCTGGGCGGTGGGGGAAACCCAGAGGTGGCACTGTGGAGGCTTCAGTGGCAAACTCCATTATCATCTCAAGAGTGACTCCATCAGTCTCTCCCTCTGCAAAATATGTGTACAGAAAATCACAAACCTCAAAAGACTAACCTATTATAAAATGTGTGGTACATGCAGTTCTTTGACAGCGATATTTTGATCTAAACAGAATTAGCCAGCCTGTATAATTATGACTACATCTAGCTGCATGGTTTCTATATTTTGTCTGATTACAAAAAAAAAAAAAAAATACAATCCTAAGTATTTGTCACATTACAAGAGAATTAAAAGCTACATAAAGTAGCGTTAGCATTCTAGCTATTAATTTAACTGCATGTGTCCTGCTCATAATGAAACAGTCTGAATATAAATATTTACTGTAATTGTAGTGATTCAGGACAAGGCACAAACACAATTTGGAAAATGGATTTAAGTATTCAATCATTATACTGTAGAAATTGTAAACATTTTTTTTTTTTTTTTTTACATGGCATACCTTCAACATCGATCAACCAGTCCCTCCAGTAGCATATGGTCTGGTTTTCCTTTGCCCTTCTGTTGCTACCTTGTGGGGAAAAGTTCACATAAAAAAGACTGCAGAGGTCCTTTGCTTGAAGGGGCCTCTGCTCATTGACCCATGAGGGTGAATAATTAACAACAGAATTTCAATATTTGGGCAGACTAACCCTTTAAATCACTTACTGGTCCAAGGCAGCTCGCAGTCTCCCATTCACAAAGAACTCTGCAGCTGACTGGACAAGAGAGTTCCTTTCTGTCAGGTGATATACATCTCAAGGCACCAATGATACTTAAGCTGCCTGGTGCTTCTGCAATGGCACACTTTGCCTCCTGAACAGTTGTTGCTTCCTGTATCTAAAACAGTTACGAAAAAAGCAATTTTACAATTGTGAGGAAAAACCATCTGTATCGGCACACAATGAAACTGTTAAGCAAAGAGAACCGTTCGGCCTGATGGTGGAAAAGCAGCTCTAGATGACCTGTGTTCTGTATGACACTGATGCCTGCTCAAGCAGAGCTGAGCAACATGTACCCATTAACTGTTTTTATATATGTACTTTGAAAGCTGTAGCTCACAATTATGGTAAGGGGTATTATATTTCTGACACACACTTGTGGGTGTTTGGTCAATCACAATGCACTGGGTCAGCTGACCAATCAGAGCAGATGGAAGGAGGGGCTTTGTGGACAACGCCACCTTTGAGAGAGGATGGGCATAGAGGAGCTAAAATAATGCACTGCATATGAAAAATAATGTTTTTTTTTAACGTTGAAGCATGTCAACACATTTTCCAAATACACAAAATAATGATCTTTAATAATAGCATCATATAACATCTTTAAACAATTATTTAAATAAGAAATGTGGGCCAACTCCTCCATGGACGACACACATAGCAATCATCTTCCCCACTGATACATACAACCTATTCTCCAAAGCTAAAGTAAAACAGAAGAAATATTGATGTCAGAAATTCCTACAGAACCATTTTAAATACTTTTAAAAGTTAATATTTTACCCCTCAGTCACCCCTGGCTTAATTTTTGTTATTAGAATTCAGGAGATCTGATCATAATTGGACCATTTTAAATGCAGGTGAAAACAGGACTGTCATCCTTACATTCTACAGTCTTACATTTATAATGTAACTGAGGAAAACTGAGACAATTTTTTAAACAGATTCATCTTTTTGACTCTTTGTAGGTCTCATCTTTGTCCAAATTATTTTTTCTTAGAATTGCATAATATGAACTAACAACTGCAAGTTATATAATCAAAATTGTGTACTATAAAGTCATGGCTGTGAGATATAAACTTTATAAGTCAACTCTATAAGCTTTATAATCATGATTGCAAGTTTATATCCCATAATTCTAAGAAAAAAAATATTGCACAATTGTGAGGAAAAAGTCAGAATTGTTAGATAAAAAGTCAGTTACCTTTTTTATTTTGTGGCAGCTTCCACAAAAACATCTTTGCATATGAAAGAGTTATATATACGCATGTGTAACTGTTGAATACTTTTACAATTTTTTATTATAACAGCTGTATAGATTAACAAAGTGTGAGGTGTAGATTATAGGATTATATTTAGATCTACCCTCATCACCTGAAAGGTTGCAGGAAAGAGCACTGAGCATTGATCAAGTGAATGCAGTGATCTCATCATTGCAACATGATTTCTGTGTTCTCACAAAATCCTTTTATCATAACTAATAGCGCAAACAAGGTGTAAATAGCATGAGACATATACACTCACCTAAAGGATTATTAGGAACACCATACTAATACTGTGTTTGACCCCCTTTCGCCTTCAGAACTGCCTTAATTCTACGTGGCATTGATTCAACAAGGTGCTGAAAGCATTATTTAGAAATGTTGGCCCATATTGATAGGATAGCATCTTGCAGTTGATGGAGATTTGTGGGATGCACATCCAGGGCACAAAGCTCCCGTTCCACCACATCCCAAAGATGCTCTATTGGGTTGAGATCTGGTGACTGTGGGGGCCATTTTAGTACAGTGAACTCATTGTCATGTTCAAGAAACCAATTTGAAATGATTCGAGCTTTGTGACATGGTGCATTATCCTGCTGGAAGTAGCCATCAGAGGATGGGTACATGGTGGTCATAAAGGGATGGACATGGTCAGAAACAATGCTCAGGTAGGCCGTGGCATTTAAATGATGCCCAATTGGCACTAAGGGGCCTAAAGTGTGCCAAGAAAACATCCCCCACACCATTACACCACCACCACCAGCCTGCACAGTGGTAACAAGGCATGATGGATCCATGTTCTCATTCTGTTTACGCCAAATTCTGACTCTACCATCTGAATGTCTCAACAGAAATCGAGACTCATCAGACCAGGCAACATTTTTCCAGTCTTCAACTGTCCAATTTTGGTGAGCTCGTGCAAATTGTAGCCTCTTTTTCCTATTTGTAGTGGAGATGAGTGGTACCCGGTGGGGTCTTCTGCTGTTGTAGCCCATCCGCCTCAAGGTTGTGCGTGTTGTGGCTTCACAAGTGCTTTGCTGCATACCTCGGTTGTAACGAGTGGTTATTTCAGTCAAAGTTGCTCTTCTATCAGCTTGAATCAGTTGGCCCATTCTCCTCTGACCTCTAGCATCAACAAGGCATTTTCGCCCACAGGACTGCCGCATACTGGATGTTTTTCCTTTTTCACACCATTCTTTGTAAACGTTAGAAATGGTTGTGCGTGAAAATCCCAGTAACTGAGCAGATTGTGAAATACTCAGACGGCCCGTCTGGCACCAACAACCATGCCACGCTCAAAATTGCTTAAATCACCTTTCTTTCCCATTCTGATATTCAGTTTGGAGTTCAGGAGATTGTCTTGACCAGGACCACACCCCTAAATTCTGAACATATTTATTTGGTTTGCTGTTGGGCAGATGTTTCCATCAATTTTGCTTTGCAGTTTTTTGATTGGATTGGATTGTTTTTAGTCAAATGCTGAACATTATGGTATATTTTAGAATATTGATTGTTGCATAAAGCCCCGCTCACACATGCAGGGACTTCTAGTCACAAATCAACCTCATCCCATTATTTTTAAATGAAGAGTTGGTGGCTTTGTGTGTGTGTTTATGTTAATTTGCGAACGCATAATTTATTTTATTTTTTTAAATAAGCATATATAGGAACATACTCATCTAGGGCCACTGACCTCCCTTGATCTATTAGGGATAGATCTACAATGTCTGATTGCTGGGGAGATGGAAAACTAAGTGGTGTCTCTTCATCAATATCAATGACAATTGGCTCTGTAGGTTGGTCTTCAAAATTAAAATTAATGAATGGAGTCTGGGCTGTGAACAAAGCCACAGAAGGCTGTACAGAGGGCAGAGCAACTGGTGACTGGGCAGAGGTCAGAGCGACTGGTGACTGGGCAGAGGTCAGAGTGACTGGGCAGAGGTCAGAGCGCCTGGAGACTGGGCAGAGGTCAGAGCGACTGGAGACTGGGCAGAGGTCAGAGCGACTGGTGACTGGGCAGAGGTCAGAGCGACTGGAGACTGGGCAGAGGTCAGAGCGACTGGTGACTGGGCAGAGGTCAGAGCGACTGGTGACTGGGCAGAGGTCAGAGCGACTGGAGACTGGGCAGAGGTCAGAGCGACTGGTGACTGGGCAGAGGTCAGAGCGACTGGTGACTGGGCAGAAGTCAGAGCGACTGGAGACTGGGCAGAGGTCAGAGCGACTGAAGACTGGGCAGAGGTCAGAGCGACTGGTGACTGGGCAGAGGTCAGAGTGACTGGTGACTGGACTGGGGATAGAGCGACTGGTGACTGGGCAGATGTCAGAGCGACTGGTGACTGGGCAGAGGTCAGAGCGACTGGAGACTTGACTGGGGATAGAGCGACTGGTGACTGGGCAGATGTCAGAGCGACTGGAGACTGGGCAGAGGTCAGAGCGACTGGTGACTAGGCAGAGGTCAGAGCGACTGGTGACTGGGCAGAGGTCAGAGTGACTGGAGACTGGGCAGAGGTCAGAGCGACTGGTGACTGGGCAGAGGTCAGAGCGACTGGTGACTGGGCAGAGGTCAGAGCGACTGGTGACTGGGCAGAGGTCAGAGCGACTGGAGACTGGGCCAAGGTCAGAGCGACTGGAGACTGGACTGGGGATAGAGCGAATGGAGACTGGGCAGAGGTCAGAGCGACTGGTGACTAGGCAGAGGTCAGAGCTACTGGAGACTGGACTGGGGATAAAGCGACTGGAGACTGGGCAGAGGTCAGAGCGACTGGTGACTGGGCAGAGGTCAGAGCGACTGGTGACTGGGCCGAGGTCAGAGCGACTGGTGACTGGGCAGAGGTCAGAGCGACTGGAGACTGGACTGGGGATAGAGCGACTGGTGACTGGGCAGATGTCAGAGCGACTGGAGACTGGGCAGAGGTCAGAGCGACTGGTGACTAGGCAGAGGTCAGAGCGACTGGAGACTGGGCCGAGGTCAGAGCAACTGGTGACTGGGCAGAGGTCAGAGCGACTGGTGACTGGGCAGAGGTCAGAGCGACTGGAGACTGGGCCAAGGTCAGAGCGACTGGAGACTGGACTGGGGATAGAGCGAATGGAGACTGGGCAGAGGTCAGAGCGACTGGTGACTAGGCAGAGGTCAGAGCTACTGGAGACTGGACTGGGGATAAAGCGACTGGAGACTGGGCAGAGGTCAGAGCGACTGGTGACTGGGCAGAGGTCAGAGCGACTGGTGACTGGGCCGAGGTCAGAGCGACTGGTTACTGGGCAGAGGTCAGAGCGACTGGAGACTGGACTGGGGATAGAGCGACTGGTGACTGGGCAGATGTCAGAGCGACTGGAGACTGGGCAGAGGTCAGAGCGACTGGTGACTAGGCAGAGGTCAGAGCGACTGGAGACTGGGCCGAGGTCAGAGCAACTGGTGACTGGGCAGAGGTCAGAGCGACTGGAGACTGGACTGGGGATAGAGCGAATGGAGACTGGGCAGAGGTCAGAGCGACTGGTGACTAGGCAGAGGTCAGAGCTACTGGAGACTGGACTGGGGATAGAGCGACTGGAGACTGGGCAGAGGTCAGAGCGACTGGTGACTGGGCAGAGGTCAGAGCGACTGGTGACTGGGCCGAGGTCAGAGCGACTGGTGACTGGGCAGAGGTCAGAGCGACTGGAGACTGGGCAGAGGTCAGAGCGACTGGTGACTGTGCAGAGGTCAGAGCGACTGGTGACTGGGCAGAGGTCAGAGCGACTGGTGACTGGGCAGAGGTCAGAGCGACTGGAGACTGGGCAGAGGTCAGAGCGACTGGTGACTGGGCAGAGGTCAGAGCGACTGGTGACTGGGCAGAGGTCAGAGCGACTGGAGACTGGGCAGAGGTCAGAGCGACTGGAGACTGGGCCGAGGTCAGAGCAACTGGTGACTGGGCAGAGGTCAGAGCGACTGGAGACTGGACTGGGGATAGAGCGACTGGAGACTGGGCAGAGGTCAGAGCGACTGGTGACTAGGCAGAGGTCAGAGCTACTGGAGACTGGACTGGGGATAGAGCGACTGGAGACTGGGCAGAGGTCAGAGCGACTGGTGACTGGGCAGAGGTCAGAGCGACTGGTGACTGGGCCGAGGTCAGAGCGACTGGTGACTGGGCAGAGGTCAGAGCGACTGGTGACTGGGCAGAGGTCAGAGCGACTGGAGACTGGACTGGGGATAGAGCGACTGGAGACTGGGCAGAGGTCAGAGCGACTGGTGACTAGGCAGAGGTCAGAGCGACTGGAGACTGGACTGGGGATAGAGCGACTGGAGACTGGGCAGAGGTCAGAGCGACTGGTGACTGGACTGGGGATAGAGCGACTGGAGACTGGGCAGAGGTCAGAGCGACTGGTGACTGGGCAGAGGTCAGAGCGACTTGAGACTGGGCAGAGGTCAGAGCGACTTTCAAACCTGTTTATCATATAAACCCAAAAATGCCGAATTACCACTTGAAGTACAAAATAAACCAGTTTGAAATGTGTGATATACCTGAATCTAGGGACAGTAAACAAGATAAGATTATCAAGAAAACTTCTACTGTAGCATTAACATCCCAATTACTTCTCATTATGTTGTTCCAATTCAAAGGTAATATTTGAGGTAAAATCTGAATAACAAATAGAATTAAGCCAAAATATAACAACAGAGCTGCCAATTCTCACGCATACACCGTGAGACTCACGCAATTGACACTTTTCACACGCTCTCACGCCACACATCCATTTTCTCACGCACAGAAAAATCGCGAAGCAAAGAGGACACGGAGACCGACAGACTAGACACAGCAGGTTAGTTATGATATGAAAAAAATGTCAGCTCTCAGATTCTGTCAATTTTATTACGAAATTCAAACATTAAATACCGTTTTGGCGTTTGTAATTGTGACACGACAGATCCCTAGCGCATGTGACCCGATCATCTCTACTAGTAGGCTAAATAAACACGAATGAACACTGTTGAAAGAAACAGTACAGCTTACCGAAATGTAGCCTATATTCTTCATACATAATATCGATCAATCAATCAAACAAAGGGGTCAATAAAACAGCTGGAGAACAATTATGTCACATAACATTTACCTCAGGAAAGCCATTTAATGACCATAATATAGGCACGTTAGTTGGCTAGAAAAAGAGCTATAGAGAGTATTTTGCTTAATATGTGTACTATATTACATATTTATTATATTTGTACTTATATCATTAAATAAAGTTGTTATTATAATAAAAAACGCATTATATTTCATTTGAGTTATTTTTACCCTTAAATAATACTACCAGCTGATGTATGTCTGTATGTAGCCTATGTATTTTTTTTTCTTGAGAAAAATTAACGCCTATCTTATGTACCTAATATTTATCCAAATGAGTCAATATTAAATCAAATCGCAAGAATTGAATTGAAATCGTGAAATTTGTTTCAAGAAATTTGTAAAAAAAAAAAAAAAACATAAAAAAAAAACATAGCTTACCATATAAACATTGTAACATGTTGTCACTAAACCTAATAAAATTCAGTTTAGTTACTAAAATGTTTTGACAATCACAATACACTTATTGTGATGCAAGTTTTTTTGCAAACCCCCCCCCCCCCCCCCCCCCCCACTCCAAGTTAAACTCAAAAGTATATATAAAAAAAAAACACTTTTAAAAATAACACATTTAATGGTGAATTGTTAATTTGCATACACGAGCAGTAACTGCACTACATGTACATATTCACAGGAATGATTATTGTAAACAAGATTTAATTTAGATTTATTTATATTAAATATATGTCCTATATTAATTTTATTATCATATACACATCACTAAATATCAAGATCACTGTCCTCACAATCAGATTCACACACACACACACACACTAACCCGACCCCTAAACCTACCCATCTCTCTCTCTCACACGCACACACACACACACACACACACACACACACACACACACACACACACACACACACACACACACACACACACTAACCTGACCCCTAAACCTACCCATCTCTCTCTCTCTCTCTCTCTCTCTCTCACACACACACACACACACACACACACACACACTAACCCGACCCCTAAACCTACCCATCACACACATACACACAAGTCAAGCGTTTTTTGTCTATAAAACGCCGATAGCAGGCCGGGTGAAACCCGTAGTTGTTGGGACATCAGAGACCAGTTTGTCCAGGAGGGCAACATGTTTATTAGCAATAGCTAACGTTAGCTCCGTAGTGTCCGACGTATGAGCCATTCCTACGCACATTGCTTGATTTTTTCCCATCGGACTTCAGTAAAGGGCTGCGGACCTTTCCCACCATCTTTTCCGACATGAAGAATACACTTTACGGGTGTTAATCGAGCTTGATCACCGCTATCAGATGAAGATGCGCTGCTTACGTCCTCCTCCATGTTTACATGTGCGTAGTGGCTTGATTTCGGCTGTGACCTACTTACATTTTCGATGCTGATTGGTTGAAAATCTAGCTCAACAGTTTTATATGTCTCAATACGCAGTCAATATAGTGCGTCAATAAATTACAATTTCTCATTAACTGCAGGATAATGCGTGGAGAACTTTTTGCTTGGATACCTTTTATTAACGTTGAACATATTGAGCAAAAGAAAAAGTAGTGCCCCGTTTGTCGGAACGAAACGGAACGATACAGCTCACGTACAGCGGCCTAATATGAAACCGGCATCGCCCCGTCTTGCGCGTTCCTCAATCCGCAGCGGCAAGCAGACTGAGAGCACGTCAGAATACAGAGGCCTGTGTGTGTGTGTGTGTGTGTGAGTTCATCTCAGCCTCATTGGTCTGTCAATGTCAGAATATTTGAAATGACCAATCAAATCAAAGTAGGCGGACTTTACGTTCACTGAATTTTAGCAGTGACTCGAGTCACTCTCGACGCTTCAGTTTACGGTCAAGTGCGAGAGAAGAGGTAAGTAGCTAACAGCGTAAAACAAAAACACAGATGTAAATTCACAGATGATTTACTGAGAAAATTCCCGTGTTTTTGTTTCGGTCGGGATCCGTGTAAAGCAGAATGCATGAACTGCAAAGCTGGCACGTACCTGTCAGTGTCAAATAAAGGTGCTAGCGACCTAGAAGCCCACATAAAGAAAGTATAGGCTACAAGAGAACATCAGGAGGATTGAAATTGTTTTTGTTTTTTACTGAAATAGTGTAGTAGATTTTTTATTTTAGTAGTAGATTTTTAACCTATGCTATGGCCATGAAAATAAATATTGTCATGTAAAAGGTGTTAAAAGCTAAACTTTTTTCTTTCTTTTTTTTATAGTATTCTAGGCCTATTGTTGCGGGCCAAACATTGAATGGAAAGGATGTATTACTTTATGTATTAAAGTACAATAACATAGAGGTTGTGAATGCATTTGTCAAATAAAAATAAAAAAAGTATTTTTTGATGCATTCACCCATTAACCACGCCTCCCCAAACCACGCCCCCGCCCATCAACCACACCCCCCGTCCTGTTTTCTGAAAACTAAAATATGTTCACCCTAATCTAATCAAAACATAGAACAGACGATCTGACGGGTTTTAGAAGATCAAATACAACCCGATACTAAAAAACAGACCAGGCCTCTATTTGAGACCGGCCTTTATTTACCCAAACCTGTCGTCACACCAGGCGTTTAAAAGAGACAGGCGTCTATTTGGGACTCGGCTATTATTTGAAGTTTTACGGTAGTTTTACAAAATCCTATGAGAAAGAACGATCATTTATGAACTTCACTCCCTCCAGCATACTGCAACAAAGTCCTTTTAAGTCAGTAAAACAGTTAATGCCAAATTAAAACGTGGGTTCAACAGGAAAATGTTATTAGTATAGATAAGTGTGAATAAAATGTTATATGTTTGATATTTTTGTGTCATATTGTGATAAATAACAGTATTGTCTTTCAGTAAGAGCAGTTTTACAGGCTTTTATCACGTATCCTGACTCAAATAATGTGTTTCTAACAGCAAACACTCAGAATAAAGTGAGATGATCTGCTGATGGTCCTGAATGGCTTGTTGAATGAGTGTTGATAGTCTGAGGCTCATCAATATTAACAGATCTGCTGAAAACACTCTTTATTTCATGACAATAGTTCCTGTTTTCACCTCATTTATTATGCTGATGTCTTCAGATCTCCTGTAAATTGTCACTTAAAGCTCATTTCATTGGTGTCAGCAGACTGAGGGGATTTGTTGGCTAATATATGTACATTTATTTCTGAGTTTAACTGTTTTTCTTAGCATTATTTGTATTTGGAAGAATTTACATTTAAGATATTAATGTTTTTCTTTATTTCTGCATATTGTAGAATATTTGTATTGGTTATTAACTGGATTAAGTGATAATATTATCAAAGACATTATACTTTTATATCTGGCTCAGAGCAGGAGCATAAGAGAAGCAAAGTATGCGACTGGAATGGATGGAAATGCTCACAGATGGTGAATTCCTTAGTCTCATGTTCACTGCTTAAAATAAAAGTATATGGAATGTATTGATTACCTTTGAGGTGTTTATATGTTCGATACTGGACTCGAGTTGCTTTTGCAAATGCACTCTGCTTTGTTAGATTAAAATATATATATATATACATTGGATATTAAAGTTTATTCTCTGGCATCAAAACCCCAAGACTTCAATATTGATTTTTAATGAAGTGACAGACTCCACAACAATATTTGAATGAAGGAGAATAATTTTGGGGTTCTGAGTTGAATGAGCATCAGTAACTTTATGATAGACAGACAGACATCATGTACATGATTTTACAGATGTGTCATTTAGTTAAAAAAAAACCTCACTAACTGATTTTTGATTTTGGCAGATAAGTTCCTCCCACAGCAATCACATCATCAGTGAAGCTCCTCCCACTGTAATCACATCATCAGTGAAGCTCCTCCGACTGTAATGCATCATCAGTGAAGCTCCGCCCACAGTAATTCAGTAATAAATGCTGTAAATTCCCATCAGCTACAAGTGAAGACGAGCATCAGAGCATCAGGAAGAGCTGAAATCTGCAAAGACTGAGTTTATTAAAGAGGACAGTGAGAACATGAGTGATCCAGAACCCTGCAGAATGAAACACACTGAAGATCCTGAAGAACAAAGAGGTTGGTGTTTATTCTCCATTCATTCATTCATTCATGATCCTGAAGAACATTCATGTTAGAAACATTCAAGCACTTCATCACGTTTAGATAAACAGTTCAACTATGAAATGGTTACAGATTTTCAACAAATGGTCAGTAGAGGGAGGTTGGAGAAACTTTCACATTGATTGTTAACATCAGGTCAAATTATCTCCCTCAACATACACTTATTTTCTTCTTACAGTAACTTTGGTAACAGGGTTGATGAATTAAAAAAAAAAAAAAATTTTTTTTAGGAATAGTCAGTAAACACCAAGTTACTGATAAAGTTGTATTTGTCAAATATCATAAGTTATTCATAATTATATAGATTATGCTTCTTACAGTAACTTTGGTAATGGTTGATGAATACAGTCAATGCTACAGTTTGTGTAAAAACTGAGACAATGGATTGAGATTATTTTCTTGTCTTCCCATCATGCAGTAGAAAGAGCCCAGATGATGTCACTTCCTGAGTGTCACAGTTTTTATAAATGCTCTGTTTTTAAAATCAGGAAAATCATGTCAGGAGTAACAGTGTAAGGCTGAAATAACCTCAGATACTTTGATCTCCTGAGATGGACAATACAAACACACACAGGCCTTTGCAGTGTTGGGGGAAACTCATTACAAGTAACTTTAGTTACGTAATCAGATTACTTTTCAAGTAACTAAGTAACACATTACTTTTTCAATTTACAACAAAATATCTAAGTTACTTTTTTCAAATTTTCGGCTGACAGCTCTCCTGTCCCTATGTTTAAAGGAAAAATAAAGTGAGGAGGTCAAAGGCGTAGTTTTGGTTGAACATTGGGGGGTTGAAGTGTGTTCCCATTTAGCGGGTCCCAGCGCATCTCATGAGATTTATTTGTGTTTTTTTGTGGTATCATCCACACATGCATTGATAACATAAATGCAATAAAGTAATTGGCAAGTTAGCATTCACTTGTTAATATAGGATATAATGTATTTTATTTTATTTATGCACCTATTGTTAAAAGCGCTATATAAATAAAAGTGACTTGACTTAACTAACGTATCAGTTTAAAAAAAGAAATAATTATAATCAAAGTGCCATGGTAGGTCAAATTAACTTTACTTAACATTTTCTTATATTGAAAATGTAAATTTCCTGTCATCTCTTTGAATATCTGAAAGCCAGGTTTTTGCTAATATGTGTCATTATTAGCAGAACACATTTTGGGGAAATTTATGATGGTGCAGGATGATGTTTTCCCCTCTTTTCATCAGTCTTTTTAGTTTATGTGGCTGTTTTACATCATGTTTGACATTCCCATTGTGTTTTAAAGCGGTAAATTCTAGAATTCAAATAGCACATTTTTTTTCCAGACTTTCAGATTTTTATCATTTCATAATTCACTATATTAAAGGGATAGTTCACTTTGAAATAAAATGTTGGTATGTTTTAGCTTACCTCAAGGGCATCCAAGATGTAGGTGTCTTTTTTTCCGCAGTAGTTTCAATTTGGATATTTTTAGGCCAAACCGTTCTTGTCTGTCAGTCATATAATGCAGGTCTATGGTCATTATCTCAAAACACAAGCACAGAGTCCAAATTAAAACAATTCCACATCGTCCAAATTAAACAATTCCCCATCGTAAGTACACATTGATGGCCTAAGACACGAAACGAGCGGTTTGTGTGAGAAAACGAACAGTATTTATATCGTTGTTACCTCCTGAACACAGCCGCGTCCAAATGATCTGAGAGCGCGGGCGGGTATAGATATATACACTAGACGTCGCCTTGGCTACTGCAGTTCATTGGAACGAAACCGTAGCCAAGGCGACATCTAGTGTATATATCTATACCCGCCCGCGCCCTCAGATCATTTGGACTCGGCTGATATCGCTGCCCAAATAGCCCCATACATCTCACATATTTTTAACCTGTCTGTTGAAACTGGTGTTTTCCCTAATGACCTCAAGAGGGCCAAGGTAGTCCCCCTTTTTAAAAAGGGAAACAGCCATGATCCCGGTAACTACAGACCAGTCTCTATTTTATGCACAGTATCAAAAATATTTAAAAGGTTGGTCAATGAGCAATTTAATGAATACATGAATAAAAGCAACTTCATGTTTAAATTCCAATCCGGATTCAGGAAGTCACATTCTACCGAATCATGCCTACTCTATTTATCTGACATCATACACAGGGAAATAGATAATGGAAATCTCTGCGGAATGGTGTTATTGGATCTTCAAAAGGCATTTGATACGGTGAACCATGACAGACTGATTGCCAAACTTGAGGCCTTAGGGGCAGACAGACAGCGCCACCTGTAGATGGTTTAGATCTTACCTATCAGGGACGGAACAATTGGTGGTCTTAGGGGCAGTACTGTCAGACCCTTGTATAGTTGAATATAGTATATAAATTATATGGCAGACTCCTGTTCATGTGAACTATTTCTGTACGTGGATGACTCTGCACTTTTAATGTCTCATAAACAACAATCCACTCTAGAGAGTGTTGTGGAAATTATTTCTAGATTTAAACAATAATTGGAAGACAGCTGGAAATTTCAAAAGTTATAAAGATCTTTATTTCTTGCAAGAAAGGCCGTTCACACATCAGTCAGAGTCTGATATGAGAAGTGCACTGACTTCTCCTTTTTGCCCAGCTTATATACACAAAACTCATCACACTTATTCTAACACCCCATGGTTATACGCACACACTTACACACATATGTCATTAAAACAATTGAATATATATTTTCCAAATCAACACCTTTGCTCTTAGTGCAAGTGAGCTTATCCGTTTTAGAAAGAACAAACTGTTCGTTCTGCAAATGTCCTTGTCAACTCGTCTTCAGCTATGAGGAAGAAGATGATATCCAACTTGCAGTTTATTTAACACCATGTATGGTATAAGCTGGCTAGAGTAAATATTTCCACACCATGTATTGTATTATGCTGGCTGGAATAAAAAATTCTATTACAAGGGTAACCTGAGCTCTGAGCTATCTTCTGAAAACAACTGGCTGATTGACAATATGCTGTCTCTACATTTTGAAAAGACAGAGGCCATTCTGTTTGGCTCAAAATACAAATTGAATAGATGCTCGGAATTTAGGATTATTTTAAATGTTGTGGTCAGTACAAAAACGTCATTAAAATACCTGGGTTGCGTCATAGAAAACAACTTAGATGGCAGGAAGATGGCCAATAAGGTTCTGAGTAAAGTCACTGGGCTTACAAAGTTTTTAGCCAGAAATTCGACATTTTTAGATAGGTCAACAATGATCATTTTAGCTAACGCCTTAATTTTAAACCAGTTTGAATATGCACGCACTTCCTGGTTTGAAGGCCTAACAAAACGACTTAAAAGGAGGCTGCAAACAGCACAAAATAAATTAACAAGAGTAATTCTAAACATGGGCCATAGGTCTCATATAGGTAGGTCACAATTTGTTGAGCTTAACTGGCTTCCTGTTGAGTCGCGTTTTATTATGTCAAGACTGACCATGACCCATAAAATATTGTATGGTAATGTCCCAAATTATTTGTTATGTCTTATTACTAAGGTGAAGGACACACACACTATTTACACTCGTGGCAGTATATCAGACCTCTGTCCTTATGCATTCAAGACAGTGTTAGGGAAAGAAACATTTGCCTATATAGGGGCAGTTCAGTGGAACAAGTTAGATCGGCAAATTAAAGTGATTTCAAGCATGAACTCTTTTAAAAAGAGGATCAAGGACTGGTTATTAGAGAGGGTAGCGGAATAGAACCAGGGGCCAGTTACCGCTTATATTTTTGCTTATTTAAGAAAAATGTTTGTACAGTATGTTATGTCATTGATTATCACAAGTATCTTGTCCTGATGTTATGTGTTGAGGACCACAATGGAAATAAGTCCTGGACTTTATTGTGTTTTTATCCTCTATTGTATTTGATGCCTTGTGTTTTATGTTTAAGGCATTCTTGATATAATTAAATAAATCAAATCAAATCAAGCCTTGAGGCACTCCATAATTTACTGACATTATCTTTGATTTTTCCTCATTTAACCCTTTAGGCGCCAGAGGTTTTTTCCTAAAACGTTCGATTTTGACATCTTAATTTCAAAAGGCTATATCTTAAAAGTGATAAAAGATAGAGACTTTCTGTAAATTAGAGAAATATTAAGGATGACCCAAAGTTTATGTAGGGATTACATTTTCCCATCTAATTTGCATATTATGATGTCATATGGTGGCGGTCATCTTGGATTATAGAATTTTTATGGTTTTTGTTGATGTTTATTTGGTTGTTTTTTTGTTTTTTAGCTGACAAAGACGCACACATCACAAGGACATGAACACACAAAAAAGAACACATATTGTACACTACTAAATGGTCAGGGAAATAGATAGTAAATCAACAGTGTAATAAATGGCAGACAAAAACAATTGTTGCAGGGCTTTTGCTGTAGAGATAATGACTCCCTATTCATCCAGGTGACATTTCTTGTAGTGTTTCATGGTGTGGTCTTGCGATAGACTATGCATAATAGCCCCTCTGCCCCGTGTCACATTGCCTCTTCTCCTGCTACGAGCAGCAGCGCGGGCGCGGCCAGATCTGCCTCGCGCGCGCGCCGAGTGTGCACAGCTCGGACTACTGTCATTGTGACTCCCCACCCTGCCTCCACGTTGCCCCCTAACTGTCCTATGAATACTTCGACCTCTGTCCTATGAATACTTCGACCTCGTCTAACATACCCAGTGGCATTAGACAAAGTCTCCACCACAATACTGTCGCCGCGATTGCGGAGAGGCCTACGGTCACCATGGCTAGCGCGGTAAAAATCTCCCGCGGCCGCCTCGTTCCCCACAACACTAACATGCCTGCTAACTTCGCGATGAACACTCCGACCCCGGGAAACATTGTTCCCACCACTGACATTGGGCAAAGGACCATCTAACGTTATATTGGGCAAAGGATTCACCGTTTGTGCTTGGTGTAGGGCTATACTTTCACTTTCAGAATCACCGTCATTTTCTGAAGGCAGATAACGTTATTCCCCTTCAGAATCAGGGTCCGCGAATAGAAGACCCAACACTTCATTGCGGGTAAGCTTTATTGATGCCATTAGATAATAATAATAATAATAATCTAATGCAAATACTCGCTGACGTTGACAATATTGCTCTGATAAAATGGCTCACTCGCACACTAGCTCCGCTTTTGTTCGCACTGATTCAATGCGCTCTAGCTCGAATATTTTGTATAGAAGCATGACTTTTTTTTGAGTCGGGGATGAAGTATGACATGTCTGCCAACTAGTGGAGGGGAGGTCGAACGAAATTTGACACCCTATTTGACAAAATCGGCCGTTTTATTCAGTGCCGCATCTTGTCGAGTAAACTCGACCGTGGCGCCCAGAGGGTTAAGTACACAAAATGATAATGGCTTGATAGATACAATCTAAAACACCGTGATGCCTGTCCTTGAATACCGGTGTAATTTTGTAATCGATCTAAGAGTATTGTAATGTCAGTATAAATGGAAGACGCTAGTTAGTTAGTGTTATGTTGTTCGACAATGTTAATCAAATCATAAGTGGTTCTATCTGTTAGTCCCTGGTTCTTTAAGGGGCAGGGTTTTAGTGGGGTCAAGTAACTAGAGCGAGTGGAGAGCTGGGAGCGGAAAGACAGAGTGAGTTTAACAGCAGAGACAGCACGCTCTCCCTTCATGTTGTACGGCGTAGGTTACGGCCATAACAGTAACCCTGCAGTTCCTGAATAAAGCCTTAGAAGGAGGAAGAATCCGTCTGTTTACTTTTTAGTAGCGAAACGCTACAGGATTTGATGATATTTTCACTAAATAGTGCTGTAGCCTAAGTTTTTGCAGATGCACCCTTCGACAGTTCAGCAGAACAGTGTCTGCAAACGACCATATTTGCATCTTTCTCTGAGACTCTAAAATGCTTCCACACTGTCGACATTGTTTGCTGGATTCATAATTCACTCTATGCTGGTTGCCATTTGATCGCGTCATCAAAAGGGTCATTGTTCGTTAAAATTTATTCTGTCTTTTCACTTATTCGGCCGAATACCGAAAGTGCAGTTGTTGATATTTTCAGCCAAATAATTTCGGTAGCCGAACATTCAGTGCATCCTTAGAAAATGCAATCAAACTTTTTTCTTTCATTTCAGACCTGATGGAAGAGAGCGAGGAGAGTGAAGAACTGAGTGAAGTGGAGGAGGAGAGTGAAGAACCGAGTGAAGTGGAGGAGGAGAGTGAAGAACTGAGTGAAGTGAAGGAGGAACATCATGTCAAACCTGGAGGAAAACATTTGAGTCGCTCAAAGACTAAACAGACATTTTTAAAGAAAAGACAAGCCAATAAATCTTTGACCTGCACTCAGTGTGGGAAGAGTCTCACAACCAAACGAGGTCTTGAGATTCACATGAGGATCCACACAGGAGAGAAGCCGTTCACATGTGATCAATGTGGAAAGAGTTTCCCATACAAACAAAGTCTTGAGCTTCACATGAGGATCCACACCGGAGAGAAGCCATTCACATGTGATCAATGTGGCAAAACATTTCTTAGGGCATCACACCTGAAGTCACACCTGACAGTTCATACGAAGGAGAAGCCGCATTCATGTTCTGTGTGTGGAAAGAGTTTTTCAGTGCTGCAATATTTACATAAACATCAGAAAATTCACACTGGTGTGAGAGAGTACATGTGCTTTGAGTGTGAGAAGACTTTTACTTCAGGGAGAGATTTAAAACGGCACCAGAGAATTCACACTGGTGTAAGAGAGTACATGTGCTTTGAGTGTGAGAAGACTTTTACTTCAGGGAGAGATTTAAAACGGCACCAGATAATTCACACTGGAGAAAAACCTTACAAGTGTTCACACTGTGACAAGAGATTCAGTCTGTCTTCATCTCTGAAAAAACATGAGAGGATCCACACTGGAGAAAAACCTTACAAGTGTTCACACTGTGACAAGAGATTCAGTCTGTCTTCATCTCTGAAAAAACATGAGAGGATCCACACTGGAGAAAAACCTTACAAGTGTTCACACTGTGACAAGAGATTCAGTCAGTCTTCATCTCTGAAAAAACATGAGAGGATCCACACTGGAGAAAAACCTTACAAGTGTTCACACTGTGACAAGAGATTCAGTCTGTCTTCATCTCTGAAAAAACATGAGAGGATCCACACTGGAGAAAAACCTTACAAGTGTTCACACTGTGACAAGAGATTCAGTCTGTCAGCAGTTCTGAAAACACATGAGAGGATCCACACTGGAGAGAAGCTGCACAAGTGTTCACACTGTGACAAGAGATTCAGTCAGTCTTCATCTCTGAAAAAACATGAGAGGATCCACACTGGAGAGAAACCTTACAAGTGTTCACACTGTGACAAGAGATTCAGTCGGTCAGAACATCTGAAAACACATGAGAGGACCCACACTGGAGAGAAGCCGCACACGTGTGATCAGTGCGGGAAGAGTTTCTCTTTTAAAAGTCGCCTGAAGCGACACATGAAGATCCATGCAGTGGAGAAACCACATATGCAGTATTTAGTTTGATCAAACTTGTGTTCCTGTAACTCTGCATCTCGTGTCTCTCTGCTGTGATCATGAAATACCGCAGTATGATGATAATCAACAGAAGACAAACAAGCCCGAGACTCACTCACTAATCACCACACACCAGCTATAAGTGGAGATCAGTGTTGCCAGACGTACGATAATTATCGTATTTGTACGATCATTTTGACCTCTGTTCGATTTACGATCAATAATAATAAAAAAATCCCATAATGTATGATAATTTCAGAATTATGTGACACTTCAAATGATGGTGGTTGTAATCATAGGGCTTCTATACTCATTGATCTAGCTGTGGATTCTACGTCTACCGTAAGAAGAACCTGAACGTGGAGATACGCATGTCTTTCATCTCATCTCACGTTATGTCTTCTTGGCCAATCATCGTGGAGAATGACTCTCTCATGAGCACAAGTTAATGTTCTTTTTGTATATTGTATACAAAGTTGTGTATCATTAACATGTCATCTCTGTATGTTTTGAAAAGAAGAAGAAAAAAGTAAATAAAAAAGTAAAGAGTTCCTTCCGCTTAGGTAGGGCTGGGCGATATATCGCATGACGTATCGCCTGCGATAATTAATGCGATATGGCTCAGCTTGTCAGTTAACTACGGCTCTGTGTTGTAAATGCCGCTCCATCTGAAAGCAGGTGATGGCGATTTACTACTAATCAAGGAACCGGCTTTACTGACGAGATGCACCTAACAATGTCATGCGATATATCGCCCAGCCCTACGCTTAGGTCAGTTTTTTTCCAAGCCGATGTTGATATTTTAGCAAAAAAAGTCATTTTCATGTTGTGAAATCGATATCAAATTGTGGTCTAATAGAGGAGCACAAACAATTTTTGTTTCTGATATATAGTGAATTAAGTCATGAGGAATCAGCCAGAAGTCTGTTCTTGATGTTAAAGAAAGAGAGGACTTATTCCACGTGTAATCATAAAAATGAGGGTTCAAATATCTCCATACATCAGTAACTTGTAACTTGTCAGTTATAAAATAAAATGAGTCTGAGGTTGGTGAACTAACTTTGGGCAGAAAACGGTCAACTGAGTAATCCGGAGCATCGTTAAAGTCCACCACTATAATTATATACCCTACTTTCTATTTCTTTTATAGATCTGTTAATATTTCACAAATGTTCTTAAACATTTCTAGATTATGTAGTCGAATATTGAAACCATAGACATTGCAAATGAATAAAATAGAATTATCCAATCTGAGAGACATTATTAACTATCTTCCATTTTCTGAACAAATAGTTTCCAAAATATCACCTTTAAATTTGTTAAAGAGAATAGCAACACCTACTGAGAATAGCAACACCTGAGTTATTGGATCCATGACTAAAAACTATTGATTGGGTTTTCCAAAAATGTACATCAGAGTCACAAGAATGAGTCTTTTTTTCCGCCTTTTGCCGAACTCGCTCTTCTCCCTTTTCCCAACACATGAGATATAAAATGTATAGCCTAGCATAAAGGTCTCTAGAGTTATATTTTGCCAACAAACTAAAATCGAACCCATGATATGGCTTTGTGCCTTTATAAAACAGCACAAGACTTTAATTAAGTAGCCTATATGATATAGGTATTCTGTTTGTGCTGCGTGATTTAAAGAGAAGTGCTCACGCGATCAGCATGGTGATCTGGTGTTTTCTCCAAATTAAAAGCTCTAGGGTTTATTTATTGCAAGTGAAGAAATTAGGACAAAAGTATTGTAATTTTCCTATACTATAGTGTAATGTAAAATATTCTTTTTCATTTATACAGTACATTTATAGGCTATATGGATTTACATCATATGAATACTTATATAAATCTTAAACACCAGTGATAATGTAATGTAGACTTGAGACTCTATCATAACTAAAAAGATGTTTGAGCCCTCTTTAATGTCCAGGTACAAGTCAATGCTTTTTCTTTGTTCAATGTGCACAGTTAATGGGTAGAAGCTCTTAATTTCCAGCTCTCAAAGTGCACCAGATTGATGCATTTAACCTTAAAATCGACAACATTTTCATGTCCCCGAACCCCCCTAGAGGGACAGAGGTCCACCAAATATAGTTTTACAAAATCCTATGAGAAAGAAGAACAATCATTTATGAACTTTACTCCCTCCAGCATAGTGCAACAAAGTCCTTTTAAGTCAGTAAAACCGTCAATGACAAATTAAAAACGGGGTTCAACAGGACAATGTTATTATTATAGATAAATGTGAATAAAATGCTATATGTTTGATATTTTTGTGTCAGATGGTGAGAAATAACAGTAAACAATCCATAATAATGCCTAGTGCAAAAAGTATGTCTAATCAAAATAGCATTGTAGATATTAATTCCATTTACGACAAGTCAAAATTGGAATTAAGATATTTGGAATTTGAATTCTGTCTAGTCAAAACTAAATTACACTAGTACAGCCAGGGGTATTTAATGCTAATTCGGCTTGCCATAGGCGCGTCTCCGATCATCTACAGTTGGCGGCCGATGACGTCACCGCTCGCTCGCGCTGTCTCTTCCCTCATTGAGTTTCGGCGTCGAGTCTTCTGAGGTGAGGAGAGCAGTTCACGGTATTTCTCATATTTACACAACCATCACACACACTTTATACAGTTTGATTAAGCGACAGGCTCATTTCTGTATTGTTTTCATCGATCACAGCGATACTTGTGCGTCTTTTCTGGCGTCTTCCTTCTGAAATAAACATTTAGTGTAGCAGCAGCGAGCGTTGAGTTCATTCAGACCTGGGTGCGTTTCCCAAAACCATACTATGATTTACTATGATAACCTGTTAGCAACTTAGTTGGTTGGCAATGGGAAATTGACTTGCAACCAACAAAGTTGCTAACTTAGTTAGCAACTATGGTTTTGGGAAACGCACCCCTGAGCGATTTAAAAAAAAAAAAAAAAATCATTTTGTGTTCGTTTGTGTGATTGTCTGGTCAAGTCAAAAGTCAAAGTTTGAGATCTGTGAAGGGAATTAATGTGAATCGATCTGAAGTGTCATACTGGAGCAGAGACTGCTAAATGCTTTACATTGAGCTTATGACGAGCCGCGTGAGACATTAAAGCAATACTAATAAAGAATAGCGTTTTACTCTTGGAACAATAGTGGGGGAGAGCTGGGACAGTTGAAGCACTTTTCAGATAAACGTCGTTTTCTAAGAAGGTTACAGATAGTGTTTTTTTTATTTTTTTTTTTATTTTTATCAACAACCTGAACTCACATACGTGTTCTAGTATTATGTGTTATTCTGTAAATAGGCTAACGTTATACATGGGTCATTGATGAATAAGGTTTTTAAAAGTGGAAAAAAAATAGAATGGAGATATAACTATTTGAAACCATTTTTTAGTTTACCTAGGTGTTAACAATAAGATTTTGTTGTTTGTATAATCAATTAACACTGTTTTTTTGTCGTTTTTTACAAGATGGACAAAATTTGTCACCAAATAATTTTTCCGTACATTCTTTCTCATAACAAAGCAACGACTTCTACACATTCACAATTCTACACAATTTTAATACCATTTGGCACTATGTTGATATATAATGTTATAAAATCATGCCCAAAAAAAATAAAAATAAATTAATTACATTTTAAGATATTTTAATCACAAATTGCTGTATTGGCCTTCGGACGGTTAAACCGAATGACCTTTTGACACTTCAAAATCTATACCTTTATGTAGTAAAATATAATTAATACCTTTTGGATTCAGTAAAAGAGATCAAGTTGTACTACCTTACATACTTTGGATGTTATATATTTGTTTTTGTTTTATTATTATTATTAAGGCCTTTGGACAAAAAAATGACCCGTCACGTCATTGACCCATATGCAGTGAATATAATCAATACGCGTTGCCTGAACCACATTGTGTGCCTATAATGTTTAAAATTTATTTAAATGAAAACGAAAAGAGGCAAGAGTGGTGTTTTATAACACTTTTGTTTGGCAAGTCCGAACTTTGCGTACTTGGTATTGAGAATAACTAGTCATCCAATTTTTTATATCAGCTATGCATTCCGTTAATTGTGTGAATTGGTAAGTTTCGTCTGGGTGTGAAGAAATATAGAGCCGAGTATCATCAGCATTACAGTGAAAACTAATGCCATGCTTCCTAATGATATCTCCTAAAGGTAGAATGTACAGAGTGAACAGAATTGCACTAGCATGGTTTAAATCATACTTATCTGACCGTTGTCAGTTTGTAGCAGTAAATTAAGAGATGTCTCATCGATCACAAGTTCAGTATGGCGTACCACAAGGCTCAGTACTAGGACCGTTGCTACTAATGCCAACATAATTTTCGAGTCTATTTAAAAGAATGTTATGGTCGATAGTGTCAAATGCAGCACTTAGATCGAGTAACACTAATAGCGAGATCTAACCACGATCGGATGATAGGAGCAAATCATTTGTGACTCTAATGAGAGCTGTCTCGGTACTATGGTACGGTCTAAATCCTGACTGGAAATCCTCGCAGATATCATTTCTTTCTAAAAAGGAACATAGTTGTGAGGATACTGCCTTTTCTAGTATCTTTGACAGAAAAGGTAGATTCGAGATCGGCCTGTAATTGACTAATTCTGTAGGATCAAGTTGCGTTTTATTAACAAGCGATTTAATCATAGCCAGCTTAAAGTTTTTGGTACATATCCTATTGACAAAGATGAATTAATGATATTAAGAAGAGGATCTATGACCTCTGGAAGCATCTCTTTCAGTAGCTTAGTCGGTATAGGGTCTAACATACATGTCGATTTAGATGATTTAACGAGTTAAGTAAATTATTCCTCTCCTATAGCAACGAATGAATACAATTTTTCTAGGAGACTACAATGCACTGCCTGATGCGATACTGTAGTAGACGGTTGCATAGTTATAATTTTCTCCCTGATATTATCAATCTTGTTAGTAAGGAAGTTCATAAAGTCATTACTGCTGTGCTGCTAGGAAACATCTGGGGTTGAAGATTTATTTTTCATTAGTTTAGCCACAATTTCAAATAAATACCTAGGGTTTTGTTTATTTTCTTCTAATAGGTTTGAAAAATAAGCAGATCTAGCAGCTTTTAAACCCTTTCTGTATGCAATCAAACTGTCTTTCCATGAAATGCGAAATACCTCTTGTTCTACCTCTGTATACCTCTCTTAAAGGGTTAGTTCAGCCAAAAATGAAAATTCTGTCAGTAATTACTCACCCTCATGTTGTTCCAACCGCGTAAGACCTTCGTTCATCTTCGGAACATAAATTAAGATATTTTTGATGAAATCTGAGAGCTGGATCACTCCTCCATAGGCTGCTAGGTGACCGAAACTTGCTGGCCCAGAAAAGTTATTAAAGAGATCGTTAATATAGCCCAAGTGACTACAGTGGCTTAATCTTAAGTATATCAAGCGACGAGAATACTTTTTGTGCGCAAAAACAAACAAAAATAACGACTTTATTCCACTATTCATTTCCTTCTGTCTGGGCCTCTAGTTGGTTCACGTAGTGTTTTTGCGTAGCGCGTCTGTGTTACACGTCACCACGTAGGCTCACAATTGGCCGAAACTGGTCGTGTGTGATGCGTGTTGACGTGCAACACAGACGCGCAGCGCAAAAACACTACGAGGCCCAGAGAGAAGGAAATGAATAGTGGAATAAAGTCGTTATTTTTGTTTGTTTTTGCGCACAAAAAGTATTCTCGTCGCTTGATATACTTAAGATTAAGCCACTGTAGTCACTTGGACTATATTAACGATCTCTTTAATAACTTTTCTGGGCCAGCAAGTTTCGGTCACCTAGCAGCCTATGGAGAAGGGATCCAGCTCTCAGATTTAATAAAAAATATCTTAATTTGTGTTCCGAAGATGAACGAAGGTCTTACGCGGTTGGAACAACATGAGGGTGAGTAATTACTGACAGAATTATCATTTTTGGGTGAACTAACCCTTTAAGGGCCCGAGTGTGCTCGTTGTACCACGGCGTGGGACTATTTTCTTTAATCTTATTTAAGCGCAAAGGAGCAACTGTGTCTAAAGTGCTGGAAAAGAAAGAATTAAGAGTTTCTGTCGCAATATCTAGTTCTTCTAAGCTATCCGGGATGCTGAGATGATGAAACTGATCAGGAAGATTATTGATAAAGCAATCTTTAGTGGCAAAAGTGATAGGTCTAACATATTTATAACACGGAGTCGGCTTTGCAGACTTGGCTAAATGAAGTTCACACAAGACTAGATAATGATCTGAGATGTCATCGCTCTGCTGCAGAATTTCAACGGCATCAACATTTATTCCATGTGATTAATATTAGATCTAGAGTATGATTTTGAGAATGAGTAGGTCCTTGCACGTATTGTCTAACTCCAATAGAGTTCAGAATGTCTTTAAATGCCAATCCCAAAGCATCTTTTTCGTTGTCCACATGTATATTGAAATCACCAACAATTAGTACTTTATCTGCAGCCAGTACTAATTCTGATAGAAAATCAGCAAATTCTTTGATAAAGTCTGTATGGTGCCCTGGTGGCCTGTATACAGTAGCCAGCACAAATGTTAAATGTGATTTATCATTTACACTAGATAGTGTTACATTTAGCAACAACACTTCAAAATAATTATATTTAAAACAAGACTTCTGAAGATATTACTATAAATTACACCAACACCTCCCCCTTTGCCTTTCAGACAAGGATTATGTTTATAACAGTAATCTTGCAGGGTCGACTCATTTAAGGTAATATAATTGTCTGGTTTTAGCCAGGTTTCTGTAAAACACAGCACATCTAGGTTATAGTCTGTAATCATAGCATTAACAATAAGTGCTTTTGAAGTAAGGGATCGAATATTCAGCAACCCAAGCTTTAGCATTTGTTCATCCGTGTCATACTGTATCTGTTTTTCATTTGTTGAACATCAATTACATTTTTACCCTTGAATGGGTTTAGGAGTTTTTTGTATGTCCTAATTCGGGGAACAGACACAGTCTGTATGATATCTAGGAGAAAGAGGCTCTATGTGATGGGATTTATGTGACCTTGGTGACGTGAGACAGCTAGCAGACGGTCGGTTTAGCCAGTCTGTCTGCTTCCTGACCTGAGCCCCAGGTTGTCATGTTTGAGCTCTAAGACTATGTGCCATATTACTAGAGAGAAGAGCAGCACCATCCCAGGAGGGATGAATACTATCTCTTTTCAACAGGTCAGGTCTGCCCCAAAAGGTTTTCCAATTGTCTATGAATTCTATATTATTTTGCGGACACCACTTCGACAGCCAACCGTTAAGTGAACACAATCTACTAACTATCTCATCACTCCTGCGAACAGGAAGGGGGCCAGAGCAAATTACAGTGCCTGACATTGTACTTGCAAGTTCCAAACCTCTTTAATGTAAATTTTTGTGATCTTCGACTGGCGGAGTCTAACATCATTAGTGCCGACGTGAATAATAATCTTAGAGGATTCACGATTAGCATTAGCCAGCAATTTTAAATTTGCTTTGATGTCAGGCACTCTGGCTCACGGCAAACATGTGACTATGGTCGCTGGTGTCTCTATTTTCACGTTCCGTGTAAGAAAATCGCCAATAACTAGGGCACAATCAACACGATTCTCAGTGGGTGTTTCACTGAGTGGGGAGAATCTGTTTGATGTTGTAATCGGAACGGAAGAGCAGTGTTTTTTCCCGCGACTATAGCGTCTCACCGTCACCCAGTTGCCCTGCTGCAAGGGCTCTACTTCAGCTGGAACCGAACAGTGTACAGAGTTCACTAAGCTAGTCGCATCCAAAGCAATATCTAAAGCCCTTGCACTCTTACAATTAACCTCGATTAAAGTTTGGATGCGTGTCTCTAGTTCTGAAATCTTCCCCGTCAGCTTTACTATCTCCCTACATTTATCACATGCAAATCCTGTGCTCACAGAGAAGGCTATGCTATACATGTTACACGAGGTGCAGGTGACAATAAGAGGAGATGACATGACTCACCGTGTTTGTTGACTGATACTCACCACAGTTTTTTGATAAACTCGTAAAAGGTGCGAGAGAATTTTTTTTTGAAAATGATGAAAATGATGATTAAAACATAAAGATACAGAGCTTGCAGACGCAAACTAATGCAACGCAGCAGCAGGCAGGGTAGCAGCAGCAGGGTAGACAGGAGCAATCCATCAGCCAAAAGCAATCGATCAACCTTTTCCAGTAGTGTCTAAATAGAATAATATAATAAATAGACTTAACATACAGATATGTGCAGTTTTATTTTAAGTTCACAGGGCTCCAGACTAACTTGAGGGCAGGAGCACCTGAGCCACTGAGTTCTACAGAGAGTATCTGGTGGCACTGGGGCTGACAATAAAGCACTAAGCTTAATTTTGGGTGTAGATGAAATTAACTTGAATTATTATCATTCATAATGTCTTAATATTCATTAAAAAGCAAAACGAGTGAAAAAAAAATTATATTAGGGAGTGAAAATAGCCAATAAGCATCCTACTGTTTACAATGCTAATTTTTTATTTTATTTTATTTTTAAATAAGTGTTTAAATAAGAGTTTTCCTACATCTTACATTTTTTTGTTCACTGAAGCGACCAGGGAGAAACACACTAACTGGCAGATCACTGCACAGATCAGCAGTGTAATGTGCACGAGTGGAAATCGCCGTCACACCAACACTGGAGAGTCGCTCATCTCGAAGGGAAAGGGAGAGAAAAGAGTAAACTCAGGATTTGGCTTGTGGAGTTAAGAATAGCTCTCGGCTCCGAAGCGAAAACATATCTGCATATTGCCGGAGTACTTCCTTATATACCCACAGGGTGTGGCGGAGTTACGCTATGCAAATTCCGCAGACCCATGGCATTTCATTGCCATTGGCTTGTTTTATATACTCGAAGGTGATAGGCTTTCTAAGCGAAACCCCATTCGTCGTCACCGACGTAACTTGGAGTGACCACGAAAGGGAACTATTGATTGGGTTTTCCAAAAATGTCCATCAGAGTCACAAGAATGAGTCTTTTTTTCCACCTTTTGCCGAACTCGCTCTTCTCCCTTTTCCCAACACACAAGATATAAAATGTATAGCCTAGCATAAAGGTCTCTAGCGTTATATTTTGCCAACTAACTAAAATCGAAACCGTGATATGGCTTTGTGCCTTTATAAAACAGCACAATACTTTAAGTAGCCTATATGATATAGGTATTCTGTTTGTGCTGCGTGATTTAAAGAGAAGTGCTCACGCGATCAGCATGGTGATCTGGTGTTTTCTCCTAAATAAAAGCTCAAGGGTTTATTTCTTGCAAGTGAAGAAATTAGGACGAAAGTATTGTAATTTTCCTATACTACTGTATAGTGTAATGTAAAATATTCTTTTTCATTTATACTGTACATTTATAGGCTATATGGATTTACGTCATATGAATACTTGTATAAATCATAAACACCAGTGATAATGTAATGTAGACTTGAGACTCTATATCATAACTAAAAAGATGTTTGAGCCCTCTTTAATGTCCAGGTACAAGTCAATGCTTTTTCTTTGTTCAATGTGTGCAGTTAATGGGTAGAAGCTCTTAATTTCCAGCTCTCAAAGTGCTCCAGATTGATCGACAAAATGTTCTTGCGGGGAGCATGTCCCCGAACCCCCCTAGAGGGACAGAGGTCCACCCAATATAGTTTTACAAAATCCTATGAGAAAGAACGATCATTTATGAACTTTACTCCCTCCAGCATAGTGCAACAAAGTCCTTTTTAAGTCAGTAAAAATGCCAAATTAAAACGGGGGTTCAACAGGAAAATGTTATTACTATAGATAAATGTGAATAAAATGTTATATGTTTGATATTTTTGTGTCAGATGGTGAAGAATAACAGTATTGTCTTTCAATATAGCAGTTTTACAGGCTTTTATCATCTATCCTGACTCAAATAATGTGTTTCTAACCGCAAACACTCAGAATAAAGTGAGATGATCTGCTGATGATCCTGAATGGCTTGTTGAATGAGTGTTGATAGTCTGAGGCTCATCAATATTAACACATCTGCTGAAAACACTCTGTTTTTAGTTCCTGTTTTCACCTCATTTATTATGCTGATTTCTTCAGATCTCCTGTAAATTGTCACTTAAAGCTCATTTCATTGGTGTCAGCAGACTGAGGGGATTTGTTGGCTAATATATGTACATTTATTTCTGAGTTTAACTGTTTTTCTTATCATTATTTGTATTTGGAAGAATTTACATTAAGATGTTAATGTTTTTCTTTAATTCTGCATATTGTAGAATATTTGTATTGGTTATTAACTGGATTAAGTGATAATATTATCAAAGACATTATACTTTTATATCTGGCTCAGAGCAGGAGCATAAGAGAAGCAAAGCTTGCGACTGGAATGGATGGAAATGCTCATAGATGGTGAATTCCTTAGTCTCATGTTCACTGCTTAAAATAAAAGTATATGGAATGTATTGATTACCTTTGAGGTGTTTATATGTTCGATATTGGACTCGAGTTGCTTTTGCAAATGCACTCTGCTTTGTTAGATAAATATATAAATATATATATTGGATATTAAAGTTTATTCTCTGGCATCAAAACCCCAAGACTTCAATATTGATTTTTAATGAAGTGACAGACTCCACAACAATATTTGAATAAAGAAGGAGAATAATTTTGGGGTTCTGAGTTGAATGAGCATCATTAACTTTATGATAGACAGACAGACAGACATGATTTACACAATTTTACAGATGTGTCATTTAGTTAAAAAATCTCACTAACTGATTTTTGCAGATCAGCTCCTCCCACTGCAGTCACATCATCAGCAAAGCTCCTCCCACTGTAATCACATCATCAGTGAAGCTCCTCCCACAGTAATTCTCCAATAAATGCTGTAAATTCCCATCAGCTGCAAGTGAAGACGAGCATCAGAGCATCAGGAAGAGCTGAAATCTGCAAAGACTGAGTTTATTAAAGAGGACAGTGAGAACATGAGTGATCCAGAACCCTGCAGAATGAAACACACTGAAGATCCTGAAGAACAAAGAGGTTGGTGTTTATTCTTCATTCATTCATGATGCTGAAGAACATTCATGTTAGAAACATTCAAGAACTTCATCACATTTAGATAAACAGTTCAACTATGAAATGGTTACAGATTTTCAACAAATGGTCAGTAGAGGGAGGTTGGAGAAACTTTCACATTGATTGTCAACATCAGATCAAATTATCTCCCTTAATTTACACTTATTTTCTTCTTACAGTAACTTTGGTAACAGGGTTGATGAATACAGTCAATGCTACAGTTTGTGTAAAAACTGAGAATGGATTGGGATAATTTTCTTGTCTTCCCATCATGCAGTAGAAAGAGCCCAGATGATGTCACTTCCTGAGTGTCACAGTTTTTTATAAATGCTCTGTTTTTAAAAGCAGGAAAATCATGTCAGGAGTAACAGTGTAAGGCTGAAATAACCTCAGATACTTTGATCTCCTGAGATGGACAATGCAAACACACACAGGCATTTGCAGTGTTGGGGGAAACTCATTACAAGTAACTTGAGTTACGTAATCAGATTACTTTTCAAGTAACTAGTAAAGTAACACATTACCTTTTCAAATTACAACAAAATATCTAAGCTACTTTTTAAAATTTTCGACTGACAGCTCTCCTGTCCCTATGTTTAAAGGAAAAATAAAGTCAAGGGCGTAGTTTTGGTTGAACATTGGGGGGTTGAAGTGTGTTCCATTTAGCGGGTCCCAGCGCAACTCATGAGATTTATTTATTTGTGTTTTTTGTGGTATCATCCACACATGCATTGATAACATAACTGCAATAAAGTAATAGGCAAGTTAGCGTTACTTTTTAATATAGGATAATAATGTATTAATTAAAATTAATCAATCAAATCAAAGTGCCATGGTAGGTCAAACTAACTTTACTTAACATTTTCTTATATTGAAAATGTTAATTTCCTGTCATCTCTTTGAATATCTGAAAGCCAGGTTTTTGCTAATATGTGTCATTATTAGCAGAACACATTTTGGGGAAATTTATGTTGGTGCAAGATGATGTTTTCCCCTCTTTTCATCAGTCTTTTTAGTTTATGTGGCTGTTTTACATCATGTTTGACATTCCCATTGTGTTTTAAAGCGGTAAATTCTCAATAGCACATTTTTATTTTTTCAGATTTTTATCATTTTATAATTCACTATATTAAATTACACTAATATACGTTATGTACTTAATCACATTTTGTTAACCAATGTCTTTGCTGCTGACCTTCAATGATCTAATTCAACCATACTAATAAGCAAAATTGCTTTATTAGATTTAGAAATAAGAGTGTTGAACCTCCTTCTCCTGTATCCTATAGTTCTTTAATCCAGAACGGCAGCATCTGAAAGGTTTGTTTGAGCGGCGCCCTCTACTGTACATAAAGGAAATGCATATTTACTCCATTACAGTAACCTAGTCTAGAGGTTATGAAAGCATGAACTAACTTTTCTGCATCAGAAACAGAAGCATATTCCAGAGTTTAGCGATGTTTCTGAGGTGGAAAGATAAGTTGCTGTCTAATATAACGCCCAGGTCTTTAACTGTAGAGGATGGAGTTACAGGACATCCTTCCAAATGCTAATTGTATTCTACGAGATTCTGTGTACAGGTTTTTGGTCTAATAAGTAATACCTCTGTCTTATCTGAATTTAATAGAATAAAATTACAGGTCATCCAATATTTTATATCTTTAACACGTTCTGTTAAGTTAGACAATTTAGAGAATTTATCCGGTCGTGATGAAATATATAACTGAGTATCATCAGCCTAACAGTGGAAAATTTATTTCATGTTTTCTTAATAATATTACCAAGTGGCAGCATATATATTGAAAACAACAGAGGGCCGAACACAGAGCCTTGAGGCACTCCATAATTTACTGACATTATCTTTGATTTTTCCTCAATTAATTTAACAAAATGGTAACAGCCTGATATATAGGATCTAAACCACTGTGATGCCTGTCCTTGAATACCGGTGTAATTTTGTAATCGATCTAAAAGTATTTTATGATCTATAGTGTCGAACGCAGCGCAAAGATCAAGTAAAACTAATATGGTCAGAAGCTAGAAGTAAGTCATTAGTAATTGGGACGTATAATTAATTTATAAACAGGCAAAAATACAAAATGTAAAAAGTGATTATATCAGGGCTCACTTTTATGACCTTTCACTTCATATTTCTCTCTTTGAATTGTTTGATTTGCTGAAAATGCTAGGGATGCACTAGCCTGGTTAAAACCAGACCATTCTTAGTAGTAACTGAATTATGGTCTGGCAAAGCTCCTTTAATAACTCATTTCCAAAGGGGCGTCACCAACGGACGTTGCTCAAATGCCTCTGGGCGCAATTGGATAGACCTAAAACTCATCAACTGAGGTTTAACTCAAACTAAAACCAATCAGAGATCGTCATGTGTAAAGCCATATGCTGCGTCACAATTCGCCTATGCTATGTTACACTACGCCATATGTACTCTTTTTGTGAAGAAAATATATTTACTTTTGAATGTGTAGCAAAAAAGTAGGCAACTTTGGGACATACTACTTTGTCATCCTTATCGGACGGATCTGTCGCGTGCATCCCGTCACGTAAACTGCCCTGTCAATCATCTCATCACAGTTAAAATCCTCTATTAAATCTAATTTTATTTCCTACCGTTTCGGAGAGAAATGTAGCAGCACGTTCATCTGTCAGTGAGTCTTTCATTAAGACTGTCCTCATGTGTTTGCAATTTGAACATAATAATGCATTTAAAAGTTGGTGCGCTTCACCAACGGACGTCGGAGTGGACGTCACTCAAATGCCTCTGGGAGCAATTGGATAGGCTAGACCTAAAACCAATCAGAGCGATCGTCATGTGTAAAGCCCGCCTCAACGTTTCTGATTGGTGCTGCGATTTCTCGGCATGGGGAAATGGACTTGAATGAGCTCTTTGCCAGACTACTTGCAGAGCAAATCTAAATTTGCCGGAAGTTGTCTGGGTTTTCCCAGGCTAGGGATGCACCGAAATGAAAATTCTTGGTCGAAGCTGAAGCCAAAAATAATGAAAGACTTTGCCGATGGGCAAAGAGGGTTTACCGAACAGGGTTTTTTGCTTATATTAGGTCTATAACTGCTGACGGAATGTAACGTTTGTATGCTTACAACAAAAAAGTGCATCTTTTGTTGTTGCTGGATTCATAATAATTCACTCTTTGCTGGTTGCCATTTGATCACATCATCAAAAACGTCATTGTTCGGTAAAATTTATTCTGTCATTTCACTTATTCGACCGAACACCAAAAGTGCCGTTGTTGATATTTTCAGCCAAATAATTTCGGTGGCCGAACATTCAGTGCATCCTTAGAAAATGCAATCAAACTTTTTTCTTTCATTTCAGACCTGATGGAAGAGGGCGAGGAGAGTGAAGAACTGAGTGAAGTGAAGGAGGAGAGTGAAGAACTGAGTGAAGTGAAGGAGGAGAGTGAAGAACCGAGTGAAGTGAAGGAGGAGAGTGAAGAACCGAGTGAAGTGAAGGAGGAGAGTGAAGAACCGAGTGAAGTGAAGGAGGAGAGTGAAGAACCGAGTGAAGTGAAGGAGGAGAGTGAAGAACCGAGTGAAGTGAAGGAGGAGAGTGAAGAACCGAGTGAAGTGAAGGAGGAGAGTGAAGAACCGAGTGAAGTGAAGGAGGAGAGTGAAGAACCGAGTGAAGTGAAGGAGGAGAGTGAAGAACCGAGTGAAGTGAAGGAGGAGAGTGAAGAACCGAGTGAAGTGAAGGAGGAGAGTGAAGAACCGAGTGAAGTGAAGGAGGAGAGTGAAGAACCGAGTGAAGTGAAGGAGGAGAGTGAAGAACTGAGTGAAGTAAAGGAGGAGTGTGAAGAACTGAGTGAAGTGGAGGAGGAACATCATGTCCAACCTGGAGAAAAACCTTTGAGTCGCTCAAAGACTAAAAAGACATTTTTAAAGAAAAGAGGAGCCAAGAAATCTTTCCCCTGCACTCAGTGTGGAAAGAGCTTCACAAGCAAATGCAGTCTTGAGCTTCACATGAGAGTTCACACTGGAGAGAAGCCGTTCACATGTGATCAATGCAGGAAGAGTTTCACACAAAAAACTAATTTTAGACGGCACATGAGAATCCACACTGGAGAGAAACCACACGCATGTGATCAGTGTGGAAAGAGATTCCCATACAAACAAAGTCTTCAGAATCACATGAGAGTTCACACAGGAGGTAAGCCGTTCTCATGTGATCAATGCAGGACGAGTTTCACACACAAACATTGTCTTGATGCGCATAGGAGAGTTCACACCGGAGAGAAGCCGTTCACATGTGATCAATGTGGCAAAACATTTCTTAGTGCATCAGACCTGAAGAGACACCTGACAGTTCATATGAAGGAGAAGCCGCATTCATGTTCTGTGTGTGGAAAGGGTTTTTCATGGCTGCCAACTTTACATAGACATCAGAAAATTCACACTGGTGTGAGAGAGTACATGTGCTTTGAGTGTGAAAAGACTTTTACTACAGGGATAGATTTAAAACGGCACCAGAGAATTCACACTGGAGAAAAACCTTACAAGTGTTCACACTGTGACAAGAGATTCAATCAGTCTTCTTCTCTGAAAACACATGAGATGATCCACACTGGAGAGAAGCCGCACACGTGTGATCAGTGCGGGAAGAGTTTCACTATTAAAAGTCACCTGAAGCGACACATGAAGATCCATGCAGTGGGGAAACCACATATGCAGTATTTAGTTTGATCAAACTCTTCAGCTGTGTTCCTGTAACTCTTCATCTCGTCTCTCTCTGCTGTGATCATGAAATACCACAGTATGATGATAATCAACAGAAGACAAACCAGCCCGAGACTCACGGTTATTAAAACCATCACCACACACCAGCTATAAGTGGAGATCAGTGTTGCCAGACGTACGATAATTATCGTATTTGTACGATAATTATCGTATTTGTACGATAATTTTGACATCTGTTTGATTTATGATCAATAATGAAAAAAATCCCATAATGTACGATAATTTCAGAATTGTGTGACACTTCAAATGATGGTGGTTGTAATCATTGGGCTTCTATACTCATTGATCTAGCTGTGGATTCTACGTCTACCGTAAGAAGAACCTGAACGTGGAGATACGCATGTCTTTCATCTCATCTCACGTTATGTCTTCTCGGCCAATCATCGTGGAGAATGACTCTCTCATGAGCACAAGTTAATGTTCTTTTTGTCTATTGTATACAAAGTTGTGTATCATTAACATTTCATCTCTGTGTATGTTTTGCAAGAAGAAAAAAGTAAAGAGTTATTTCTGCGGCGCTTAGGTCAGTTTTTTCCAAGCCGAGGTTGATATTTTAGCAAAAAAGTCATTTTCATGTAAACACGCATCTCTCAATTCATGCTGGAAACGTGCGTGGGCTTGCAGCTCATCAGTTTTATTTCGAAGTGACTTGGCATTTGATAGAATAATACAAGGCAGGGGGATCCGGGAGAAAGATTGTTTTCTCAGTCTTTGGAGTACGCCACCGAGTACTCGGTCTTTACCTTGCTTCCTGGTCTTGTGGAGTAGCTCACCGGTAAATTCCCCTTTTCTTTTTCCTCTCGATTGATCGGTGAAACAGTTGAGATTAGGGAAGATTAAATCTGAGAGAGGGTTGTTGACCTGAAAGTTGCTCCATTTTAAGAGAAAGTCCCTGCTGAATCGGATGTGCGTTGGGTTGGGCAACTCATTCAGAGTTTCCACAAGGTGGAACGCCGTCCACAATAAAATCAAAGCGGTGCACTCCCTGCTATTTGTTTCCCAACAAAACAGCGCAAGGAAAAATGTCAATAAATTCCTTCTCACTCTCTCAGGCCGTTCCTATTTAGTGCAAGAATAAACAAAACAATGAACAAACATAACATAAGACAAAAACGTGCCACGCCCTGAGCTTCTGCAGTAATGCAGTCGATGTACCAATCTGTCGTGGTGAAGAAAGAGCTGAGCCACAAGGCGAAGCTCTCGATTTACCGGTCAATCTATGTTCCTACTCTCACCTATGGTCATGAGCTGTGGGTCATGACCGAAAGGACAAGATCCCGGATACAGGCAGCCAAAATTTGCTTTCTCCGCAGGGTGGCTGGGCGATCCCTTAGAGATAGGGTGAGAAGCTCGGTCACTCGGGAGGAGCTCCGAGTAGAGCCACTGCTCCTCCACATCGAGAGGGGTCAGCTGAGGTGGCTCGGGCATCTTTTCCGGATGCCTCCTGGACGCCTTCCCGAGAAGGTGTTCCGGGCATGTCCCACCGGGAGGAGACCCCGGGGAAGACCTAGGACACGCTGGAGGGTAGGGCTGTAGCGATACACTAATCTCACGATACGATACACGATATTCAGCTCACGATACGATATATATCATGATATTCAGCCAACGATACGATTCGATACAATTCGATATAATACGATACACTTACATCATTTTCTGAAAGATTTAAAGGGGACAGAGTGATTTTGGTGAGATCTTGTGAGTTTTCCATTTACTTGGATTGAATTAATTGAACTGAAAACTAAAAACATTAATTACAGAATATATGTCTCTGACTGGACAGAGAGTCTACAGCTTGCAAATGCTGGACAAAATGAATCAAAGATGGGTTGAGAAAATTAGTTCCATTTATTGAAACAGTGCAAACTGTAGCATACAAGCCTTTGAAAAGTAAATAAAGTGCAGTATTGCAATTAAAGTAAAATAATAGTAAAAATAAGTAAAAAAGTACAGTAAGTGGCCTGTTCTGAACAGTTTCTTTGACAGCTTTTTTAGCTTGACACTGAACATATGAGGTAGCCAGTCTAGCCACCAGGAAAGTAAGCATAGTACCATGGCTTCTCCCAGTGGCGGTTGGGCGAGACCCCCATTGGCAGATCATGTTTTGCTTGTTTTAAGCAAAAACTAAATTTTTATTTATTTCCCCGGAAAACAAGACTTACTATCTTGTGTCATTTTACTACTTTAGTAAAATAACGTTATGCATCTTTATTTAAGAAATGTTTGATATTTGGACTGGAAACAAGACAAAAATACTAAGTAAGAAAAGCATTTTTTGCAGTGTAATAACTGAACTTGTAACAGTTTTGTTGCAAAGCACAATATTATGGTGAAATTAGATCTCGTGTTTGAGTTAAAACCGAATTATTGTTAAGCATAGCAAGAATCATAGCAAAAAGGCTAACAAATAAGAGTTATACATACCCACCAATTAATATTGCCCCTTCATTCATGACATGGATACCGTAATCATACAGAGAAAACATTGTTGCATACCTTATCTTTCGCTCGTTTCTAAATTGGGCACCTGATGGCTTTGACCTTTCTTGTCCATCTCTTATTTGGCCCTCGACATCGACAATCAACAGATTTCCCCTGATCCCCCCCATACCAACTGTCACTCACGAGTCACGACGAGTCACGACCAGAAGTCAAGACTAAACCAATTCACCTTGGTGGTGGTGACCAAGTAATCGTTTTGTATTACCTATTTTAGCCATTCAGACAATTCAGAAAAACAAAAATGTGCAGGAAATATAGAGTCCTGTCTTTATAATATTATGAATGAAATGTGCGTTATTTGGAAGAAAGTCGAGGTGTGACTGACTTAGATAACTATATGGATTACCCGAATTTGCCAATTCCCCACACAGTGAAATGATAGATAATAGAAAACCGCTTCGCGGCGCAGATTTTTTTTCTTCTTTTTTTCTTTTCTTTTTTGCTCGTGCCGGCGGCGCCGCCCCGGGCGATTGCCCGGTTCGCCCGTGCCAAAAACCGCTACTGGCTTCTCCAAACATCCAATAATTCAAGTCACTAAGAAGAACATTTAAACATTTAACTTAAAATGTACCCGTCTTTGCCGAGTAGTATAAGGCCTGTAGGCCTACAAGTATGTGAGGTAGCCAGTCTAGCCAGCAGAAAATAAAAATAAACTATGGCAGCCAATAATTCAAGTCCATAGGAGCAACATTTAAGCCAACTTAAAATTGAACCCATCTTAGCAGAGTAGCTTAAGGCCTTAAGTGAACACTTAATAGAGGTGGGACTTCAAAAGGGAGGCCCACTGTCTTTAACTTTGAAAACCCCTAGTTTAGATTAGTTTAGATCGATAAATCAGTCGATAGATTAATCAATACAAAAGTAGTCATTAGTGCCAGCCCTATAGCACAGGTTTTGGAGTAGTCCACATGAGAAAATCATATAGGCCTACTGAGACAACCCTTGCTACAAAATGCATATTCTGCATACCCTCAGTGAGACACTTGGGATTGCTTCTTGGAGATAATAAGATCAAGTCTTGGTGAAATGGGTGAGAGACTGACACGGAGAGTAGCATCCAAAGTAGCTTTCAGTTTGCTCCTTGCTTTTGATTTTTTTTGTGATAGTCACAGTGGAGAACCCTGACTCACATAAGTATGTGGTGGTGAAAGGCAATAGAAATTTGATTCCCCGCTTTGACAGAGAGGGATATTCACTTGCAGCCAGGAACCAAAATGTAGCAAAGTTTTAGGCTACTGTCAGCTGATAGTTCCATTCATTCATTTTCCAACACAGTGGACAGAGCCATGTCTTTTGAAGCAGTATCTACAGAGAATGGGTCCAAATCCAAAGGTTTCCATGTTGAGGGTCCTCTGGGAAGAAGTCAGCAAACTTTTGAGACAACTGAGACAAGTGCTGGGTTATAACACTTGATGTTCACATGAGAAGAGGCTTCCAAAGTTTCACTCAAATGTGGAAACATGTCAAATCGTCCCTCCTTGACTCTTATATTCCAAAGAATGAGTTTTTCCTTGAATCCCTCAATTTTGTCTGAAACCAAAAACGCTGTGCTGTTTCTGTCATTCATTGATACATTCAGCTGATTTAACTGATCAAATATATCAGATAAGTAGGCCAGTTTTGCACAAAATTGATCATCAGTGAGGGAGCGTTGCTCTTCCAGAAATGTGTGCACTTCTTTTCTCAGTTCAAAAGCACAATTGAGCAAACATCATCTTGAAAGCCACCTTATTTCACTGTGGTACAAGAGCTGCAAATGATCAGCATCAAGTCGTTCACACAGAGCTGCAAAACACCTTTTGAGTTGAGAGCATTTTTCTTATTATAGTTTACCGTTTTCACAGCAATGTTCATGACCTCATGCAGTTCTGGTGACATATGTTTTGTTGCAAGACTTTACCTGTGCAAGAAACAGTGTGTCCACTTTGCTTCTGATGCTTGCTCTTGGATTTGTTTAACAACACCGTGATATTTTCCCGTCATAGCAGCCGCGCGGTCTGAGCAAATACCGTTTCTGAAAATTCCTCTCAGCCAGAACCATGTACTGTGTGTACGGATGTGGAAGATGTGATCCCTGTTCATGAGTCACATGCTGTTGATGACCATAAGTCTGATAAGTCTGATTCTATGTCAGAAAGTCCATTTATCTGTGATGACCATGTTAACACTTCTTGTTCTTTATCTCCAGTTTATAGTGGAGCCTATTGCTGCAGTTACCACTCCTTTTGCACACTTGACTATTGATTGCGTTGGTCCTTTACCACGTTCTAAGGCTGGACATGCTTATTTACTCACTGTAATGTGTCAGACTACACGTTACCCTGCAGCTTATCCTCTGAGATCAATTACTTCTAAAGCTATTTTAAAGGCTTTAACAAGTTTCATGTCTATTTTTGGCATTCCAAAAATGCCTCGGTTACGACTGTAACCTCGGTTCCCTGAAGAGGGAACGAGCGTTGCGTCGAAACTGACGCTATGGGGAACGCTTTGCGTGATGACGTCTTGAAGCACATGTCAAATCAGTCCAATGGTGTGGCGGAACGTCAGAGGCGGGTGACGTCACGTACCAGGAAGCTATAAAAGCCGGCCCGAAACAGAAAACGAAAGCTTCGTAAAGTCTGAAGTCGCGCTGACAGGCATGAAGGAGATATGGCAAGGCGACGCAACGCTCGTTCCCTCTTCAGGGAACCGAGGTTACAGTCGTAACCGAGGCGTTCCCTTTCAAGGGAACTCCCGTTGCGTCGAAACTGACGCTATGGGGAACGTCTATACCAACGCCTCCATAGCTACAAATGTCTGTCCTGTGTGTATCAAGTGAGCAGCACTAAGAAGACAAAACATGAGACCCTGGAGCAGAGTCTAAATCCAGAGAGTAGAACCTGACGAAGGTGTGCGGTGAGGACCAGCCTGCCGCATCACAGACGTCCTGTAACGAAACTCCTGATATAAGGGCCTTAGAGGCCGCCATACTCCTAGTAGAGTGCGACCGGACAGCCAAAGGAGAAGGCTGTCCAGCCGCCTCATAAGCAAGTGAGATAGCCTCAACCACCCACTTGCTCATCCTTTGCTTAGACACCGGACCTCCCTTGTTAGGAGACCCAAAGCACACAAATAATTGATCACTTTTACGCCACAGGGCAGCTCTGTGGACATAAGCGTCTAACGCCCGAACTGGGCAAAGCAAATTATTAGCCTCCTGGTCCGCATTCTGAAAGGGAGGAGGACAGAAGGCCTGCAGAACAATAGGTCTAGCCACATTAGTGGGGACCTTGGGGACATAGCCCGGTCTAGGGTGAAGAAAAGATTTGACCATACCCGGAGCAAACTCCAAGCATGACGGAGCAACCGACAATGCCTGGAGATCCCCTATTCTTTTAAGAGAAGAGATGGCGAGAAGAAACAGAGCTTTCAGAGTTAGAAACTTCTCAGGAACCTCCTCAATTGGCTCAAAGGGGGCCAGGGAAAGGCCTTGCAGCGCAACGGACAAATCCCATGGTGGCACCCTAGAGCGAACTGCAGGCCTCAGCCTCCAAGTGCCACGAAGGAAACGAGATACCAGAGGGTCTTTCCCCACAGACATTCCACCCAAAGGAATGTGGTAAGCACCTATGGCCGCCACATAAACCTTTAAAGTGGACGGGGTCAGACCTGCAGTGAACCGGTCCTGCAGGAACTCCAGAACTGTACCAATTGGGCAGTTGACTGGATCCAACCGACGGTCACTACACCAAGAAGTGAATACTCTCCACTTCAGGGCATAAAGTTTCCTCGTGGAGGGAGCTCTGGACTGTAGAATGGTCTCAACAACCTCAGTTGAGAGACCTGACTCTATGAGCTGGGCCCCCTCAGAGGCCAAGCCCACAGGTTCCACAGTTCTGGCCGAGGGTGAAATATCGAGCCCTCTGCCTGGGACAGAAGGTCCCCGTCGCTCCCGGGAGCAGAGCCACTGGGGGAAAGGCGTACAGACGTAGCCTCGGCCACGTCTGTACCATAGCATCCAGTCCCAGAGGAGCTGGATGCGTGAGGGAGAACCAAAGTGGACAGTGAGACGTCTCTCGAGACGCAAACAGATCCACTTGTGCTTGGCCAAACTCCCTCCATATCAGCTCCACCACCTCGGGGTGGAGCCTCCATTCCCCGGGCCTCGGCCCCTGTCTCGACAGAGTGTCTGCTCCTATATTCTGTACCCCGGGGATGTAGGCTGCCCTGAGAGACAGCAACTTCCCCTGGGACCACAAGAGGATATGGCGTGCCAAATTGGACAATGGGCGCGAGCGCAAACCCCCTTGGTGGTTGATATAGGCGACTACCGACGTGTTGTCCGTATGTACTAACACATGGTGTCCCCTGAGATCTGTGATAAAGCTCCTCAGAGCCCGGAAGACAGCTAACATCTCTAGGCGATTGATATGCCAGGAACGATGATGGTCTTCCCACAGACCTTGAGATGAGCGACCCTCTAGGATCACTCCCCAGCCCGTGAGGGAAGCATCCGTCGTTAGCAGTTTGCGACGACAAGGAGCTCCCAGCACTGGGCCCTGGGACAGGAACCAGGGTTTCTTCCACATAACCAAGGCACGTAGGCATCGCCGCGTTACCTTGATCGTGCGAAATGGGTTGCCCCTCGGGGAAAACCCTCTGGTCCTGAGCCACCACTGCAGGGGCCTCATGTGCAGTAGTCCAAAAGGTATCACGTTGGAAGCTGCTGCCATGAGACCCAACAGTCTCTGGAACTGTTTGACAGTGAGTAGCTGGTCTAGCTTTACACTTTTCACAGCTGCAAGGATGGAATCTATCCGTGGCGGTGACAGGTGCGCCTGCATCGACACTGAATCCCAAACCACGCCTAAAAAAGTGGTCCTCTGAAGTGGAGAAAGCACACTCTTCTTGGCGTTCAGCCGTAACCCCAGCTCTTTCATGTGGGCGAGAACAACATCTCGATGTTGAACCGCCAACTGATGCGACTGAGCTAAAATCAACCAATCGTCGATGTAGTTCATGATGCGAATACCCTGGAGGCGCAGAGGCGCCAGAGCTGCATCCACGCATTTGGTGAAAGTGCGGGGTGATAAAGCCAGGCCGAATGGAAGAACTCGATATTGGTATGCTTTGCCCCCGAAAGCAAACCTCAGGAACTTCCAATGACACGGACGGATGGAAATATGGAAATATGCGTCCTTGAGATCTATCGTGACAAACCAGTCCTCGGACCTGATCTGTGGCACGATTTGTCTCAAAGTTAACATTTTGAACTTGAGCTGCATGACTGACTCGTTCAGAACTCGAAGATCTAAAATGGGACGCAATCCCCCGTCCTTTTTTGGAACTATGAAGTACCGGCTGTAAAACCCGGTTTCCCTGTTGGAGGGAGGTACATATTCTATGGCCCCTTTCTCTAACAGAGTGTTTACTTCCTGTTCCATAACCAGAACCTGCTCGGGGCCCACCACTGTGGGCAGGACCCCCATAAACCGAGGTGGGCGTTTCTTGAATTGTATCTGATACCCTTTTTCCACGGTCTGCAGGACCCAACGAGAAACATTTGACAGTAGCTTCCACGCTGTCAAAGATTCTACTAGAGGTACCAGCCTCTCGAGACTGGTTTCTGGATTTTGTTGCTGTTGAGTAGTCGGTTCGACGCCCTGTAACGGCGCACCGGCAGGGAACGACCGAACAGACTGCTCTAGCACCCTCCTCGGAGGGGGCGGGCATCCCGAGGCCACTACGTTTCCGGGTGGACCTTGCGAGCACATATCTCCGGAGACCGCTGCGCCCTGTAACACCAGAGGTGGCAGGGTTGGCAGAACGGTCCCCTGAGGGCACCGAAGAGAGACGGGCACCGTGAAAAGAGGTGTTAACCGCTCTGCTTCGGGGGGAACTACCCTCATTTGTCCTGAGCCCTCGGACGTCAGGACCTTTTCCCAGCAGCCTTCTTGGCTGTAATAACGGTCCGCAGATCCGTTTTACCCCTCGAAGACTGCTGGGTTTGAGAGCGCCCTCCGTGTCCCCGAGATTTTTGTGGGGGAGCACGAGAGGACACACTCTGTTTTTGAGTGGCACGGTGTTCAGCGCTCTTTTTAGAGGAGTGAGGCTGCTCCCGCTCAGCAGCCTCAATGAAAGAACGGCGGGGCAGAAGTTTTTGCAATGCAGCTGCCTGTTTAGCACCTTCCTGAGATTTAGCTACCGCACTGTTTACTGCATCACCAAATAAACCAACAGTGGAAACCGGAGCATCTAAGAGAACGTGCTTTTCTTTCTCTTTTATATCGCTCAAATTGAGCCACAGATGCCTCTCAGTGGCCACCAGGGCTGCCATAGACCGCCCGATTGATTTAGCGGTCTCCTTGGTGGCCCTGAGAGACAGATCTGTGGCTCTGCGTAGTTCGGCCACTGTGTCAGGACCAATTCCCCCGCCCTCCTCTAAATCCCCCAATAATTCTGCCTGATAGGCTTGCATAATAGACATCGTATGCAGACACGCTGCAGCTTGACCAGCGGCTGCATACGATTTATGAACCAGAGATGATGTGAATTTTACTGGCTTAGAGGGAAGTGAAGGAGCTTTCAGGGAAGATGCCGTTGCTGGAGAGAGATAGCTCGCAAGCGTCTCCTCCACCTTCGGCATCTCCCCATAACCATATTCTTTATATTTGTGAATGGAAGAATAGTGGGATGTTTGTGGTGCATACACTCTGTATGAAACCGGTTTTCCCCACGATCTCGACACCTCGGTGTGGAGATCGGGGAAAAACGGAAGGCTTCTTCGCTGAGGCTGTGTACGAGATGGCAGGAAGCGTTCGTCGAGCTTACTTTTCGAACGAACGTCCTGCCTATCCTCTGGCCACTCAATAGATAATCTGTGAACTGCTCTCGTGACAACATCGAGCAATTCCTCAAAAGCGTGAGACTGAGGTGGCCTCAGAGCTGGACAATTGCAGTATTGGTGCCTCCATCGGGGGGGAAGAAACCGCAGCGTGTGCTTCCACACCCTGATGAGAGGCACTGGATCTATCAGAAGGATGTTGAGATAAGGCAGAGCCCGTCTCAACATCCACTGATAAATCCATTTGTGAACCCCAGGTCTGAGATCGACGCCGTGCCTCGGCAGCGGCGGGACCCAAGCCCTGGGGAACGTGGTCGGGATTGAACCGAGCCAAGCGGGATCGGAGCGTACGCAATGGAAGCGCCTCGCAATGCACACAGTCACCACCCTCGAGTGCTGACTGGGCATGCTCCTCACCCAAACAAACAACACAAAGAGTGTGAGTATCACCTCCCGTTAAATAACGCGGGCAGGGATGGACACACACTCTAAACTGCTGCTTGCTCGCCATACTGAATATATATATATGATATAGACAGACAACACCAAATAACAAGGACAGATTCAACACAGAGCGCAACTGAAGACTCAGAAAGCTTTCGTTTTCTGTTTCGGGCCGGCTTTTATAGCTTCCTGGTACGTGACGTCACCCGCCTCTGACGTTCCGCCACACCATTGGACTGATTTGACATGTGCTTCAAGACGTCATCACGCAAAGCATTCCCCATAGCGTCAGTTTCGACGCAACGGGAGTTCCCTTGAAAGGGAACCATTCAGTCTGAGACCAGGGCTCAAATTGTATGTGGCAAAACTGCTTTAAGGTCATGCATCAACTTAAAGTTAAACATAATATCTCAAGTGCTTCCCTTACGAAAAATACGTTTTTTCAAGTGTGCTATTAGTATACTTATTTTCAACTAAAAATAAGAAAGTATACTTTCAGTCTACTTTTTATGTACTTCTTAGAAATATACTTCAAATTCCACTTAAGTATACTTGACTTATACTGACAGAAAAGTCTAAGTATATTTGGCCTCTACCTGTTGATTAAGATATACTTAAAGGTATAATTAAGTATACTAAGTGTTCTTGGCTTGTACAACATACTTGTGTTTACTATTTCGATTGAGTAGCTTATTAAATACTTAAAAAAAAAAACAACAACATAATATTACACACTGTCTTATAAACTAACATGTTCAAGTTTATATAGTAACAAGCTTTCAGGTGGAATAGTTTATAGAGTAAATAAAATAAGCATGGAACTGAACCCGATCTTGTACACAGCGATAATAATTCCCTAAATATTGAAGTGTTCAATTACTATACTTCTTTTCAACTAAAAAGAACAAAGCATACTTTCAGTCTACATTTTATATACTTCTCAAAAATATACTTTATGTACTTCACAGAAATATACTTAATTACACTTATGTGTACTTGACTTATACTGAGAGAAAAGTCCAAGAATATTTGGCCTATACTTGTACTCAATCTTTTGATCGAGATATACTTAACCCTTAGAGGTCGGAGATCACGCCGGCGTGATCTGCTCGCTTTTTTCCTTATGAGTTGAATTGAGACCCCAAATACTCTTTTGACTTTGATTTTACAAAACAAGTTTCATACATCAATCGATTCTGTTAAATGTGTAGTATTTGTGTATACTCACAATAAAAACAAAGTGTTGTGCTTTTTGCCAAATAAAGAAAAATAAACACGAAGCGAGTTCTGCCTTCTCTCTGTCCGTGTAGTCCATTCTGAAACGCGTCCGAAAATGAACTGCAGCTCAGCAAATACTCAGTCAAACAGGCATTCAGACACACAGGCATGAAGCTTGAATTCTCTTCTTTTAAATGAAGTAATTTATATAAAAAACAAATATTCTCATCTTGTGAAATCTGTATTAAAAGAGAGCGATTCCAGTCGACCTCATTAGAGCTAATTCAAATGTAATGTGACTCCGCCCACGGAGAGCGCGTGCTATTCAAACGCAAATGGCTGAGGTAATCCGCGCAATCCTGTGAACGCCCCCCCCCCCGTATCAGCTCGAGAAAACCAAAACACAAGTTTATTCAGAACATTACTTGCTTACACCGTCTCGCAGCGCTGTGAGGAATAATGAGGAATACGAGGAATACGAGCTGAGGAATACTAGTAAGTTTTTCCTTCTCGGGTTTCTGTTTATGAATGAATGAACGGCATAGATGCGCGCTGTTTACCACAGCTGGCAAAAAACAATATTACGTGACAGTTCTCCATTATGCTCTAATTATCTCCATTATGCAGAGCGCTCTAAAAAAATAAAATAAAAGACTTTCAAACTTTCACAGAGACCTCAAAACAGTCAGGCGAAATATGAAAGACAACATTTTGTTTAGTAGATTTGGGTACAGTTTTTACTGTAGAATATACTGTCTCGTCAAATAAGCTTTTGTTTAGCAATTTCTATATATAAAATGTTGGCTATATTCAAAGTAATGAATACATAGATAAAATGTAGGCCTATAATCTTTTTTTTTTTTTTTTACAAAGAAAGAGTACACTTGAAATATTGTTGAAATTGTAATTATTGTTGTAATTGTAACCTTTTTAATAAAATAGCAAAACATATGTACAAGATAGATGTAAGCAAAATCTTAAATGGTCAATATAAGTCTTCTTCTAAATATCTTTTGTCCTTGCATTGTGGCTCAGTCAGTGTCACACCTGAGTGAATGGCTCATCATTATGCAGAGTGGGTGTATTCTAAGGTGTAAACCACTCCTCGTTCACGCCCCCTCGCATATTGGCTTTCCAAGCAAAACCTGTTTTACATCAATTTAAATCAATGTATGGTTTTATTTGAACGATAAAGCAAGACTATTTTCACATAATTTTGAAGAAAAAACTATAGGCGACGACATCCATTAGTCAAAAGTCTTATTGACACATATTTACTATGTGTTTTGTGGCCTTATTTCAGAAATTTTAGTTTTTAGTTTTTTCAATATCCACGCATAAACATTATTCTCTCAAAAATGAAAACATGTACATACACGTGGCTCACATATTATGGTAGCCCTGTTTGTGCTTTATAGAGTGAATTTACACCTTTGCCATTAATGTTTATAAGCAACTGAAAAAAGCACAAATGTCAGGGCATGTCAGAACATCTCAAGGGCCCAGAAAACCGCTCAGACTCCAGAGGGTTAAAGTTGAATTATTCAAAGTATACTTGGCTTGTAGTTGTGTTAACTCTTTTGATTGAGTAGCCTATTAAATATACTTTTTTTACATAGTTTTTCATATACAGTCTTATGAAACTTACATTGTTTGAAAATATTGATTAAAATATTGATATAAAACAGATATGTGACTAATTCTGTGTATCTGAATTTTTGGGTAGGCTAGTCCACTGGTAGTGCACATGGGAATTTACTTTAATTCTACTTTACTCTTTCCCCACCATTGACTGAATTTTCCAGCGATCCATGTTTTCACTGTTATACGGTAGGGAGCGCTATGACACTAGCCTGGCTCCGCCCTCCTACGTACTTCCGCTCAATTTCATTTTACTTCAGTACTACGTCTGGGACTGCTGTATATTCTTAGGTTTCCAGAAACCATTTTTTTGTAGGACCAATCAGCGAACAGAGGGAGTGGCTGAGAACGATGACGTTGATGTAGTGCGTCAGTTTGAGTTGGAGTAATGGCAGCGGAGAAAGATGTGAGAAAAGCTATTCGGTCCGTTGTTGCAAAACTGCCGAATATACAGAAGTTAAAGCCGGAGCAAGAACAATGTTTGCTAAGTTTTGTTGGTGGCCATGATGTTGTGGCCCTCCTCCCCACGGGGTTCGGGAAAAGTTTGATTTTCCAGCTCACTCTGCTAGCACTAGAAGTGCCAGAATTCCATAACTACAAGAACTGCCGCAAGCGGTCATTTTGATCGCTATTCAAAACTCTATATCGTTAATGATAAATCCCCAATTGAGAGATTAATGCATTTATTGTATTAGGATGTCTTTTAAAAACAAAACAACACCAAACTGTACATTTAAACAAGTTTAATTATAATTTATAAATAAATAACATTCGTAGATGCCCTGAACAAAATAGGGCATGTTTTCATGTTTCCACTGTTTGATCGCGCCCGCCGACACACACACACACACACACACACACACACACACACACACACACACACACACACACACACACACACACACACCATATTCCAGCATTGCAGCCTGTTCATTATAGCCATAATAAAATATAATAATAAAATAGTCAACCTAACATATAAAAATTCCACTGCTCTGTTTCTCAGTACTAGTAGGCTACAATTCGTACCATTTTATGCGTGTGAAGAGGATGATTTTTTCCGTCGATATTGGAACGTGAGTGAAGTTCAAAGCCTATGATAAAGAATAGTTTAGCATCCAAATACATCGCAAATGTTGAAACATTTTGATTCTAATTAGAGAGTTACGTGAGCCCAACGCCGCTTACTTTCACTTTCGCTTATAAAGCATTTCATTTTGGCTTTAGTTATTTTTTCATTCTTGTTCTGTTCTGAATATCATTACATTTAAATGATTTGTTGTTGAAAATGTTTTCAACATTTTATTGTTGCGTATATTGGTATAATAATACCGCGAAATTCAGTGCGGTCAACATGACCGTTTATGGCCGAAATAGGTAAATATGTTCATTTGTTTTTTTTTTGCCTTATGTGTAATTTATATGAAAAACATTTTAAATGAAAATACAGACACTTTTAGGAAAAGTCAGGTACCAGCAGGATTGTATTTATTTTTTCAACAAAGTTATTGCAGATATAAAATTCAAAACGGTCAAAATGACTGCCATGGCAGTTCTAGTGGTGAATGAGTTAGCTAAGGCGAACAATAGGGATGCAAAAGCCGATAGTTGTTGTCGTCTCCCCTCTTGTTGCACTAATGGAGGACCAAGTGAAGGAGGCAGAAAAGTTGTTTCCGTATCGCGCAGTAGCCTGGTGATCACTGTACAGCATTTGCGGCAGATCCGAAACGACCGCAGCGGCGTATTGTTAATGATTAGACCCAGCTTCGACAGTTGACTGAATACATCACTGTCCTTAGTGTCAAATATACATTTAGAATTTGTAAATGTTTCCAGCCGGTTTCGGCGCATGACATACGTCACGACCACACGTTAGCGATTGGCTATGGCAGATCCTGAGTGACTCTGGGCAGATCCAATAGTTTTGAACTTTAACAGAGAACCCGCCTACAAGGAAGTAAACGTTTCTCAATGGAGAGAGGCCAGACTCTCTGCACAAATGAAATGTACGAGAGTCTGGTAGAACCAGGCTACTATGACACATCTTCTAGTACAGAATCTCTGGATCAAAACACAGGAGAAGAAGAAGCTGAAACGAGTGATAGAAGAATGCTCACTCAGATGTAAAATAATGTGATCATCAAACATTAAACAGCTTGTAAATCAAAACTGCTTAATGTTTCCAAATGAAATGAAGTGTAACCCATTAAGAGAAAACGACTTTGAAGCTTTGGGGGTGTTGGGCTCAATCTACTCCATCTGTGTTTGATCATGTTTCTGAATCTGATCAAGGCGTTGACAAAAATGAGATTTTCTCTTTTTTTTTTGTTTAAAATGTTGCCTTTATTTATGAAACTTACCAACATTCAAGTGTTGTATGAAGCTAATAAAATGTTTTTTTTTTTTTTTTGTACAGTTAAAGGTATTTTTTAAGTATAAAAAATTACATTTGAACATAGTAGTATAGGCCTACTGCAAGTGCAAACATCATATATAAATAGTAAACTATTGTCACAGTGTCTGGTTTGTGTTCCCTGGGTAACCACTAGAGGTCCTCTTCCCCCACGGTGTCATTCACATTAGGAACTGCATTCCCCACAATCCTTGTCTGCACTCATCACTGTTCATTGTATACATTGTGTGTAAATACCCTGCCTTTTTAGTGTTTGTTACGGAGTGCTTGAATATTGTCACACCACTTCTGAAGTCTGTTTTTGCTTGTTCTTGTTAGTTTCTTGTTTTTGGATTGCCTTATTGGATTTTGACCCTTGCCTGGACTAGTTAGTGAGTACGGATTTCCCAAATAAATACTGCGATTGGATCTTACCTTTTCCCTGTGTGTGTATCGTGACAGAAGGACTCCGTCATGCATAGATCCAGCGGTATGGGTTCTCGTGTCTCTTTCCCAGCCACCGAGAGGGAGAGGAGGCAGCAGAGGGGGAATTCCCAATCTGGAGAGGACCCTCGTATGTTCCGCCTCGTATGAATATTTTCGAATCACTGAGGAGACCACTGTGCTCCCTGTGGATTCCGGAGAGACAGTAAGACTGTCACTCGCTCTCGAAGACTGTGGGGGAGAAGGAAGACTTCCTGCCTTCCTAACGTCCCTGAACAGGCCGCTGTTGTCTTGGAGGTCGTCCCCGAACAGCCCGCTGTCGTCCCGGAGGTCGTACCCGAACAGCACGCTCTCGTCCCGGAGACCGTCCCGGAGCAGCCCGCTGTCGTCCCGGAGGTCGTCCCCGAACAGCCCGCTGTCGTCCCGGAGACTGTCCCAGAGCAGCCCACTGTCGTCCCGGAGGCCGTCCCTGAACAGCCCGCTGTCGTCCCGGAGGTCGCCCCGGAGCTGCCCACCATCAGTCCTGCCACGGCCAAGAGAGCAGTCTTCCTATTTTATTTATTGGCAGTTCTGCATGCATGGAGGAAGCACATGAGTTCTGCCAATCCGGAGACTGTTCAGGTCACGCCTGCCAAACCGGAGACTGTTCAGGTCACGTCTGCCGATCCAGAGACTGTTCAGGTCACGTCTGCCGATCCAGAGACCGTTCACGTCACGTCTGCCGATCCAGAGACCGTTCACGTCACGTCTGCCGATCCAGAGACCGTTCACGTCACGTCTGCCGATCCAGAGACCGTTCACGTCACGTCTGCCGATCCAGAGACCGTTCACGTCACGTCTGCCGATCCAGAGACCGTTCACGTCACGTCTGCCGATCCAGAGACCGTTCACGTCACGTCTGCCGATCCAGAGACTGTTAACGTCACGTCAGTCGATGCAGAGACTGATCCTGTGCCGGAGGCTGTAACCGTCAGCCCTGCCACGGCCAAGAGGGCTGTCTTCACTTTTTATATGGTTGCTGTCCTGCATGCCTGGGCTGCACACACCACCAAGATGGCAGCCTCCAGTCCGGTTGGAACCCCGGACACTGTGCTGGAGCAGTTGTCTGTTCCTGTTCCTGAGCCGGTGTCTGTTCCTGTTCCTGAGCCGGTGTCTGTTCTTGAGCCATGGCCACCTGAGACTGTTCCTGTTCCATGGCCGCCTGAGACTGTTCCTGTGCCATGGCCTCCTGAAGGGTCGTCTCCGCTGTAACGTAAATGCCTCTGGGTTAATGTGAATTAGCTCAAGAATATAGGGAATATTAATATTTATAACGCATGGTCATAATTCATAAGTCGCATGTACATTTATTTTATCAATTTTCGAGATTACCTTGTTCTGTACTGTCTGATCATTACAGTTAAGAAGGGGTATCCCTTTTAAACTCCACGAAAGTTTTATCTTCTGGCCGCGAATATCAAACTTTCTGAGTTTATGAATTAAAACTACTCAAGGTAGTCAATATCGAGCTTGTAGCTTAGATCTTGAAGTTTCATTGACTTTTATAAGGTGGGTTTTCAAACACAGAGACAATTAAAAGTATAGATGGGTTTATTAATAAAAAAATGGCACACGCTAGAGATTATAAACTACAAATATAAACGTACGTAAAAATGCAAACAAACACATAAACATTTAAACAAACATGACGTGATCGGAATGAAAATGGAATGAAAGAAAGAAAGATATAGAGGGAAGATAAAGGGTAACTTAAATCACAGACCTAAGACCTAGACGCCTGGAACAGCTTTTATAGGAATCAATATACTTGCGAGTGCTCTTTTTGGTCAGGCTGAAGCTGATGCAAGAAGCGAGGATGGTGTCCTGTTTCTGCTGCGTCTTCCGGTGTCGCGGGAAGCTTGAAAAGCTCACTGAATGTGATGTTACCGAGAAAGTTCAGATTCGTCTCCCGGGATGGGAGAGGCTGGAAATCTTAGTTGCAGAGACCGGCAGCTACGACTGGAACATGGGTTCGTTCGATGGAGAAGGCCAGGGCCTCCTTCGGATGTTCCTTGGAGAAACGCTGCGCCGGGGAGGAGGGTCCAGAGAAGTTGGATGAGTTGAGTTGGAAGGATGAGAGAGCGAAGAGAAGAGATTTTGGACTTTTATCAGTGTCCCAGGTGCCGTCCCCTCCTTCGTGAAGGACGAATCAGCTGTCGAGATTTTTCGAGCGGGAAGATTCCTTTGTCCGGTTAGACACGCCCACTCGAATGAGTCATGATTGACTTTAACTGGAGAGGATTTTCTCCAGACATATGAACTTATAAAACAATGCGCATCACTGAATTCTGTTATAGGAATTCAACTCCGTTAGCTGGAGAGGATTACAAAGATATCAAAAATAGAATCTAGGCGTTGTAGCCATGCAACGATACATTATTATGCATTTGTATAGGCAATAGCAGTTCTATTAAGGTCACAAATAGGACATATGCTTTCCTATGGGTTACACACACCTCTTAACACACAAATTTATATATTTAGTACCTTTAGGAGTGACTTTATGGGTAAAAGTCCTTTTCTGTAAGGGGGTTTCTGTTTCACAGTCCAGAGTGTGTTTGTATGTGTGTGTGTGTTGGAATGTTGCGACCCTGTTATCTCATGCATAGGGCTGGATAGCTCTGTGGTCAAATTTTATGACCTGCCAATGAGCTCGGGTTACGGGATGCGATTCTACTGGGAGAACATTCTTCAAAAATACATTTCAGATCCAAACACTCGAAGATCATAACTGTATGATCACAACAACATTAATCACGCATACCTACAGGAAATTCAGATACCAGTCTGAGTTACACACATTTTAAGTTAGACACAAAAGGATGTTGGTGTGTGTGTGTGTGTGTGTGTGTACGTGTGTGTGTGTTCTGGAATGTCACGAGTCTGTGAGGTTGTAAAAGTCACAGGGAGTCCAGAGCTGAAATGGGGGTTTTAGAGGGGATTCTAAGAAAACAGGGTTTCCTTATGTGACTCAAATGTCCCTCGGGGGAGCCACAAAGATGCAATTTTGACCGTTCAAGCAGACTTGGAGATCAGGATTTACTAATTTGAACAGCATGTGACCGCATGTCATAGTCATTGTCGTTACACCGCCCTGGCCGCCCGAGGGAAAGTCTCCACCCTGGCCGCCCGAGGGAAAGTCTCCGCCCTGGCCGCCCGAGGGAAAGTCTCCGCCCTGGCCGTCTGAGGGAAGGTCTCCGCCGTGGCCGCCCGAAGGGTCGTCTCCGCCATGGCCGCCCGAGGGAAAGTCTCCACCCTGGCCGCCCGATGGACTGTCGTCTCCGCCCTGGTCGCCCGATGGACTGTCTGCTTCTCCCTGGCCGCCTGATGGACTGTATGTTTCGCCCTGGCCGCTGGCTAAGCCATCACCCCCTGTTCCTGTTCCCCTCCATGGACCTGGCCCCCAATCCCTCCCCCTGATCCTCCACCATTCCACCTCCCTCCTGGACTCTTGTTTTGTTTTATAGTTATGTCTTGGAGCGTCTGGTAGCCGCTCCGTAGAGGGGGGGTTATGTCCTCTTCCCCCACGGTGTCATTCACATTAGGAACTGCATTCCCCACAATCCTTGTCTGCACTCATTACTGTTCATTGCACCCAGCTGTTCCCCATCATGATTGTTAGTTTCTGCGTGTATAAATATCCTGCCTGTTTAGTGTTTGTTACAGAGTCCTTGTATATTGTCACACCACTTCTGAAGTCTGTTTTTGCTTGTTCTTGTTTGTTTCTTGTTTTTGGCCTTATTGCCTTATTGGATTTTGACCCTTGCCTGGACTAGTTTGTGAGTACGGATTTCCCAAATAAAGCTTACTCTAGGGCAATTACAGTAATAATTTTAATGATAATTACATTTTCACTCAGACATCTAAACATTATTTAATATATCTAAAAAAATAAATTAATCTGACATAGACACTTTAATCATCTCTTGTCTGGCTTATGCTACTCTGAACAATGCCTGAACGTTGTATTTTGAGCACTTATTGCATTGTTTTTGCCTCTTCACGATGACTCGCTTAATTTAGTCCTAATTTGTAAGTCGCTTTGGATAAAGGTGTCTGCTAAATGACTAAATGTAAATGAGTTTCAGAGTCGAGTCTTCTGAGGTGAGGAGAGCAGTTCATGGCTTTTCTCATATTTACACAACCATCACACACACTTTATACAGTTTGATTAAGCGACAGGCTCATTTCTGTATTGTTTTCATCGATCACAGCGATACTTGAGCGTCTTTTCTGGCGTCTTCCTTCTAAAATAAACATTTAGTGCAGCAGCAGCGAGCATGAGGAGAATATGTTGAGTACATTCAGACCTGAGCGATTTTGTGTTCGTTTGTGTGATTATTTAGTCAAGTCAAAAGTAAAAAAATAAAGAGATCTGTGAAGGGAATTAATGTGAATCGATCTCAAGTGTCATACTGGAACAGATTCTGCTAAATGCTTTACATTGAGCCTATGATGAGCCACGTGAGACATTAAAGCAATACTAATAAATATGAATAGCGTTTTATTCTTGGAACAATAGTGCTTGTGATGCTCTTTATTTGTAAAAGTTTTATGATAATTTCAGTTTCTGCGCATATAAAATGTTATTTTTTAATGATCTAACTACTTTATAGGGATTTATGTATATCATAAGATCAAACTTAAACGTACACTATGTAATTTTTTTCGCCGCTAGGGGTCGCTAACTGTAGCTACACTGGTCATAAATGAGTCCACGCTTCTTACTGATGTTCACATTCACATTTATTCTTCTCTGAGGTATCATGGAACACCGTGAAAACTAGAAGATAAACAAAACAGTTTCAAGCACAAAGCACCCAAAGCAACATTCATATACTCTTATTTCTTATGCAGACCAAAACAATGTCTCACATTTTCTTGTAAACAAAATTTAACAGGTGCTTAATAAGATAGCTCGATAATTATTACCGTGTTCGCCTGGTAGACCAGCTGTAGAATAATAGACGGGAGCTTAAAAGTTCGCTGTTCTCACCCGCCACTCTCTCTCCTCTCTGGCGCTACTCTCAATACTTCCGGGGTTAAACATGTGACTAGCAATAACCAACTTTTCTCTTCTTCATAAATTTAACAAGAGCAACGTAACAACAGTTTTAAACGTCACACTATTACTCAGGATTACAGTAAACAAAACACATTATAATTGCATTACAAAACGACTTTATCGTCGTAAGGGTTGCGCATGAACAACTTCCGGTGTAGTCATGGAAACGAGTTCACACTGGACTTAGCGTCAGCTACACTAACCTCTTACAATAACAAAGGCGTAGTTTGATGACACAACATTTGCTATCTATCTATCTATCTATCTATCTACCTATTTATCTGTCTTTCTTTCTTTCTTTCTTTCTTACTAATCTATATATCTACCTATTTATCTGTCTTTCTTTCTTTCTTTCTTTCTTTCTGTCTTTCTTTCTAACTAATCTTTCTTTCTTTCTTTCTTACTTTCTAACTATTCTATCCATCTTTCTTTCTAACTAATCTATCTTGTTTACTAACTAATCTATCTATCTTTCTTTCTAAATAATCTATTTCTTTCTTTCTTTCTTTCTAACTAATCTTTCTTTCTAACTATTCTTTCTCTTTTTTTCTTTCTTTCTAAATAATCTATCTATCTTTCTTTCTAAATAATCTATCTCTTTCTTTATTTCTTTCTAACTAATCTTTCTTTCTTACTGTTCTTTTTCTTTCTTTCTTTCTTTCTTTCTTTCTTTCTAACTAATCTTTCTTTCTAACTAATCTTTCTTTCTTTCTTTCTAACTAATCTTTCTTTCTTTCTGTCTATCCTTTTTTCTTTCTTTCTAACTAATCTTTCTTTCTTTCTAACGAATATTTCTTTCTTTCTTTCTAACTAATCTTTCTTTCTTTCTAACTAATATTTCTTTCTAACTAATCTTTCTTTCTTTCTTTCTAACTAATCCATCTTTTTTTCTTTCTTTCTTTCTAACTAATCCATCTTTCTTTCTATCTATCTTTCTTTCTTTCTAACTAATCATTCTTTCTTTCTAACTAATCTATCTATCTTTCTTTCTGACTAATCCATCTTTCTTTTTTCTTTTTACTTTTTTTTCTTTTTTCTTTCTTTCTAACTAATCTATCTTCTTTCTTTCTTTCTTTCTTTCTTTCTTTCTTTCTTTCTAACTAATCCATCTTTCTTTCTTTCTAACTAATCTATCTTTCTTTTTAACTAATCCATCTTTCTTTCTAAGTAACTAATCCACCATTCTTTTTTCTTTTTACTTTTTTTTCTTTTTTCTTTCTTTCTAACTAATCTATCTTTTTCTATATAACTAATCAATCTTTCTTTCTTTCTTACTAATCCATATTTCCCATCTTTCTTTCTTTCTAACTAATCTATCTTTCTTTTTAACCAATCCATCTTTCTTTCTAACTAACTAATCCACTATTCTTTTTTTCTTTCTTTTTTCTTTCTTTCTTTCTTTCTTTCTTTCTTTCTTTCTTTCTTTCTTTCTTTCTTTCTTTCTTTCTTTCTTTCTTTCTTTCATTCATTCTTTCTTTCTTTATTTCTAACTAATATATCTATCGGTCTTTCTAACTAATCCATCTTTCTTTCTTTCTTTCTTTCTAATCCATCTTTCTTTCTAATCCATCTTTCTTTATTTCTTTCTAACTAATGTATCTTTCTTTCTTGCTAACTAATCTATCTGTCTTTCTAACTAATCTACATTTCTTTCTTTCTTTCTTACTAATCTTGCTTTCTTTCATTCTAACTAATCCATCTTTCTTTCTAACTAATCGTTCTTTCTAACTATTCCATCTTTCTTTCTTTCTTTCTTTCTTTCTTTCTTTCTTTCTTTCTAACTAATCCATCTTTCTTTCTTTCTAACTATTCCTTCTTTCTAACTAATTTATCTATCGTACTTTAAACTTCAAACTACTTTAAACTTCTTCAAACTCTCTGGTCCGGCTTTCTCAAGCCAACTTAAAGTTTGTCTCAACAAACTTTTTTTTTCTAGTTAGTGATTGTTTTTGTGTTGTTGATGTTTTATCCAAGTCATATTGTGAGAAATTACAGTATTTTCATTCAGTAGAGTAGTTTTACAGACTTTTGTCATGTATCCTGACTCAAATAATGTGTTTCTAACAGCAAACACTCAGAATAAAGTGAGATGATCTGCTGATGATCCTGAATGGCTTGTTGAATGAGTGTTGATAGTCTGAGGCTCATCAATATTAACAGATCTGCTGAAAACACTCTTTATTTCATGACAATAGTTCCTGTTTTCACCTCATTTATTATGCTGATGTCTTCAGATCTCCTGTAAATTGACACTTAAAGCTCATTTCATTGGTGTCAGCAGACTGAGGGGATTTGTTGGCTACTATATGTACCTTATTTCTGAGTTTATGATTTTAACTGTTTTTCTTAACATTATTTATATTTGGAAGAATTTACATTAAGTTATTAATATTTTCTATATTTCTGCATGTTGTAGAATATTTGTATTAATTAAATAATTGTAATCACATCATCAGTGAAGCTCCTCCCACTGTAATCACATCATCAGTGAAGCTCCTCCCACAGTAATTCTCCAATAAATGCTGTAATTCCCATCAGCTACAAGTGAAGACATCAGAGCATCAGGAAGAGCTGAAATCTGCAAAGATTGAGTTTATTAAAGAGGACAGTGAGAACATGAGTGATCCAGAACCCTGCAGAATGAAACACACTGAAGATCCTGAAGAACAAAGAGGTTGGTGTTTATTCTTCATTCATTCATGATGCTGAAGAACATTCATGTTAGAAACATTCAAGCACTTCATCACATTTAGATAAACAGTTCAACTATGAAACGGTACAGAATGTTCTGGGTTTTCTTCAACAAATGGTCAGTAAAGGGAGGTTTGAGACATTTTTATACTGATTGTCAACATCAGATCAAGCTAAATACTATTTTATATCTGGTTCCCAATTTGCAACAACATTACCAGAAGTTTAGTCATTTTCAATATAGTTTACAATTATTATTAATATTATTATTATTATTTTATTTTTTTTGAATAGTCAGTAAACACCACGTTACTGATAAAGTTGTATTTGTCAAATATCATACAAGTTATTCATAGTTATAGAGATTCTTCTTACAGTAACTTTGGTAACAGGGTTGATGAATACAATCAATGCTACAGTTTGTGTAAAAACTGAGACAATGGATTGAGATTATTTTCTTGTCTTCCCATCATGCAGTAGAAAGAGCCCGGATGATGTCACTTCCTGTGTGTCACAGTTTTAAGAAATGCTCTGTTTTTAAAAGGAGAAAAATCATGTCAGGAGTAACAGGGTTGAGTGAAACATGTAGGACACAGATAAAGCTAATACAAATAGTTAATTTAAAGCCAGTTAAAGTTATGGCCACTCTACACTTTGAGCTTGTGAAGTTTCTACAGACGCTGCAACGGCCGTGAAATGACGTCACATTCTACGGCAGCTTTTTTACAAACATAAATTTTACATTCAAATGTTAAAATAACCAATCCACTCCACTTGAATGCTAAACGCTTGTGTTATTTCTCACAGAGTAATTCACTTGAGCTTGTGTTTCTGGTGTCCCACTTTCACAGGGTTCTCAAGTTTTATCAAAAGCTTGGAGTGAGATCACATGCGGTTAGGGGAGGAGCCCTAATGGAGCCCCGCCCCCGCCAGTCCCCGCCCCCCAATTTTACCCATTGTTCATAATTAACCAGCACAAATTGAAATGATAACAATTGGTAAATCTAATAAATGACAGATCAATTCATCACATCAAATATACTCTTTAATGTTAGGCTATATTTCAAAATTACAAATACAAAAATTACAAAAATATAACAAATTGCTCCAAACAGTTTGGAAAAACAAATATATTAAAACATATTATATAAACAAACTTTTATGTTAGATGTGATTAATCAATTTGACAGCACTAGTTTAAACATACTTTTTTTTTTTAAATGTTTGTTGTAGTATATATTTTATTATATATATATATATATATATTTTTTTTTTATATATATACATTTTTGAGTCATGAATAATATTATCATTTTCTTGAACTTATAAAAACTCTGGTACAATGCTAATTATTATCTCAAATGGTAAAATAAATTTTTGCTTTTTCCCTGACATCTTTGAAAAATACAAATGCAATGGCAATGATTAATGTATGTTTTGACAGGATATAAAATATTACCCAGAGCACTCTGCTTTAATACATGTAGCCTTAATGTAACTAGAAAGACTATTAATACAGTATAATATATAATTTAAAATAAAATTAAGAAATACATCTTCATTCCTTCCCATACCCACTAACATTTCCCTTAGTTTCAGATAACGTAAGCTAGCCGAACTGAGCCAAAGCTTCTGGCCTGGTTGCAAAGTAGTTGTAGAGTTTTTGACTGCATCAATAATAATGTATACGATGGGCTATATATTACATGTTCTAGCCTAAAAATGTTAGACGAGCTTTCTTCCAACTTACCTTCTCCATCACGACGTGTGTTCGCGCGATGTTGTTGGTTACCTAGTAACGAACGTACGGTGGCCGAGAATGTTCCGTCAACTTCCGTGTGTTCGCGCATCTAACGCAATCTGGCCGAGATACGTTCTGGCGGCAGGAAACTTAACTTTGTGTGCCTGCGCCTACAACGTTATATATAAAGCTTGCAGGACAACTTGGTTGGCATTGCCTTTTCAGCGTGAGAAATACACGGTGTGGCGTGTGAGCGTGTGAACTGGTTGAATTGCGTGTGTCTCACGGCCAATGCTTGAGACTTGAACCCTGCTTTTACATGCACATGAATGGAAGTCAGTGCAAGAAAAAGTCTAGTGTGAACGGCCATTAATAATTTAAACGGTTTTAGTAAAATAAATATCAATGTCAAAGTTGGTGTCAAAATATGGCAGTGTGATGGCTACAGCCACACAGTGTAACATCACCTCAGTTCTAAACATTTGATTATCGTTTTATTATTTCATCTCTTTAGTTGGTTGCACTGATCATTATTTACAGCCATCTAAACTATGATATTTAAATAACGAACACAATACAGTTTTTTGATTTGGTTTATTTTGCTTTACCTTTACATTGATTTACAGGGAGTGCACTAATCACATGTTTCTTTGTGTTGAGTTACCAGGGCTGCGTTCAGCCTCGACAAAACGTTGCACAACGTTTTTTAAACAGAAACGGTGATGCGTTGAACACACTGTTCTGATGACGCAAGAGTTGCAACTATGGCAGCTGAGAAGGCCATTCTTTGTGTTCTTTATGAAGTCGGAGCCTGATGAAGTCGGTATAAATATGTGTTTAATACTACAAAATATGCCCAATGTTACTGCACTTGCCGCCCAGAACAAAAGAGAACATCCCAATCGAGTGAAGGGATTTGTGGAAACTGAAATGGAAGCACACATCTTACCTAATTCAGACTAAAACACATCTATTTAGCCTCACATACTGACTTTATTTGTAGTTCATACTGTTTTAATACCCTGTATTTTCTTTCTCATTTTTAGGAAAAGCACTTAATTACCATTGTTTATTTCTATACCAAATGTCATACACTTGCAATGAAGCTAAAAATATAAACAACTACATCATTATGTTGGTATCCTATATTTTTACAATAAAACTTACGACAAACATGTCTTCTAATATCCTCAGTTGTTGCGTATACCGAGCTGCATCGAACACATTTGTAAATTACTTTCCTTGAACCCAATGTGCGAGTTCACTTTAATACTGCGTGCTTTATATACATGTTGCTGCTGATTGGACTGCAGTTCTGACACACCCACCAAACAAGAGAAAACGTATCTCAAACCCCGTTGCACGCCGTTTCCAGGAAACATGACGTTCAACCCGGAACCCGTAGCAAAACGTTGCGCACCGTTTTGAACTTGAACATGCCCCTGGACCTGTTGGGGACGGTCCCTTCCTGGTTGGGCGAAAGGAGTGGCTAAGGGCTGAGGAGACCTATATCCGGGAGCCAGCTCATTAGGCCATACCATGTCTCACCATGTGCCAGGGGGGATTTTGTCCTTAGTTAGCTCTTGAGTTCTCAAGTGTTAGTTTGTTTACCCCTTCTATGTTATTTGGTTTTGTCAAGCCGCTATATAAGCTCCCTTCTGTGTTTTTGTGGCAGGGTCAGTTTTGTTCAGTTAACTTTGTGTTATGAGTCTATGTATTTGAGTCTATATTCAGTTACTTTTTGTTGACCTCTTTTTAAGGCCTAGTTATTAATTTTGGTCTTTATGTAACTTCTCAATATTTTGGGTAATAAAACCCCCTTTTTTGAAAACAGTCTCCTGTGTCCTCTTGCCTCACTGCTTTGGTCCCTGACAGGCAGTATTGTATATTTTAATGTCATGTTAGATAATTGTGTCATTGATCAAATAGCTTTTTTACAAACACAAATTTAACATATAAAAAATAATAATAATTAAAAATTTTAAACAATCCACTCCACCTGAATGCTAAACGCATGTGTTATTTCTCACAGGGTAATTCACTTGAGCTTGTGTTTCTGGTGTCCCACTTTCACATGCGCATCAATGGAAGTCAGTGCAAGGAAAAGTCTAGTGTGAACGGCCATTAATAATTACAACGTTTTAGACAAATAAATATCAATCTCAAAGTTGGTGTCAAAATATGCCAGTATTGTATATTTTAATGTTAATATCATGTTAGATAATTGTGTCATTTATCAAATATATTTAATAGTTCTTGCTAAAGTAACAAGGGATTCGTGCCTATAATGTTTTAAAAATAATAATTGGAAGATAAATTTACCTCATTCATGGAAAGTTTCAAGGACATATAATCAATTTATAAAAAGGCATCAAATTATCGTAATATTTTATAACAGTTGTCTACTTTCTACTATTACATCAGGGCTCACTTTCATGTCCTTTCACTTTATATTTCTCTCTTTTAATTATTTTGATGTTCTGAAAATGAAATTAATAATTTTCTCTTTGATTTCAGACCTGATGGAAGAGAGTGAGGAGAGTGAAGAACTGAGAGAAGTGAAGGAGGAGAGTGAAGAACTTCGTAAAGTGAAGGAGGAACATCATGTCAAACCTGGAGGAAAACCCTTGAGTCGCTCAAAGACTAAACAGACATTTTTAAAGAAAAGAAGAGCCAAGAAATATTTCACCTGCATTCAGTGTGGAAAGAGTTTCACAAAGAAAGGAAATCTTGAGCAACACATGAGGATCCACACTGGAGAAAAGCCGTTCACATGTGATCAATGTGGGAAGAGTTTCACATACAAAACTAATCTAGATGCGCATAGAAGAGTTCACACCGGAGAAAAGCCGTTCACATGTGATCAGTGTGGGAAGAGTTTCACAACCAAACACAGTCTTGAGATTCACATGATGATCCACACCGGAGAGAAGCCGTTCTCATGTAATAAATGTGGGAAGAGTTTCACATACAAACAAAGTCTTGAGATTCACAAGAGGATCCACACCGGAGAAAAACCGTTCTCATGTGATCAGTGTGGGAAGAGTTTCACAACCACCAAACAAAGTCTTGAGATTCACATGAGGATCCACACCGGAGAGAAGCCGTTCACATGTGATCAGTGCGGCAAAACATTTATTTGTGCATCAGCCCTGAAGAAAGACCTAACAGTTCATACGAAGGAGAAGCCACATTCATGTACTGTATGTGGGAAGAGTTTTTCACTGCTGCCAACTTTACATAGACATGAGAAAATTCACACTGGTGTAAGAGAGTACATGTGCTTTGAGTGTGAGAAGACTTTTACTACAGCAAACTGTTTAAAACTGCACCAGAGAATTCACACTGGAGAAAAACCTTACAAGTGTTCACACTGTGACAAGAGATTCAGTCAGCCATCATCTCTGAAAAGACATGAGATGATCCACAATGGAGAGAAGCCGCACACTTGTTCACACTGTGACGAGATTCAGTCGATCAGAACATCTGAGATCACATGAGAGGATCCACAGCAGAAAGAAGCCACACACGTGTGATCAGTGCGGGAAGAGTTTCTCTATTAAAAGTGACCTGAAGCGACACATGAAGATCCATGCGGTGGAGAAACCACATATGCAGTATTTAGTTTGATCAAACTCTTCAGCTGTGTTCCTGTAACTCTTCATCTCGTCTCTCTCTGCTGTGATCATGAAATACCGCAGTATGATGATAATCAACAGAAGAAGACAAACCAGCCCGAGACTCACGGTTATTAAAACCATCACCACACACCAGCTATAAGTGGAGATCAGTGTTGCCAGACGTACGATAATTATCGTATTTGTACGATAATTTTGACCTCTGTTCGATTTACGATCAATAATGAAAAAATCCCATAATGTACGATAATTTCAGAATTGTGTGACACTTCAAATGATGGTGGTTGTAATCATTGGGCTTCTATACTCATTGATCTAGCTGTGGATTCTACGTCTACCGTGAGAAGAACCTGAATACGCGTGTCTTTCATCTCATCTCACGTTATGTGTTCTTGGCCAATCATCGTGGAGAATGACTCTCTCATGAGCACAAGTTAATGTTCTTTTTGTATATTGTATACAAAGTTGTGTATCATTAACATGTCATCTCTGTATGTTTTGCAAGAAGAAGAAAAAAGTAAAAAAAAAAAAAAGTGTTCTTTCCGCTTAATTCAGTTTTTTCCAAGCTGAGGTTGATATTTTAGCAAAAAAGTAGTTTTCATGTCGTGTCAAAAAGTTGTTGGCCAATAAATAGCTGTATTCTGTACGTTTGACTTGTGTACGATAATTTTCTTCCAAATACGATCATTTTGAGCTTCTGGTACAATACTTAGACATTTCCAATCTGGCAACACTGGTGGAGATGGAGTGATTTGACTGTGACTAACTTACACAGAAGAGATTGTGTTGCTCAGCACATGGCAATTACACTGAACTAACACTGGATATAGATCGCAATGTCGCATCTTTGAGTGATCAACTAGAAAAGTAAGCTTTTAATATGGTTAATTAAGGTTAATACGAATCCATTTCAGTGTCAGTAGTTTATTTTTCCTAATTGTCTTTATCCTTGCTGCTTTATAAAGTGTGTGTGTTTCTAAAATCTGTGTGCTTTAGATGGCTTTTTCATCTCCATGGAAGAGAAGAGCTGTTCTGATAGCAGAATAGGGCTGTCACAATTCCTCGATAAAAATGGAGTATTAGATTTGACAATAGTTCAACATCTTTAGTGCACAAACTTTCTCTGACAAGAACATTTTTACAATATCTTTGGTTCACGTATAGGCAAACCCCCCCACCTCGTGTCATCACGCATCTCGGTCCATGCGCACAGGTACCCCAAAGCAATCAATGACCAGTTCCGAGTCCAAAACACTTCCCGAAAGCCATGTCTCTGTAATCGCCAGTAAACACGCATCTCTAAATTCATGCTGGAAACGTGGGCTTGCAGCTCATCAGTTTTATTTAGAAGTGACTGGGCATTTGATAGAATAATAGAAGGCAGGGGATCCGGGAGAAAGATTGTTTTCTCAGTCTTTGAAGTACGCCACCTCGCTTAACTCGCTTCCTGATCTTGCGGGGTAGCTCACCGGTAAATTCCCCTTTTCCTTTTCCTATCGATTGATCATATGTTGTCTGTGAATTTTTAATATAATTTTTTGTGTAAAGAATGCTACAATTTAGCGGGTAGAAGTTTGATACGGTTAGACTTTGTGTGTGAGCACTTTGTGGACTACAACTCTTCGCTGCTTTCGACGCGTTTGAAACGTCACCACCACTAGCACACGGACACTAGCTCACGGATCCCGCTAAACATGGCTGTGTCTTTGGTGCACTTTACCGCCTTCTTTCAGGGAGAGGACAAAATCGTTGAGGTTGGCGAAAACCACGGGTAAGTCAACTTTATGGGGTGACGTCACATAGGCGACATGTAGTCTTTCTCGTTATGTCTTTTCCACAACTGCTAGCCGAAGAATCATGCCATATACTGTCAAACTCGTAACATGAAAAATTATATAAAAAATTCACAGACAACATATGTTCACATTCATGGCACAATTCAAACGGGACCAGAAAATAATTATTTTCTCCCATTCACGATTTTTCAACCTAGAGGTCCACTTGGGGTTTTACGGATGGGCGGGACTTACCAGCTCTATAGGGTGAGAAGCTCGGTCACTCGGGAGGAGCTCAGAGTAGAGCCTCTGCTCTTCCACATCGAGAGGGGCCAGCTGTGGTGGCTCGGGCATCTTTTCCGGATGCCTCCTGGACGCCTTCCCGGGAAGGTGTTCCGGGCATGTCCCACTGGGAGGAGACCCCGGGGAAGACCTAGGACACGCTGGAGGGTAGGGCTGTAGATACACTAATCTCACGATACGATACACGATATTCAGCTCACGATACGATATATATCATGATATTCAGCCAACGATACGATATATATCATGATATTCAGCCAACGATACGATTCGATACGATTCGATATAATACGATACACTTACATCATTTTCTGAAAGATTTAAAGGGGACAGAGTGATTTTGGTGAGATCTTGTGAGTGTTACATTTACTTGAATTGAATTAATTGAACTGAAAACTTAAAACATTAATTACAAAATATATGTCTCTGACTGGACAGAGAGTCTACAGCTTGCAAATACTGGACAAAATGAATCAAAGATGTGTTGAGAAAATTAGTTCCATTTATTGAAACAGTGCAAACTGTAGCATACAAGCCTTTGAAAAGTAAATAAAGTGCAGTATTGCAATTAACAATGGAGTTAAAAAGTGCAGCAAGTGACCTGTTCTGAACAGTTTCTTTGACAGCTTTTTTAGCTTGACACTGAACATATGAGGTAGCCAGTTTAGCCACCAGGTAAGTAAACATAGTACCATGGCTTTTCCAAAACATCCAACTATTCAAGTCACTAAGAAGAACATTTAAACATTTAACTTAAAATGTACCCGTCTTAGCCGAGTAGTTTAAGGCCTTTAGGCCTACAAGTATGTGAGGTAGCCAGTCTAGCCAGCAGAAAAGAAACATAAATCATGGCAGCCAATAATTCAAGTCCATAGGAGCAACATTTAAGCCAACTTAAAAGTGTACCCATCTTAGCAGAGTAGCTTAAGGCCTTAAGTGAACACTAAACAGAAACTCTCCTCTCCTCATAACTGCAGACCAAGTGATCTACAGATGGTGGACAACCAGAATGAGACTTTTACCGCCGCCGTTCCCGTGGCGGCAAAATTGGGATGTGTAATTGCTGCCTTTTACCGCTGAGTGGCGCTGTAATCACAGACTTTGAAAAGTGTCAGTTTATTCTCTTTATGACTTAATCTGCCGCGGCAGTAATCTGAGCTGAGGTCACAGATAAATTCAAGATAAATATTGTGGTTAAACGAATTCAAATTCATTAAATTTAAACAACGTAGACACACGTTAACATTGTGTGCCCAGTTTTTCTATAATTTAGAAAGGCTATGTCAATAGGTTACTTGTCATTTACTTCGTGTTATTTTAATGTGTTTGTAGATTTATTAACTGAAACATAACAGTGAAATAAATTTAAATAATTTACCGTAAAATTAAAACATTTTCAGGACTTGCAGTTACTAACCGATGTTAGTCGGTTTAGCATTCTTTGTTATATTCAGAATTAAATAGGCTTACATGTTGTTATGATTATCAATTGAATTCTTTAATAAATAATCAACCACAATGCCAATTACTGCCGCAGAAAAAATAAACCAGTCGAATTTCAAAGTCGTTCGCGAAATGACTATACCGGGTGGCGCAAGTGACAGGGCAAAACAGCAGCAACTGCGGCATTTTAAAAGGTAAGTTTCCTATCTGTTTATTTTTTAAAAAATAATAATAAAAAACATGGCGCAAGATCTTGTAAAAAAAAAAAAAAAAACTTTTTTCATTATTTGAACAAAAATGAGACTAATTGAATATGTAAAAATATAAACAAACAAAGCAGAGAATAAAACAGACTTTTAGGGAAAAAATATAGGCCTATTATGCTACAACAGAATTGGTTAAAGGGGTCATATAATGGTACATGCACTTTTACAAGTTGATTGCACTGAAATGTCTGTTGGCAGTGCCTGTACACAACCATCCTATCATGATTAAAATCCATCCAGTGGTTTTGTTTTAATCTCCTTATATGTTTGACCATCTCTGAAATCAAGCCGTTCGATATTGTGACGTCATAAGATCGTACGCCCCTCCCGCGATTGTGATTGACAGCCGTGCTTCAACACAAGACCCGCCCTGAGCAAGCTGTGACAGCCGTCGTCATAGTAGTCTGCCATTGTTGATATGCTGGAGTAGAATGGCGTCTACACGATTGTGGTGTTCTGTTCTTAGATGTAATAAGGAACACAGCAGTCATTTGGATGTTCCTAAATCCGAGCCGTTGAAGAAGCAGTGGCTGAGTTTTGTTTTTGAAGCGATATGCCCAAAGGATTGACGCGGGGATTCCCTCACGGGGATTCCCGTCTGTGCTTTCATGTTTACGCTAATCATTTCACACCAGACAGCTTTACAAACGAGAAAAAACGGATCGGTACCAACGTGTTACTGCTGAACCTCCAGAAGATGTGAGTGTAATGTTTTATTAACCTTTATATTAGTATTTATATTAATCTTTGCGAAATTTGCAAACCTTGCTGCAGGCTTCACGATGAATGCATCTAAGGTTTACACTCAGGGTACATTACAGCATGTTTTCTATGTACGACGTTCTCAATATAATTCATAATCCCACGTTTATAATGAACAACGCGTGGTTATTGTGTTACAAACGGTGTACCCACAGAACAGAGGGGCGGGGTGAGCAAAGCTCATTATCATTTAAAGACACATGCACTGAAACGGCGTGCTGAAAACAGAGCTGTTTTTGACCAGCTAAAATTAGTGTTTTCTTACAATACTAATGAGAATTTTTAATTAAAGTATATTACAAACTTTTAATTTAGACCCTAAAGAATCATATTAGCTTGTACAAAAATGGCATTATATGACCCCTTTAACATTAACGAAAGCAAAATATGTAAAAATACATTTCAAACAAAAATGGTGTAGCAATATTTTAGAACTCCTATAGCCTATATTAAATATTTATATTTATAAAATAAAATTACCATTCATTTCCATTTTACATTAGGGACAATTTTTATCCAACAGAATGGCTGAATTTACATCTGCATAATAATAATAATAATAACTAGATGCGAAAGTTCGTCGAGACAAACTTTAAGTTGGCTTGAGAAAGTTTGGACCAGAACGTTTTTTGCTAGGCGGTTGCTAGGATTTTATGGGTGGTTGCTATGGTGTTCCTAGGGTATTTTGGGAGGTTGCTAGGGTGTTCTGGGTGGTTGCTAGGTGGTTGCTAGGGTGTCCTGGGTGGTTGCTAGGGTCTTTTGGGTGGTTGCTAGGTGGTTGCTAGGGTCTTTTAGGTGGTTGCTAGGCGGTTGCTAGGGTGTTCTGGGTGGTTGCTAGGGTTTTTTGGGTGGTTGCTAGGGTATTCTGGGTGGTTGCTAGGCGGTTGCTAGGATATTTTGGGTGGTTGCTAGGGTCTTTTGGGTGGTTGCTAGGGTGTTCTGGGTGGTTGCTAGGTGGTTGCTAGGGTGTCCTGGGTGGTTGCTAGGGTCTTTTGGGTGGTTGCTAGGCGGTTGCTAGGGTGTTCTGGGTGGTTGCTAGGGTGTTTTGGGTGGTTGCTAGGGTCTTTTGGGTGGTTGCTAGGTGGTTGCTAGGGTCTTTTGGGTGGTTGCTAGGCGGTTGCCAGGGTGTTCTGGGTGGTTGCTAGGGTATTTTGGGTGGTTGCTAGGGTATTCTGGGTGGTTGCTAGGGTCTTTTGGGTGGTTGCTAGGCGGTTGCTAGGGTGTTTTGGGTGGTTGCTAGGGTCTTTTGGGTGGTTGCTAGGCGGTTGCTAGGGTGTTTTGGGTGGTTGCTAGGCGGTTGCTATGGTGTTCTGGGTGGTTGCTAGGGTATTCTGGGTGGTTGCTAGGCGGTTGCTAGGGTGTTTTGGGTGGTTGCTAGGGTGTTTTGGGTGGTTGCTAGGGTATTCTGGGTGGTTGCTAGGCGGTTGCTAGGGTCTTTTGGGTGGTTGCTAGGGTGTTCTGGGTGGTTGCTAGGCGGTTGCTAGGGTGTTATGGGTGGTTACTAGGATGTTTTGTGTGGTTGCTATGGTGTTGCTAGGGTATTTTGGGTGGTTGCTAGGGTGTTTTGGGTGGTTGCTAGGATATTCTGGGTGGTTGCTAGGTGGTTGCTAGGGTCTGTTGGGTGGTTGCTAGGGTCTTTTGGGTGGTTGCTAGGGTCTTTTGGGTGGTTGCTAGGGTATTCTGGGTGGTTGCTAGGCGGTTGCTAGGGTGTTCTGGGTGGTTGCTAGGGTCTTTTGGGTGGTTGCTAGGCGGTTGCTAGGGTCTTTTGGGTGGTTGCTAGGCGGTTGCTAGGGTGTTCTGGGTGGTTGCTAGGGTGATTTGGGTGGTTGCTAGGGTATTCTGGGTGGTTGCTAGGCGGTTGCTAGGGTCTTTTGGGTGGTTGCTATGGTATTCTGGGTGGTTGCTAGGCGGTTGCTAGGGTGTTCTGGGTGGTTGCTAGGGTGTTTTGGGTGGTTGCTAGGCGGTTGCTAGGATATTTTGGGTGGTTGCTAGGGTGTTTTGGGTGGTTGCTAGGCGGTTGCTAGGGTGTTTTGGGTGGTTGCTAGGGTGTTTTGGGTGGTTGCTAGGGTATTCTGGGTGGTTGCTAGGCGGTTGCTAGGATATTTTGGGTGGTTGCTAGGGTGTTTTGGGTGGTTGCTAGGGTGTTCTGGGTGGTTGCTAGGCGGTTGCTAGGGTATTTTGGGTGGTTGCTAGAGTATTCTGGGTGGTTGCTAGGCTATTTTGGGTGGTTGCTAGGGTCTTTTGGGTGGTTGCTAGGCGGTTGCTAGGGTATTTTGGGTGGTTGCTATGGTATTCTGGGTGGTTGCTAGGGTCTTTTGGGTGGTTGCTAGGCGGTTGCTAGGGTGTTTTGGGTGGTTGCTAGGGTGTTTTGGGTGGTTGCTAGGGTATTCTGGGTGGTTGCTAGGCGGTTGCTAGGATATTTTGGGTGGTTGCTAGGGTGTTTTGGGTGGTTGCTAGGGTGTTCTGGGTGGTTGCTAGGCGGTTGCTAGGGTGTTATGGGTGGTTACTAGGATGTTTTGTGTGGTTGCTATGGTGTTGCTAGGGTATTTTGGGTGGTTGCTAGGGTCTTTTGGGTGGTTGCTAGGCGGTTGCTAGGGTGTTTTGGGTGGTTACTAGGATGTTTTGTGTGGTTGCTATGGTGTTGCTAGGGTATTTTGGGTGGTTGCTAGGGTATTTTGGGTGGTTGCTAGGCGGTTGCTAGGGTGTTTTGGGTGGTTGCTAGGGTGTTTTGGGTGGTTGCTATGGTCTTTTAAGGTGGTTGCTAGGCGGTTGCTAGGGTGTTTTGGGTGGTTGCTAGGGTCTTTTGGGTGGTTGCTAGGATATTTTGGGTGGTTGCTAGGGTGTTCTGGGTGGTTGCTAGGTGGTTGCTAGGGTGTTCTGGGTGGTTGCTATGGTATTCAGAGCGGTAGATAGATAGATACACACACACACACACACACACACACTCAGAGTTTATGAGTTTAGAGTTTATAAGTGTATAAATTGATGAGTTTATAAGTGTACAAGTTTTTGAGTTTAGAGTTTATAAGTTTAAATGAGTTTAGAGTTCAGAGTTTATTAATTTATGAGTTTAAGAGTTCATAAGTCTATGAATTCATGAGTTTATTAGTTAATTAGTTATTCAATTTAAGTTAATTAGTTTATAAGTGTATGAAATTAGAGTTTATTAGTTTAAATGAGTTTCATTGGCTAATATATATAGAATGGCAGTTTGATTTAGTTTTCAAGGGATTTAGATTTGAATTTTTGTCGGTTGGTGAGTTTGAATTTTTTTAGAATGCCCAATGTTAAGTCAATGGGACTTTTTCCGAGTTTTGATCGTCATTTGTAGGAAAACCGTAAGTCCGATCAGTCTGAAAAGATATAGCATAAAACTTCAGATCAGTTTGAGTGTCTGAGCCGAGTTTGGAGTATGTAGAGTTAAAGCTCTAGGGCGAGTTTGAGTCAATAGTTTCCACAGAAGAATAATAATAAGTTTAAATAGGATTTCAATATGTTGGCTTTCTCAAGCCAACTTAATAATAATAAATAAATAAACACAAAAAACAGCACAAGGTTTTGTAAAAACACTTTTTTATTTTTTCGACACATAATTTCGTTAGCTACAAAAATAGTAGCTACAATATAATTTGTTAATTTTGACACAAGCAAAATGTAAATATGTACTTTTTTTTTTTAAAACATAATTTTTTTTATTTTATATATTTTTTTTATTTAAAGAATTCTAACTTTAAAATGGAGATGACTACCATATCTAATATTGTAGACGTCGGTGAGCAATAGTATTCCTCGGGGAGCGTAGAAATTCGTTCACCCTGTCCTTGATCCGCTTGCCGTCACAGCTAGCCATGCGGGGGAATCTCTGGGCAACTGAATTAGTTATAAAGTGCCTTACGTTCACAGGCAGTCCACGTTTGCCTCTCGACTCGAACCATCCCAGTTTGTTGTGGATGCCCACTCTTTACTACACGATAAACACAATGCGTGCAATCACACACACTTAGAACACACATTTTACGCCATTGAATGTCACACAATAGGAAAGAAGACTTTGGAAATATGTACGTTAATATTAATGTTAGTAGGGTCGGTTGTGAGTCGGAACCCCCCCCCCCCCCCCCATACTGTTTAGCCTGCCTCATCTCAGGAGCTGGCTTGAGTTGGCTTAAAGTGGGGGAGGGAACTTATTTTGCATCTGAATGATATGTGACATTCTAAAACATTTAACGCGTGACGCACACAAACACAAGTGAGAAATATTTTTTATCTTATCATAAACATTGACTGGTTTATATATATAAACATAAACTAGCCAATGTTTATTATAAGATAAAATGAAAAATGTTTCTCAGTTGTGTTTGTGTGCGTCATTAGTGAAATGTTTTAGAATGTCACACAACATTCAAATGCAAAGTATGCGCCCTCCCCCACTTTAAGCCAACTCAAGCCAGCTCCTGAGATAATGTTAATATTAACATTAATATTAACGTACATATTTCCAAAGTCTTCTTTCCTATTGTGTGACATTCCAACGCGTAAAATGGCGTACCTTGCCCGCAGATCACCAGATCTCAACCCGATCGAACTGGTTTAGCACGCACTAAAAGAGTTCGTCAGACGTGAGGCTAAGCCATGGAACAAAGACGAGCTTCTTCAGGCCATAGTGACTTTCTGGAGAGATCGCCTGACAAAAACAGCGTGCAATAACTACATCGATCACCTTCAGAAGGTTTTGCCGGCGGTGGTACAGCGCAACGGGGGTTCTACTGGAATGTAGAAATGTAAAATAGGCCTATTGAATTGTTTTCAATATTTTTCTATTGAAATGTTTTGTATTTTATATTTCATTCATTAAAGAAACCTATGCTGACCACAACAACGCGGGACTACTGTATTTCATTCTTAAATATCATACATAACGCAAAATCCAAATGCTGCTTCCTGGCATATGTTAGCTAATAGCAAGTCAATGTTTGAATTAATTTACAATAATTTAGTTTCATTTATTTCAGTGTTAATGTTTGAGTTAAAAAATCCTCTACAAATTAAATTAACACAAAGTCGGCTATAAGAGTCCTTTATAGGCTACGTAAAAAAGCAAAGGGCTTACAGTCTTAACATTTAGGCTACTTTGCTTAAATTCGATACATTTATTTTCAGTAGGGCCTAATACATTTGTAGGGATGTAATTTCAGTATGCTTTACCAACGCTATGTATTCAATTAAAGTTCCAAGAGGTCTGGTCTCTATATTTCCTTCCCAGCTGACACTAATATGCAAGTGCACAGGAAAAATCACAACTTGTGCTTGCTGCGAACGCAAGTTATTTAAGGTGTCTCAACTGTACACAGTCTACCCTACAGTGTGAATTCATTACAAGGTTTCATTTAATTAAATTATTGTGCAGCCATTTGTACAAATAGAGTCTATAGGCCTACTATACTGTTGTAGCCATTAAATAATCTCATTTAGTATCATATTTGTTAAAATATTATAATGCTATTTTTTTCCATCTATGTTGAATATGAAAAGTGAACAGCACGAGTAAGATATCGCATTATATCGAGAGATGGATATGGAGTGGGTCAGACATGATTTTGACCACTTCATTAAGTTTTGTTTAGTAGAAAACCTTTCTTTAAAGTGAATTTCGTTTTCTATAAATTGTATCTTAATTTTAATCAATTTTTCATCAACCAGTTGCCTGGATTGAATAAGTAAGAGAAGCAAATATAACAGACACTAATCATGGAGGCGCCCGCGCGGTCACTTGCATTGCACGTCAGCTGGAGCGCATCTCATCCTCCTAACTTAACGAAACTCAGCGTATGCCTCACACAGACATGATAAATACATCAAATACACAAAGCTTGAAATGTCTTCAAACGAAATAATTCAAAACGAAAAGAAAAAGGCTACTCTCTGATTATGTCTTTATGTGCATTTCTCTCTAGGTGCGTTCACTACAAATATGGCGATCGTCAACTTCATCTTTGCAGTCGACACTGTCAGAAAACACTAGTTTATTGATAAAAATCAATGCACGCATCACCGGATTTACAAATACACATCTTGCTTGTTGCACGCACACATATTATGTCGAAAAAACGAAATATTATGTTGAAATAAACATCTTTTAGAATATTTGATTAAATGCTGATTGTTGCGCTCGTTCAATTTAATAAAATTAAAACTTTAATTGTGATAATTAAAATAATTGAAAATTAAATATTTAGTGGCCAAGTTTTGCTAATTTATTATAAGGGCTATTATATGCCTATTGCCTATATTAAGTAGGTCATATTAAGACAAGGCATATATTAAGTTATTTTAGCTGTTATGAGAAAAATAAATCTAACGAAATCTAAAATCTAAATCTAAAAAAAAATTCTAACGCCAATTCAACATGCCAGAATAAAACCTGATTTTTGAACAATGCGTAACGCCACTCGGCCTGGTGTGCCAAAACACTACTTTTTAAACTTCAATGTTTAATTCAAAACAATCTCAGAACGTATTGTGACATTTTTTTAAAGCAGTAGCCTAGCCTATATACATTAAGGGCATTGAAACCAGGATCTTAACTAAAACGCGTTCCGCGTAATCTCTCAAAAATTATGCCACACTACTCCATGTATTTTTTTTTTTAAGGACTGCTTTTGAAATCACTATAAATTACTATGCAATTGTATCGCTCACGAGAGCTCTTCATTTATCTAATTCCTCAATAGAATAGTAAAAATATTCAGCGTCATTGCTCCTAATATCGTCTATATTTTAAACTTTTGATTCTATTTTTTCAGTTCTAAAATTGATTCCATCTTTGGTTCTATTCTGTTGTAGCCTAATAGGCCTATTTATATATATGAGAAATATGCCTATTAGGCTTAGGGTTTTATATTTAACCCACTTACATTTTAAAAAACGGCAATTGCTGCTGTTTTGCACAATGTCCCTTTGCGCCACCTGGCGGTCATTTCGGGAACGACTTTGAAATGCGGCTGGTTTATTTTCGCCGCGGTGATTTCGCCGCGGCAGCTGGCGCGGCGGTAATAGGCATTCTGGTTGTCCACCATCTGTACATTGTCTTCAGATTTTTGTTCAGGAATAGAATCTGATCAACGTGCTCTGGGAGAAGTGCACTTCTCTGAGCAGTGATGATATCTTCGGTGGTGGAAAAGACCCTCTCTGAGGAAACACTAGTGCCAGGGACACAGAGGTACCTTTTAGCAAGTTGTGACAAGAGTGGATACTGATACGGGTACTCCTTCCACCAGACCAGTGGATCTTCTTTCACTTCCAGGAGATCTGCCTCCTTGTAGCGGGTCATCTGCTCCTTGGCCTCGTCCTCTTGGGTATTTGTCTTGGGTCGTGCTGCACCACCACTGTATCGTTCACCAAGAAGGGCAGCCAGTGGACAAGACGGCCTTGGATTCCTGGGTGGAGGACGCTGGCCTTCAAATAAATAAGCAATAAAAACAAAAAAGCATTACTTATAGTTATGCACATTCCATAATTCCTACACAGAGGTTCAGACAACACAGTGCGCTTCACTGGATAATGATGGGTGATACTGACCTTGACTGCTCTCTCCTTCCATAAATTGCTCTGCTTCATCTACAGCGTCTTCTTTAGAGCGTCTTCTTTACATCCCCTCATCATCAGCACGAGCATTTGCTGTCCCCTCTTCATCCACACTCCAAAGTGACTAAATTACTGAATTTAATTACTATATTTAAAATATGCCTTTAAACCTGTTAATGATTTGCCTTTTAAACTTTGAACAATGCATTATTTAGGCCTATGCTTACTCTCGCCAGGAGATGGCGGATAGGGTACAAGGCCAAAGGTTAAACCTAGCAGTACCATCACTGCCTTACCTCTGATGGCTGCATGCTCAGTCTTGCAGCCTCTACAATCAGTCCATCATAAACTTCCTGTCTTTCTTTGAATCTTGGATCCATCGCTGAACATGCATGAAGAGTTGCCTTGAGGTCAATATACCTCTTCTGAAGATCTCCAGCCATGGCAACCTTCATCTCTTTTATGACTGCAGATTCACCTTTGATCGGTTTCAGTCTGTTGATCAGTGTGTCCTGGAGGGGTGCGACGACTGACAGTGAGGGGGTCTTCTCCTTGGACATGTACTGTGTAGCCTCCTTCATGGGCTTCAGCGCGATGACTACTTCTTCAGCTGTTGTCACGTCTGACTCAGTCAGTGTGCACAGATCCTTCTCGGTCTTCCTGACTTCACTCGAGAGCAGGGCTCTGCAGATGGCCGGTTGTTGCTCCAGGAATCTTTCCAACATGTCATGCACACTATTCCACCCTTAGTTAAATAAAAGAAATATACTTTATTTATAGACCTATAGCGCCCTTCACACTTCACAGCATGCTTTACATAAATGACTAAACAAATTAGTAATAAAAAACAAAATAAACTATTGAAAAGTAACCACACACTAACCTGGTAACCACATCCGTCATCAGCTTGTGCTCTGGTAGTCGTAGAAGCCTCTGTTTCTCTTTCAGCATGTGGTTGGCTGTGGTGCTCCATCTGAAGAAATTCACAATGCGTCTCACCCTTCCCACCAGGCGTGCGACTGCTGTGATTTTGAGGGCACGTTGTGCAGCCAGATTTAGTGTGTGAGCGTAGCATTTGAGATGAAGTGTGAATGCTGCCTTCTCAGCTGCGATTGTCATATTTGACGCATTGTCAGTGACTATTACTGGATCCTTTTCTGTGATTCCCCTCTCAGATGTTCTGCCAGGTTGTGTCTGGTGTGGCTCTCAGGCATTTCCCTGGTTTGTAAAACATACGTAAAGAGCTCCCATTCCTCATTGATAAAGTGGGCCGTGATGGTGACATATGCTTTAGTTGTTCGCAAGGTCCAGCCGTCGCACGTGTGCCCTTGTCTGAGCGTACAGCCTGGGAATGCAAACCTTGGTGAGGTCTTCGCGGGTTGAAATTGGTGGTATTTCCAGAGTGTTTCATGTTTGTCTCACACAGCTTGCAAACCGCGATGCTTCTGTCTAAGTCGTCGCTTTCCTTCTTCTTTTTAAACCCATAAGTGCTAAGTGCTCCCACATATCTGCTTTAAAGCATGAAGGATCTGCTTAAGGCGGGAATACACTGTGCGATTTTCGTCCGATTTTGAGCCGAATTCTGACTCGTGCGACTCTTTTTCGGGTCGGGACGATTTTCAGCTTTGTCGTGCGTCGTTTGTTGTGCAGTGTTCATGCAGTGTACACGGAGAAACGAGAGCCGTGTGAATCAGGCTGTGATTCAGTTAAATAAATATGCACTATTTTTTTCCCCCTCTCGCCACAACAACGCTTTAATTGTTTACATGTGTAGCAAAACGTGGCTCGTCTAATAGTGACTATGCCACCCCGAATTACCGGGGAAATAATTCAATAAACGGAACACAAGTCCGTTTGCTCAGAAGAGGCAGGAGGCCTGAGTTCACATTTAAACAAACAATTTTTATTAAAGAAAACAATTAAACAAATAATAACTCACAATAAGTTGTCTCGATCCGTAAACAAAAAGACAAACAAAAGACGACAAGGAATGTAGATCACTGCAGGGGCTGAGGCCCCCGAAAAGCAGGCTAGCTATAGCTGCATACGGCAAGGAAAACACAATTTGAAAAATCACACTCCACTACAAATTGTGATCAGAAATAACACAACACTAATAACACCTAATTAAGGTGAAGGCCGTGCAGCTACCACCACTAGCCTGCTTCCAGGAAAACTCAGCTCCTGCGGAATACAGAAAAAAAGAAATAAAGAAACATTCCACTTAAAGGGGGGGTGAAACACTCAGTTTCAGTCAATCTCATGTTAATCTTGAGTACCTATAGAGTAGTACTGCATCCTTCATATCTTCAAAAAGTCTTTAGTTTTATTACATTTATGAAAGAAAGATAGGCTGTACCGAGTCTTTCCGGAAAAAAAACGAGCGGCTGGAGGCGTGCCGTGCGGGCGGAGCTAAAGCTGTGCTTATGCGCAGATAGCTAACAACACAGAGACATTTGAAGCAGACAAGCAGTTTTACTCACCGCCTGTGGTTCCAACGCACAACCGTGAACCTTTATCGTTGGGACTGCTCCATCCTTAAGCATTAGACGATCTGCAAATCCGGCGTCGAACTGGGCTTTGTTTATAAAACAATCATCGGCGAAATGCAGGTAACAAACAAACAAGAACACAACTCTGTTGATGCTCTGGAAAAACAAACTCCATCCACTGGTCCCTTAACGCCGGGTTCTTTGGGAATCTGTGCAGGGTTGTCTTGCCCTGGCAACCAAAAACCCACTTGGTGACATTGACTTCCCTAAAGCCGAGCACAGCGCTTTGATGGGCGTACTGCTGTGCTTTCGCTCTCTCGCTCTAGTCTACAGGTGCGCGCACGCCCTTCCAGGAGAAGTGCCCTTAGGACCCATATAAGGAAATTCCGCCCCATCTGACGTCACACAGGGCCATACTCGAAAAAAACTTTCCGAAACTTGTGACAAACCGGAAGGAGCATTTTTGGTACAGAAATACTCCCTTCAAACGTACAATTTAATTTTTGAAACTTTGTCCATGTTTAGCATGGGAATCCAACTCTTTAACAGTGTAAAAAACTCAGTATGCATGAAATAGCATTTCACCCCCCCTTTAAACCAAGACAGAACACAACAACAACAACAATTTATGCCAAAAAAAAAATACATTCAAGACAACGCGGTCACGTCACCTAAGTCACATAATCAGTCAAAGAAACTACACAGATGACGGGACCATTTGGATGTGATCGATCCATGCAATACATCAGAGGTGGACAGTAACAAAGTACATTTACTTGAGTACTGTTTTTGCTGGATTTTTTTCACATAGCAGCAACATAAACTTAAATTACTCCGTCATTTATGGTTATACAGAAAAAAGAAATATAAAAAAATAATCTGTGATATTTCTACTTTTGTATGTGTCCACTTACAATCAAATCAAAACATTGTGCTTTTGTAAAATAAAGAAAATAAACAGGGTGTGCGTTCTGCCTCTCCGTCGCGGTGAACTTTTTTTTCTTGAGCACGTCTATAAACTGAAACAAAACTCAGCGAATACTTCTCACACATTTATGAGCCATATACCTTTATACACATTTAAGTGTGTCCTTTTAAATGATCGGATTCAAACTGAAAACAAATATTCTCTGTTTAAGTAATTTGTATAAAACCAACAGGATGTCCAGTATCTCAAACGCTTGCTAATTACTTTTTAATTCGACACGCCCACTCGCGCAAAAGAGATTCACATGCAAATCTCCACATGGAACGCGAACGCCCTCGTTACCTCAAACACAAAACACCAAAACACTTCACAAGTCTCTGCTTTTCGTCGAGTTTGGAAGACACGTCTGAGCTTACATTGGATTTACCTAAGAAGAAGAAGAACGCGATTTGAAGACAAGAAAGATGTAAGGTAAGAAATTCTTACTTATTAGTTTATGGTATTGTTGCATAAACTTCACATTGCAGTTGAACTGTTGCTAGATATATGGTGAATATTATACTATTTAGACCCGTGTTTACTGTTAAATACTGTTTGTGGATATCTGCTCAAACATAGATATGTATAACCATAATGTATCATATTTTGGAGCGCGATGGCGTTTGAATGTATCATATTTTGGAGCGCGCTGTGGTATCACATTTTGGAGCGCGCTGTGGGTTTGAATGTATGATATTTTGGAGCGCGATTGCGTTTGAAAGGAAAAATGCACCAAACATTAGGCTTTATGTTTTTACTATTATCTCATTTCATATCATCATAACGAATGGAAACATTTGAAGTAACATATGATAATCAATATATTTTTCTCTAGCGTAGTTGTTCTTGAAATCTTTTGGAAGATTTAATTTATTGTTATTATTATTTTATGCAGCACTGCAGCCTATGCCTACAAGGCACAACAAACCTGGTGTTCATTATATATTGTTGGAAACGTGTGTGTGTGTGTGTGTGTATTCTGTGAATTTTAAAAAGAAATTTTAACCAGAAAAATCTAAAATCTATTCCCAAAATCGTGCAGCCCTATAGTTTCTCTTGATATCAGTATGTTCACAGTTTTTTTCTTTTTTTCTTTCTTTCAGGGACCAGATGCAACTGAGTCCTGCTGACTTCAACATTCACATGAGTCTCTGTACATGAACATGGTAAAGTGAAAATCAAACACCTTGGAAATGAAAGGTATGTACAATGTTTTTAGGAATGGCACAAAGGTCTCTGTCTTTGGATCATTGTTTTCAATGTGCTCTTTTGTCATTTGTATTTTTGGATTGTGTTGTGTTGTAAATAAATCCAAACAATCTAAAAGCCATTCTTTTTTAAATCTCCTCATTCTTTGTGCAAGGTTGCTCTTAATGACAGGGCCTGATCGCTCCTAATAGGGCAGTTAGGGGAGTGTCTTTGTCTTTCTCAGGTGTTAAAGGCTTACATATTCATGAGATGATCACGCCTCTTCGCATATGGCTTTGTCACACAAAACACGTCTTAGAAATATTTAGGGGTGACCCCGAATAGTCGAAGATTCGATGCTTCGATAGGAGGAGCCTGATTCGACTACCGATCTCACGGTCGAATCTTCGCAGAGGTGTTATGAAACGAGGATCATGCCACTTTGGCTATATGAGGGCGCTCAATGTCTGATTTCACATAGAACTAGCTTTTATGTCAATACGTTAATATTCAGCCTATTATGATAATGCTGTAGGCCTATATAAAAATGTGCAAAGAAAGAAGCTTTTAATAAATATTTTTTTAACGTGCGTGAATAAATCCAAACACCCGTGACAGATTTAAGTTTCACTTTCAATCCGTGACCGACAGAGGAGCGTCTTCGCGGCAAGGATTTAAATCTTTAACGATGTCTGGGATAAGAAAATCTAAAGTGTGGATGTACACCATCAGAAAGGATATTCTCCAAGGCTGGATTTAGCATCAGGAAAACCATGATCGCACTTCTGCCGGCCACCGTTAACATGTTTCACGCATAGACTGGGTTTCACGTTAGAATGCGCGCGCACAATTTGAAAAGACTCCAACGGACAGACAGAGTGAAAGACTTTCAGGATTTGTTCTCTCGATCAGGTACAAGTGATTTCAAAACTTTTCAGCCGGTTCTAATTTTATTTTTGGATGCTGTGAACATTTTTAGCTAAAAAGACTGCCTCTCCAGTTTAGCATTTATTGTTGTTTCTGCAGTTAAAAAGACAAAGGTGAAAATTTTGGCTACTATCGTTATTTTAATAATTTCTTTATTTTTATTTTATTTATTGATCTGTCAGGGTTATCTAATCTAACTATTTTTGGCTTGTGTTTTGAATATATGTTCCCCTGCACTTCAGGCATTTTGCACACATTTGCTCCTCATCCTGTGACTTGATTCTGATTTATTTCGTTTTGTATTTTTATTTATTAGAAAGGTATATTCTGTTCTAATTTAATTTAGTAAATTAATTGTTTATTTTTTCGGTGCATCGATGTTGTGCTGTAGGCTGGCCTGCTCGCACAGGTAATTTAGCCGATTTAATTTGATTTGCATGTGAAATGCAAATCTGCAGTGTGGCCTTTCTGGAGTTATTTATGTTATTTCTTATTGATCAAAAAATGTTTTTATACATTTTCTTCTATATCTTTGTGTGATTTTCTGTACATCGCGGCTTTGAAACGTTAAAGCCCCGCCCCCAGCCCCACCCCCACCCCCATACACATGATTCGACTATTAGTCGACTATAGGCAAGACATGACGATTCTGATTCGACTATGAAAATCCATAGTCGGGGACAGCCCTAGAAATTTTAAATCAATATATTGTCTTATCTGAATGAGCAGTCAGGGTGATTTTCACATAGTTTTGGAGCAAATATTCTAGGCTATGTCATACAATTTTCAAAAGTCTTGTGAAGAAATAATCAGTATGGGTTTCATGGCCTTATTTCAGTGAGATTTTTTTTTTGTATTTTCACAAACCACGCATAAATGTCATTATCTCAAAACTACAAACTTTTACATACATGCTGCTGATATATTATTGTAGCAGAGTTTGTGTAGCCTAGAAATCTAGACGCACCCTAGCGGCAGCAAACTTATTTTGCAGCCAGGGTGGGTCTAGCAACTCTCAATAGACCTTTTTGCTGCAAAAACCTAAATTGGGTCAGGCCAATCACGTCGTGTATAGAGTAGGCGGGGGCGGGCTTAACATATGACGACAGAGTTGTGACGGTTCCTGCCACTTGAAAACAAAGAATGACGGCTGCTGCGGATGGAGAACAGCGGTCTTTCGAATCGGCTTTGGCCGCAACTCTGGAGGACTTGGAGGACTTGGAGTTAAGTTTTTCTTTGAGAAAAGAACAAAGAACGGCACTTAAGTCATTCTTAAAAAAAGGAAGATGTGTTCGTAGTTTTGTCGGCCAGATTTAAAAGTTGAATCTATCAACTAACGTTAGCTCCGCTGTTGGGAAAACGCTCTGGTTGGTTGAAGCGCTGTCCTATTGTGTGCAGAGGGAATTTGAAAGACAGCCGTTTATCCCACCCATCAGATTGACCGTGTCTATGGTGAGTTGCCAGACTAAACATCTTGATGTACGTCTGGCTTGCCAGGCTAGAGTTTGTGCTGAATACAGTGTAATTAGACTTTAGCCATGAAAATGTCACAAGTAACAGAAAAAAACACAAATGTCAGAGCATGTCAGAACACCTCCAGAGCCCAGAAAACAGCTCAGACCTCAGAGGGTTAAGTACACTTTTTGAGTATCTGTACTTTACTTGAGTATTATTTTTTCTGGAAACTTTTTACTTTAACTTCACTACATTTGAAAGACAAATATCTTACTTTTTACTCCACTACAATTCTGTCAAGGTCCTTGAGTAGAAAGTAACATCAGTCAGTGGATGATCAGGGGTTGCATTTTGGTTGGAAATGAAAGTCGGGTTTATGTCAGAACCCTGCATCTGATTGACATCAGACTGGTGACAGAACCAGCCAAATCCATACAAAGACACAAACAGAAACAAAATCATGAAACCACAAAAAAAAAAAAAACGTTCAGGCCCACTCGAGCCTAAAACAGATCGCCTGAGCAGCAGACTGGATGGGATCAAAGCTGCAGACGTGGCTCAAAAAGCAAGGGCTGCTGACAGCAAGTTGTTAATGTAGCTGCTCAACCTTGCTTTAACGCGAGCAAAGAGATTTCCTAAACACAAATATTTATTAACCATCTAATTAAAAACAATTGCAGATTAAAAAGAGAAACGATAGAAAATTTACTCACCCTGATTTAATGTCGGCGCGCACACACACGTAATCACAGGCACACAGAAGTCATACGATGGGTCCGTTAGTGAGTCAATAAACAACAGCTGGTACTCCGACGCGGCTATTAGAAGATGCCACACCGATGGAATCCCCGAAGGCATGCCACAAGTTGTGTCAAAAGGGAGGCCCACTGTCTTAGACTTTGAAAACCCCTGGTTTAGATTAATCGATAAATCAGTCAATAGATTAATCGATACAAAAGTAGTCATTAGTGCCAACCCTATAGCACAGGTTTTCTCAACCTTTTGCAACTCATGGCCCACCAATGACTGTTTAAAAACATTATGAGGACCACCTTTCCCAATAAAATAAACACAGAATAAAAGAAAATTCAAAAAGTATATAGATGAAAACGGTCCTTATATAAAAAAGACTTGGCAGGTTTACTCAGTAACCATTCATTCCTGTAGCATTAACAGGGCAGGTCAGACCAATGACTGGGTCAGGCACACAAGGGGAACACTCTTTTAACAAATTAGCCTAATTAATAATACATCCCCACATCCAGGCTAACATACCTGTAACAACAGGTCAGACACACAAGAGGGGAACATTCTCTATATGCATTAGCAGAAATGTTCAACAAAGTTCATTAACCCCAATTTACATACTGTAAGTATAATTTATCAAATACAATTAGAGATATGAACATGACTGTTCAAAACAATTTTACATATTAAACAAACTTGAATTTTTTTTTTTTTTTTTTACAATTCAACTGGAGAAAAACTGGACTAGTTACTCATACCCCTTCCCACACATCCAAAAATGAGGAAGTCTAACAGAAGATAACAATAAGATGCTTCTTAAAGTTAAACATAATATCTCAAGTACTTATCACCCTCGAAGTCTGGAAAGATTCCATGAGTTTTGAGGTCTTATTGTGTCAAACTTGACTGTGACTGGGAGGAAGGACTTCCTTGGATGTTGCTATTCGTGAGGTTGTACAGGAGAGCATAGGTTTTAGCCCTAGTGAGTTAGTGTTTGGACACACTGTTAGGGGCCCTATTGCTGTCCTGGCATATGAGTGGACGACTTTAGACCCTCCTGAGAATGTTTTAGACTATGTAAGTAGTGTCCTTTATCGACTCTACGAAGCTAGAGCTATTGCTCTACGAAAGTTAGCCAAGTCTCAGGGAAAGATGCAGAGGTTGTTTAATTGCAAAGTCAAGTCCAGACACTTTCAAGCAGGAGATCAAGTGCTGGAGTTGTTACCTGTTTTGACTAGTCCTTTTCAGGCTAGGTTTGCTGGACCTTACACAATTGCAAAGTGTTTTCCGAATAACAACTATTTATTAAATACACCAGATCGTCGAAAGAAAATAAAGGTTTGTCATGTTAATTTATTGAAATCTCATGTGACTCCTGTACCTTCACTGTCATTTGATGTTGTGACAACTACCGAATTTGTAAGTCGCTTTTGATAAAGGCTGATGCCAAATGACTAAATGTAAATGAGTTTCAGCGTCAAGTCTTCTGAGGTGAGGAGAGCAGTTCACAGCATTTCTCAAATTTGCACAACCATCACACACACTTTATACAGTTTGATTAAGCGACAGGCTCATTTCTGTATTGTTTTCATCGATCACAGCGATACTCGTGTGTCTTTTCTGGCGTCTTCCTTCTGAAATAAACATTTAGTGCAGCAGCAGCGAGCATGAGGAGAATATGTTGAGTTCATTCAGACCTGAGCGATGTTGTGTTCGTTTCTGTGATTGTCTCGTCAAGTCAAAAGTCAAAGTTTAAGATCTGTGAAGGGAATTATGAATTGATCTCAAGTGCCATACTGGAACAAAGACTGCTAATGCTTTACATTGAGCCTAAGATGAGCCACGTGAGACATTAAAGCAATACTAATAAATATGAATAGCGTTTTACTCTTGGAACAATAGAGCTTGTGATGCTCTTTATTTGTAAAAGTTTTATGATAATTTCAGTTTCTGCGCATATAAAATGTTATTGTTTAATGATCTAACTACTTTATAGGGATTTATGTATATCATAAGATCAAACTTAATGTGGACATATTATGCTGCTGTAATTATTTCTCTGTAGTGGTTGATGAAGATGAGTGTCATTAAGTTGGCTTGAGAAAGCCAACTTACTGAAATCCTATTTAAACTTATTATTATTATTCTGACCCAAACTTTTCTGACACAAACTCCTCCTAGAGCTTTAACTCTACAAACTCCAAACTCGGGTCAGACTTTCAGACTGTTATGACTTGGTGTGTTATATCTTTTCAGACTGATTTGACTTTCAGTTTTCTTAAAAATTAATATAAAAAATCATAAAAATCCCATAGACTTACATTGCAGAGTGCTCAAATTGAGCCATGGTGGCCCATTAGTGTACATCTATCTATCTAATCTATCTTTCTTTCTTTCTTTCTTTCTTTCTTTCTTTCTTTCTTTCTTTCTTTCTTTCTTTCTTTCTTTCTAACTAACTAATCTATCTTTTTCTATATAACTAATCAATCTTTCTTTCTTTCTTACTAATCCATCTTTCCCATCTTTCTTTCTTTCTTTCTAATCTATCTTTCTTTTGAACTAATCCATCTTTCTTTCTAACTAACTAAGCCACCATTCTTTTTTCTTTCTTTTTTTCTTTCTTTCTTTCTAACTAATATATATATATTGGTCTTTCTAACTAATCCATCTTTCTTTCTTTTCTTTCTTTCTTTCTTTCTTTCTTTCTAATCCATCTTTCTTTATTTCTTTCTAACTAATGTATCTTTCTTTCTTGCGAACTAATCTATCTGTCTTTCTTTCTAACTAATCTACAATTCTTTCTTTCTTTCTATCTTTCTTTCTTTCTAACTCTTTCTTTCTAACTAATCCATCTTTCTTTCTTTCTTTCTTTCTTTCTTTCTTTCTTTCTTTCTTTCTTTCTTTCTAACTATTCATTCTTTCTAACTAATCTATCTATCTATCAAACTTTAAACTACTTTAAACTCTTAAACTCTCTGGTCAGGCTTTCTCAAGCCAACTTAAAGTTTGTCTCAACAAACTTTTTTTTCTAGTTAGTGATTGTTTTTGTGTTGTTGATGTTTTATCCAAGTCATATTGTGAGAAATTACAGTATTTTCATTCAGTAGAGCAGTTTTACAGGCTTTTATCATGTATCCTGACTCAAATAATGTGTTTCTAACTGCAAACACTCAGAATAAAGTGAGATGATCTGCTGATGGTCCTGAATGGCTTGTTGAATGAGTGTTGATAGTCTGAGGCTCATCAATATTAACAGATCTGCTGAAAACACTCTTTATTTAATGACAATAGTTCCTGTTTTCACCTCATTTATTATGCAGATGTCTTCAGATCTCCTGTAAATTGACACTTAAAGCTAATTTCATTGGTGTCAGCAGACTGAGGGGATTTGTTGCCTACTATATGTACCTTTATTTCTGAGTTTATGATTTTAACTGTTTTCCTTACCATTATTTATATTTGGAAGAATTTACATTAAGTTATTAATCTTTTCTATATTTCTGCATGTTGTAGAATATTTGTATTAATTAAATAATTGTAATCACATCATCAGTGAAGCCCCTCCCATTGTAATCACATCATCAGAGAAGCTCCTCCCACTGTAATCACATAATCAGTGAAGCTCCGCCCACAGTAATTCTCCAATAAATGTTGTAAATTCCCATCAGCTACAAGTGAAGACGAGCATCAGAGCATCAGGAAGAGCTGAAATCTGCAAAGACTGAGTTTATTAAAGAGGACAGTGAGAACATGAGTGATCCAGAACCCTGCAGAATGAAACACACTGAAGATCCTGAAGAACAAAGAGGTTGGTGTTTATTCTTCATTCATTCATGATGCTGAAGAACATTAATGTTAGAAACATTCAAGCACTTCATCACATTTAGATAAACAGTTCAACTATGAAATGGTTACAGATTTTTTAACAAATGGTCATTAGAGGGAGGTTGGAGAAACTTTCACATTGATTTTCAACATCAGGTCAAATTATCTCCCTTAATTTACACTTGTATTCCTCTTACAGTAACTTTGGTAACAGGGTTGATGAATACAGTCAATGCTACAGTTTGTGTAAAAACTGAGACAATGGATTGAGATTATTTTCAGCCCAGATGATGTCACTTCCTGAGTGTCACAGTTTTTTATAAATGCTCTGTTTTTAAAAGCAGGAAAATCATGTCAGAAGTAACAGTGTAAGGATGAAATAACCTCAGATACTTTGATCTCCTGAGATGGACAATACAAACACACACACAGGCATTTGCAGTGTTGGGGGAAACTCATTACAAGTAACTTGAGTTACGTAATCAGATTACTTTTCAGGTAACTAGTAAAGTAACACATTACCTTTTCAAATTACAGCAAAATATCTAAGTTACTTTTTTCAAATTTTCGACTGACAGCTCCTCTCCTGTCCCTATGTTTAAAGGAAAAATAAAGTGAGGAGGTCAAAGGCGTAGTTTTGGTTGAACATTGGGGGGTTGAAGTGTGTTCCCGTTTAGCAGGTCCCAGCGCATCTCATGAGATTTATTTATTTGTGTTTTTTGTGGTATCATCCACACATGCATTGATAACATAACTGCAATAAAGTAATAGCCGAGTTAGCATTTACTTGTTAAAGGGGAACAAGGCAACTCTAGCCATTTCTTCGCTGATTTTGACTTTTGTTGTTGTGTGTTTTCTCAACGAGCTCCCCCTACAGCTGTGGGCCGGTATATTTCACAACACTGTAGTAAAAAATATCACTTGCAGCCTCACCTCCTCCCCCTTTCTACCGCTGCTCATGTGCATTTGTTATTATGGGAGCCGGCCAACTTTATCGTGTGGAGCTATGTCTACCGAGGTGGGTAATACATAATACACAGTATCATATGGCGTGTGTTTATGTCGAATTGCCATAAAGCAGTTCGTGTTTCTGGCTCGTTCTCGCTTCTCACAAGACTTCCTATTTCCAACTTACCGGGACGTTAGTCCCCATGTTGCAAGGTTGGTTTAGCGCCTGGGAATGCTGGGGGGAGCGGGGAAAGTCACCATTCTCACCAGAAAAGGTTATTTAACCATCCAAATGATTTCTAAATGGATTTATGAAGTTGAAATAGTTGCCAAGTTCCCCTTTAACAAAGGATAATAATGTATTTTATTTTATTTATGCACCAATTGTTAAAAGAGCTATATAAATAAGTGACTTGACTTAACTAACATATCAGTTTAAAAAATAAATAATAATTGTGCCAAAAAAAAAGTGCCATGGTAGAAAAAAAGTGCCATGGTAGGTCAAACTAACTTTACTTAACATGTTCTTATATTGAAAATGTTAATTTCCTGTCTTCGCTTTGAATATCTGAAAGCCAGGTTTTTGCTAATATGTGTCATTATTAGCAGAACACATTTTGGGGAAATTTATGTTGGTGCAGGATGATGTTTTCCCCTCTTTTCATCAGTCTTTTTAGTTTGTGTGGCTGTTTTACATCATGTTTGACATTCCCATTGTGTTTTAAAGCAGTAAATTCTCAATAGCACTTTTTTTTTTTTTTTTTTGATTTTCAGATTTTTATCATTTTATAATTCACTGTTAAATTACACAAATATACGTTATGTACTTAATCACATTTTGTTAACCAATGTCTTTGCTGCTGACCTTCAATGATCTAATTCAACCATACTAAGCAAAATTGCTTTAGATTAGATTTAGAAATAAGATTGTTGAACCTCCCTCTCCTGTATCCTATAGTTCTTTAATCTAGAACGGCAGCAGCTGAAAGGTTTGTTTGAGCGGCGCCCTCTACTGTACATTAAAGGAAATGCATATTTACTTCATTACAGTAATCTAGTCTAGAGGTCACGAAAACATGAACTAACTTTTCTGAATCAGAAACAGAAGCATATTCCAGAGTTATACAAAAACTTTTATCTTAGTAAGGAGGCGGGGTTGACCCCGTTGCTATGTATGACACAATCTTTTGACGACTGTGATTGGTTGGTTGTCCAAGAAGGGAAAAAGAAGTGATTTTAAGTATAGGGTCTATTCTAAGCCTTCACTTTGAAATTACATACGTAATTTTTCCTATTTGACCGTTCTCACACACACACACACTCACACACACACATTATATATGTGTATATAAATCCTTTTTATTTTTATTTACCATGCTGTTAATTTCCTATAAGGTATTTGCTTGGCTTAGAATGATAAAAATTGTTCCACTCTTTCCAATTACACTAATTGCTGGCATGTCTATTTAAGTGGTGGTTTGAATGTTGGTTTTTATGTATCAAACATGGAATTTTCCCAGTTGCCAAATATCGTAAAGTAGTGATTACTTTCATTTCTGGTGCTATGGCATTTTTGCGCTGTATCGGAGATATTAGCGCGTCTCTAATAAGATCAGTCACAAACATGATCCCTGCACGATCTAATCTATAGCGTCTTATTAACTCACTGTTATTCATTGTCTTCAACACATTTCTTCTCCCTCTTCGTCTTTCTGCCATTTTCTCCTCTGCTAAAGAAACTCTTAAGCCTCTTAAAAGTCCTCGTCCGTGCTCCTAACAATTTTGACCTTAAGACCTCTTTTAAGGGTTAAGATGCTTTCTGAATTACTCTTTTCTTTACTAGGATTTTTTCTTTAATTTTAAGAGTAAACGCCCACATTTCTAAGAATTTTCTTAGAATTTTGTCACTAGGAGCTACTCTTTGCATTAAGATTCTTTATGAATACGGGCCCTGGTCTTTAACTGCAGAGGATGGAGTTACAGGACATCCTTCCAAATGCTAATTGTATTCTACGAGATTCTGTGTACAGGTTTTTGGTCCAATAAGTAATACCTCTGTCTTAGCTGAAATTAATAGAATAAAATTACAGGTCATCCAATATTTTATATCTTTAACACATTCTGTTAAGTTCGACAGTTAAGAGAATTTATCTGGTCGTGATGAAATATATAACAGAGTATCATCGGCATAACAGTGGAAAATGTATTCCATGTTTTCTTAATAATATTACCAAGTGGCAGCATATATATTGAACATAGCAGAGGGCCGAACACAGAGCCTTGAGGCACTCCATAATTTACTGACATTATCTTAGATTCTTCCTCATTTAAGTACACAAAATGGTAATGGCCTGATAGATACGCCTGTCCTTGAATACCAGTGTAATTTTGTAATCGATCTAAGAGTATTTTATGATCTATAGCCTTGGTCAGAAGCTAGAAGTAAGTCATTAGTAATTGGGACGTATAATTAATTTATAAAAAGGCAAAAATACAAAATGTAAAAAGTGATTACATCAGGGCTCACTTTTATGACCTTTCACTTCATATTTCTCTCTTTGAATTGTTTGATTTGCTGAAAATGCTAGGGATGCACCGAAATAAAAATTCTTGGCCGAAGCCGAAAATAATGAAAGACTTTGCCGAAGGACGAATACCGAACACGGGTTTTCGCATTTTTTTTTTACCATTTATTTTGACAATTTTTCCACCACTGCATAAATTAAAGTCAGAATGTGCTTTTTACTATTGTCTTGCTTTTCAAAGAAAAAAACAATTACAAAACTACAATTTAAAAATATTTATTTAACAATGAACATTTTGTTTACATTCCAGCAGGCATTATACTAACAAAGCACAATATAACTTAAAAATATTATTAGTTTAGCAGTTTATTTATTTTATTTGACCATCTTTGAGCTTTATTAGCTAATATTAGGCCTATAACCAACTGCTGAACGAAGGTAACGTTTGTATGCTTACAACAAAAAAGTGCATATACAGTATACTGACTAACTGACACCTCCGGTTTTCACCGAGCGGTTAAGCCATAACCGACTGTATTTACGTGAGATACTCCACATGATGGGCAGTTTGACTGACACCTGTGTGTCAGTATTTCACCATTCAGGTGCAAAGAGAAGTGAATTCGGGAGTGCGCGCTGTTGCTTCTGGTGGGCGTCATTCAGCCCGATACAAAATTAGAGTTATTTTTCACAACTTACTGTGCATAGTTTATAGCTTGATACTCTTTTTGAAGATTCTTGTTAAACACACGCGTCTCTGACTTTATCTCCGCGTTGACTTGAAATTCACTAAATAGTGCTGTAGCCTAAGTTTTTGCAGATGCACCCTTTGACAGTTCAGCAGAACAGTGACTACGTTTACAAGCTGTTAAAATACGGGTTATGGTCGGGTTAAGGTCACTATTTGGGTTTCTGAAACATTCAGAATAACCCGTTTACATGCGTGAGTAGAGAGAGTTACTCCTGTATACATGGAATTTGTAATCAATTGGCAATATCCCGATGTAAACGGCGACGCACGGTTAGCGTCTGGACGTACGGACAACGTTAAGATGCAATATGCGTCATTTCCGATTCTTCTTCCTGTATCCAAAGACAACAACAACAACAGCAGCAGCACGCGGATAATGAATAGTTCGGGGCAGATAGTGATCGCCTTTGTTTGCGCTTTCCTCCTCGCTCAAAGTGTGGTGCTGTGCTGCATCTCGCCCATGTTTACCTCTACTTCTTGTTTACTTCGGTATACTGCACGCAGGTTTTTGTATGCGCCGTCTCTACTCAAAAGACCAAGATTCCTTGCGAATAGAACATGCGCAGAACACAAATCAATGTTCCTTTTTTATGGGGATATGCCGATACGTGTTTATATGACCAAATATTCGGGTTAGAAAAGGGGTACCCCAGGGGTCATATCCGGGTTTTTAAAAACCGGGATATGAGCATATACGGGTTTTTGCCGGTGTTTACATGGCCGTGCGCGACCGGGTTATTGCTAATATTCCGGTTTTGAACGGGTTATTGGCTGCATGTAAACGTAGTCAGTGTCTGCAAACGGCCATATTTGCGTCTTTCTCTGAGACTCTAAAATGCTTCCACACTGACAACATCCTTTCATTTCAGACCTCATGGAAGAGAGCGAGGAGAGTGAAGAACTGAGTGAAGAGGAGGAGGAGAGTGAAGAACTGAGTGAAGAGGAGGAGGAGAGTGAAGAACTGAGTGAATTGAAGGAGGAGAGTGAAGAACTGAGTGAATTGAAGGAGGAGAGTGAAGAACTGAGTGAATTGAAGGAGGAGAGTGAAGAACTGAGTGAATTGAAGGAGGAGAGTGAAGAACTGAGTGAAGTGAAGGAGGAGAGTGAAGAACTGAGTGAATTGAAGGAGGAGAGTGAAGAACTGAGTGAAGAGGAGGAGGAGAGTGAAGAACTGAGTGAAGTGAAGGAGGAGAGTGAAGAACTGAGTGAAGTGGAGGAGGAACATCATGTCAAACCTAGAGAAAAATCTTTGAGTCGCTCAAAGACTAAAAATACATTTTTAAAGAAAAGACGAGCCAAGAAATCTTTCACCTGCACTCAGTGTGGAAAGAGTTTCACAAGCAAATGTAGTCTTGAGATTCACATGAGAGTTCACACTGGAGAGAAGCCGTTCACATGTGATCAATGCAGGAAGAGTTTCACACAAAAACCAAATTTTAGACGGCACATGAGAATCCACACTGGAGAGAAACCACACACATGTGATCAGTGTGGAAAGAGATTCCCATACAAACAAAGTCTTCAGTTTCACATGAGAATCCACACAGGAGGTAAGCTGTTCACATGTGATCAATGCGGGAAGAGTTTCACACACAAACATAGTCTTTATGCGCATAGGAGGGTTCACACCGGAGAGAAGCCGTTCTCATGTGATCAATGTGGCAAAACATTTTTTAGGGCATCAGACCTGAAGAGACACCTGACAGTTCATATGAAGGAGAAGCCGCATTCATGTTCTGTGTGTGGAAAGGGTTTTTCATGGCTGCCAACTTTACATAGACATCAGAAAATTCACACTGGTGTGAGAGAGTACATGTGCTTTGAGTGTGAGAAGACTTTTGCTACAGGGATAGATTTAAAACGGCACCAGAGAATTCACACTGGAGAAAAACCTTACAAGTGTTCACACTGTGACAAGAGATTCAGTCAGTCTTCATCTCTGAAAACACATGAGATGATCCACACTGGAGAGAAGCCGCACACGTGTGATCAGTGTGGGAAGAGTTTCACTATTAAAAGTGACCTGAAGCGACACATGAAGATCCATGCAGTGGAGAAACCACATATGCAGTATTAGTTTGATCAAACTCTTCAGCTGTGTTCCTGTAATTCTAATTCCTGTAACAGCCCGAGACTCACGGTTATTAAATATTACACGGTATATTATTATTGACACGGTTGTCGTGTCAAAAAGTTGTTGTTCAATAAATAGCTGTATTCTGTACGTTTGACTTGTGTACGATAATTTTCTTCCATATATGATCATTTTGAGCTTCTGGTACAATACTTTGACATTTCCAATCTGGCAACACTGGTGGAGATGGAGTGATTTGACTGTGACTATTGGTGCGTTCAAGTCATCTTGTATAGATCGTATTTATACAAGATGGCGATTAGCTAACTGAGCTGTTAATAGAAAAGCTTGACAATATCACAGCTAAATACCTTTACGTATTGTGTATTCCGCCATGTTAATCACTGACACGCCCCCAACTCGTAAAGATCGGAGCTTAGAGAAAATCCTGAGCTCCCCACTGGTATTTACGACATTGTGGTGCGTTCAACTCGTAAATACCAGTGGGGAGCTCAGGATTTTCTCTAAGCTCCGATCTTTACGAGTTGGGGGCGTGTCAGTGATTAACATGGCGGAATACACAATACGTAAAGGTATTTAGCTGTGATATTGTCAAGCTTTTCTATTAACAGCTCAGTTAGCTAATCGCCAACACAGAATATGATAGTATTATAATATAACAATGCAACGTAACGATGTGTTGGCAGTGCCTTCATAAATTAATTAAAAACATAAAAATACAAAGTACACCTGATGCACATTTCTTTGTTCTTCATTTTCTAGAACAAGAGTTTAAGAACCTTACTGTATGTTTGTGTAATTAATTAAGAGAAAGTACTCCGCCATTTTGCTCCGACGAAAGTGACTTGAACGCACATGCCGTTATAAGCACGACTTCCCACCTCGGATGTACGAACTTCCCAGGAGGACTTGAACGCACCATAACTTACACAGAAGAGATTTTGTTGCTTAGCACGTGGCAATTACACTGAACTAACACTGGATATAGATCGCAATGTCACGTCTTTAAATTATCAACTAGAAAAGTAAGCTTTTAATATGGTTAATTAAGGTTAATATGAATCCATTTCAGTGTCAGTAGTTTATTTTTTCCTAATTGTCTTTATTAGCCTATATTAGTCCCCGAAAAAAAGCCATTTTTATCAGGTTTAAACGACTGAAGCGACAACTTGCCTGGTTACTATAGTGCAGCCGGCTACGCAATACTCGTTCCCTACTCTCAGGGAACTGAGGTTACGATAGTAACCGAGTAGTTCTCTTTCGAACGGTCACTTCGTATTGCGTAGCTATACGCAGTCGGGACGCCATGCAAAACGCTGCACTATAAGTAACTGGTTGCCTACTGTAGCTCAGGACCCCTGAGTTCACAGAACGGCGGTTACTGGAGTAACCTTGGCTCTATGAATAGTGGAATACCGCCAGAGACGGTCGAACATAGTGGAAGGAGTCGCGTCTTGCGAGCCATATCGAAAATCTCGCATTGATTTGTCACCTGTGACCCTGACCGATAACGTGTCGGAAGCTATATCCACTCCGTTCATGTCACGGTCGTTTTCTCAATCCGAGTGACCAGAGACTCTGGCGGTCTTCCACTATTCATAGAACCAAGGTTGCATCAGTAACCAGCATTCTATTTCATTGTTAAAGACCGCCAGAGACAGCCGAACATAGTGGAAGATGAATACAACCAAGTCACGAGGGCCACTCACCTTGATACTGTCTGCTAATACAGCAGAACTGACCAAAGGAATAGGGGCCACATTGATCCTGTAGAATCTTGTGAACGTGCAAGGTGACGTCCATGTAGAAGCACATATTTCAGAAAGGGGCATCCCACGTAGTGCTGCCCAAGAAGTAGCCACTGACTGGGTTGAATGACATTTAATAGATGCTGGAACTGTCTGACCAGCCGAATCATATGCCTGTACAATGGTATCCACCACCCAATGAGAAAAACCTTTGCTTTGACTAGGGTGAGCCTCTCTTACAGGCATCAAAACGGACAAACAGCTGACCAGTGGTACGCCATGAAGTAGTCTTCAACACATACTGTCGCAATGCTCTCACTGGACACACAGTTGTCTGGGAAGCCTCTTGATTAAACGTCGCAAGCTGAATGGGTTGGTTCACAAAGCGATCAGACAACACTTTAGGTCGGAAAGCTGGATTCGGCCAGAGTGTAACCTGATTGTACTCATCTGAGGCCCCCATCTGAGACACTGTGGACTCACCGAGAGGGCATGAAGCTCACCTACTCTTCTGGTTGACGTTATAGTCAAGAGAAAAGCAGTCTTCATCGAAAGACTCCTAATATCAGCTTGTTCAAGTGGTTCATAAGGCAGTTAACGCAGGCTGTTAAGCACCATCTGAAGATCCCACTGGGTCTGCATTATCCGTGTCGGTGGATTAAGACGCACTGCTCCCTTAAGGAAAGCCACCACCAGTTGTTCCGCACCAATCGATATCCCCCCCAAAGGAGTTCCGATGTGCTGACAAGTCCGCCACGAATACCCTTAGAGTCGCTGGGGAGCGCCCAGTGTCCAATAAATGTTGTAAGAATTCCAACACTGAACTGATGGAGCAAGTGACTGGGTTAACAGACCGATCTGTACACCATGAAACAAAGATCTTCCATTTATGTAAGGGCCAACAGCAGACTGAACCATGGTCTCGCTGGCCAGCAGGGTGCCACTAGAATAAGCCTGTGTCGTCTCACCTGCACATGCCTCAGCACAGGCCAGAGAAGTGGAATTGGAGGGAAAGCATAGAGGAGGAGGTCTGGCCAGTCGTGGGCCAGGACATCCTGGCCTAGTGATCCCTGCTCCTCTTGATCCACGAACCATAGCGGACAATGTGTTGTCTTTCTGCTGGCAAAGAGGTTGACTGCTGCCGTCCCATAAAGTCCCCAAACTGACTAAACTACCGCCTTGTGCAGACACCAGTCCCCTGACTTCGGACCCGATCGAGAGAGTGAGTCTGCCACACTGTTGCAGTGACCGGGAATGTGTGCCACTCTGATCAACTGGAAGTGCTGGTTTGCCCACAAAAGCAGCACTCGTGAAAGTCGAAGGCAAGGTAGAGACCTCGTGCCCCTTGGTGATTGATTAAAAACACCACTGTGTTCCACCTTCCCAGCTCCAAGTACTTCCACTGTCCCAGCTCCAAGTACTTCCACCGTCCCAGCTCAAAGCACGTCTACCGTCCCAGCTCCAAGTACTTCTACTGTCCCAGATCCAAGTACTTCTACCGTCCCAGCTCCAAGCACTTCCACTGTCCCAGCTCCAAGTACAAAGTACTTCCACCATCCCAGCTCCAAGTACTTCCACCATTCCAGCTCCAAGTACTTCCACCGTCCCAGCTCCAAGTACTTCCACCGTCCCAGCTCCAAGTACTTCCACCGTCCCAGCTCCAAGTACTTCCACCGTCCCAGCTCCAAGTACTTCCACCGTCCCAGCTCAAAGCACGTCTACTGTCCCAGTCTTAGATCCAAGTACTTCTACCGTCCCAGCTCCAAGCACTTCCACTGTCCCAGCTCCAAGTACAAAGTACTTCCACCATCCCAGCTCCAAGTACTTCCACCATCCCAGATCCAAGTACTTCCACCTTCCCAGCTCCAAGTACTTCCACCGTCCCAGCTCCAAGTACTCCCACTGTCCCAGCTCCAAGCACTTCCACCATTCCAGCTCCAAGTACTTCCACCATTCCAGCTCCAAGTACTTCCACCGTCCCAGCTCCAAGTACTTCCAACTTCCCAGCTCCAAGTACTTCCACCGTCCCAGCTCCAAGTACTTCCACCGTCCCAGCTCCAAGTACTTCCACCGTCCCAGCTCCAAGTACTTCCACCGTCCCAGCTCCAAGTACTTCCACCGTCCCCGCTCCAAGTACTAAGTACTTCCACCGTCCCAGCTCCAAGTACTTCCACCGTCCCAGCTCCAAGTACTTCCACCGTCCCAGCTCCAAGTACTTCCATTGTCCCAGCTCCAAGTACTTCCACCGTCCCAGCTCCAAGTAATTAATAATAATAATAATGTTACATTTATATAGCGCTTTTTCTGAGACCTCAAAGCGCTTTGCATAGAAGGGGGAATCTCAACCACCACCAATGTGCAGCATCCACTTGGATGATGCGACGGCAGCCATATTGCCCCAGAACACCCACTACACACCAGCTTACTGGTGGAGAGGAGACAGAGCGATGAAGCCAATCAGTATATGAGGATGATTAGGAGGCCATGATAGACAGAGGCCAAGGGGCAAATTTGGCCAGGATGCCGGGATTACACCCCTACTCTTTTTCGAAGGACATCCTGGGATTTTTAATGACCACAGAGAGTCAGGACCTTGGTTTTACGTCTCATCCGAAGGACGGTGCTCTTTTGGCAGTATAGTGTCCCCGTCACTATACTGGGGCATTAGGACCCACACAGACCACAGGGTGAGCACCCCCTACTGGCCTCACTAACACCTCTTCCAGCAGCAACCTGGTTTTTCCCAGGAGGTCTCCCATCCAGGTACTACTCCCAGTAGGAGTCCCTGGGCCCTGCTTAGCTTCAGTGGGCAACCAGTCTTGGGCTACAGGGTGATATGGCTGCTGGCTTATAAGTACTTCCAATGTCCCAGCTCCAAGCACGTCTACCGTCCCAGCTCCAAGTACTTCTACCGTCCCAGCTCCAAGCACTTCTACCGTCCCAGCTCCAAGTACTTCCACCGTCCCAGCTCCAACAACCTTCACTGTGCCAGCCACCCAGAGTACGCAAATACAAAGGGTCCGTGTGAAGCAAGTACTGCGTAAAAATTGTCCCATCTGCCAGCTTAGCATGAACAGAATCAATTTTAAAAGGCACATAGAAAGGAAACACACAGGAAAACATAAGGGCATGCATGTTCACACCTTCCAAGTGAATGCATAGATCCAGAGAATGGAGTTTATACTGTTCACAAATCTTTTCACGGGGCAACTACACCTCTGCACGTTCAAAATAAAGTCTGGGGGGAAAATCAACGTGTTTTTCTGTGAATCTGCTGAGTGCCAGGTGAACATGGAGTTGGCATGGAGAAGTGGGTTGAAAGCACATCAATGTGTACACCTTAAATCATTAACTTACTGCACATCCTATGTCTCCTCTCCTGTACTTAGTGAGGAAACACTTAATGAGATGGTGAACAGCCGGTGGTTTGGCAATGATAAAAAGAAGGTCTGCCTTGATCTGCAAAACCTTGCAAATGCAAACCATATACCTCTGTCTGTATACTCCCAAATTGGAATCCCTCAGTCCAAAAAATACATATCCGTTTATGAGCCGACTGTTTCAAATTACAGTCGTTTAGGAAGAGTCATGGTGTCATATGACACAAAAAAGAATTTGTGGCACTGTCCTTGTGCAATGACGAAGATATCATGCCAACACAAGTACATTGCAAAATGGCACTTATTTCAGACTCACCATGAGCTGTTCAGGAAAGTCCGCTGCACTGAGGAGGTGGAATTTCAAACACCAACAGAGGATGGAGGCCGTCATGATGAGGTTGAGCTGGGTAACATTCCACATCCTCCAAAAGATGACCAAAAGTTCAAAGCCATGGTTGAGTATATTTTGAAGTTCAAAAATGTACCTGTTGTTCTGCCCAGAACATTTACGGCATCCATTATTGGAAAAAGAATACCCAAGGCACCTCATTCCACTGGAGATGATGTGCCAGCATTGCCCTGGCAATGTACCTATGAGTGACCCAATCCAAATACAAATAAGGCCAACATCCTCACCAACTCGCGTATTGTTGAAGGTAGGTCAATGAAACTATATCTTATGACAATCCACTGTGGTAGATTTGCTGTGCTTTCATTAATCATTTAATGTGTTGTAAACCGTACTGAAAATATTGTTGAAACTTCTGATTTCTAGACATCTCTACGTACTGTAAATCTTGCCATCAAAGCGGAACCTTCTACCGTTACCAAGAGTGGAAAGATGGACTACACAATTTTAATGACCGGATAGTGCTTGATCTCTCTTTTTGCTTAACCATAAGGAACATGCCACAGGTATTTTTTATTTTTTTTATTTAAATGTAAGTATAACCTATGAATTAATCTTTTTAAAGGGTAAATATATGAAATTTAAACAGAACATTTTCTGTATTTTCACTATAATGTTTCTCCCTTAGGTGCATACTGCAGTGAGCAGAGTGGTAGAATATGTAGAATTGACTTCAGGGGTAAAGTTTCCCTCAGCTAATACAGTTCTACATGGGTATCTTTATTTATAAGCACTCACTGATCATGACTATCGGTATTCCTGTGTATAAATTGTGGTGATCATCCACCAGTGGTCATCATGGACCTCCATAAAAAGGGAGCCTTCCATTTGTCAGGTAATTTTTTTTTTTTTTCTGGGAATGGACTGATTAAGATTCAATTACAGACCTACGGTCGCAAGTTCTGTCATTACTAATTGAGCTCAATGGTACTTACGACCATAGTTCACTAACAATGCTAACTTGCTCAATAGCTCAAACTGTTCCTGGGACTGCGGTTCTCCGATTCGAAAGGTGGTGCTGTCACAAAAAACTAGGGTCCTAGAAATGCGGTCCTAGAACTAGGGTCCTGAAAATGTGGCCTCCGGGACTGCAAACGGATAAGTGTTTTATTTATAATATGATATTATATTTTGCTGCGTGTCATCCGCACCAATTTAGCCTTTGTTTCTTCAAAGAAAAATAATGCCTTTTTGAATTCACCTTATGGACTACAATAAAACTGTCACGGAACAGTGAACGAGAGACGAGGATTCAAATGCAGAGGAGATTTATTAAAGGGTAATCCAAAGTCGTGGTCAAAAACAGGCAGAGTTCAATATCCAGACAGGCAGTACAAACTCAAGAAACAGATAGCCAGCGGGAAGGAAACACCAGGAACATGTAACTCGGACCAGGAACATGTAACTCGGACAACGAACCAGCACAAGACTACAAACACAAGGAGGCTAAATAGGGGAACAAACAAAGGAGGGTAACGAGACAGACAGGTGGGACAAATTAACCAATAATCAGATAACAAGATGGGAGGGGCTAGACAATAGACACGAGCACATGGCCCAAAATAACAAAACACCCATGTGCAGCACAAGACAGGACAGGCATGTGACAAAAACGAGATTGATCGTGAATTAAAGCGCCCTGTATCTGCTGCTCACTCGCATTTGTTTCTAGCTGGCATGAGCGCGTTTTGTCAACTGTTCATGTTTAAATAAGGCCAGATTGTTGACAATCACACTAACTGCTCAAACATTCTAAAACTGTGAAACCAGTTGAAACAACTGGCATTGAACACTTCAATCGAATTAAATGCATTAGCTACAATATTTATAATTTAATTAAGCTAGGGCCTATTTGGACAGAGATTTATCCTGAAATGAATTTTGTCTTTGCCTGTTCTCATTATTTAAGTTTAATGAATGTGTTTTTAATAAATATACAATATGATTACATCTAGGCATTTATTTCTGTATGTATAGATTTCATTATTTAACAAACATGTACACTCATTCATAAATTATATTTATATAACTATTTAATTACTGCCATCATTTTTAAATAAATCCAAAACAAAAACAATACCTCTATCATACCACTTATCCATAAAAAAATATTTGTTTCGGATTCAAATGTTCAAATTATTCCACAGAATTTCTTTTTGGGGAGAAGAATTGTGCACATAACACAATTTCCAAGCAAGTAAAACTTGTTGGTGAAATTTGGAGAGAGAAATCGGTAATTTAGAAGGGGTGAAATTACATTTTAAAATAAACTCTAAACCGCCTAATCTACGGAATATGGCATTGGGGATATAGTACCAAATTGAACCATTACTACAAAAACATTTTTTTAACTCATAATTCTAAAAGAGCGGACTAATCCTTTAAAATGTAAAACTTCCAGTCCACCCTCAGAACGTCTATTAGACAAAACAGATTTCCTATCTTTGTGAGTTTTATTTTCCAAATAAAATTCAATAAGATTTTGTCAATATCATCAATAAAAAAAAAAAATCATCAACAAAATAAAATAAAAAATCTTACTAGTAACATTTGGAATAAATACTAGTATCTAATAAATAGTTACTAGTATCTATTGAATAAGTACTAGTAGCTAATTTATAAGTACTAGTAGCTAATTTATAAGTACTAGTAGCTAATTTATAAGTACTAGTAGCTAATTTATAAGTACTAGTAGCTAATTTATAAGTACTAGTAGCTAATTTATAAGTACTAGTAGCTAATTTATAAGTACTAGTATCTAATTAATAGGTACTAGTATCTAATGAATAAGTACTAGTATCTAATGAATAAGTACTAGTATCTATTGAATAAGTACTAGTATCTAATGAATAAGTACTAGAATCTATTTAATAGGTACTAGTATCTATTTAAGAGGTACTAGTATCTAATGAATAAGTACTAGTATTTATTGAATAAGTACTAGTATCTAGTAATAGGTACTAGTATCTAAAAAATAAGTACTAGTACCTAATAAATAACTACTAGTATCTAATATATATGTACTAGTATTTATTGAATACATACTAGTATCTAGTAATAGGTACTAGTATCTAAAAAATAAGTACTAGTACCTAATAAATATGTACTAGTCACAATTGGAATACATACTAGTCAGAACTGAATAGTTGATATCTGAATGACAGATCCCCATAGAAGTCAATGGCAAAAAAAAAATATTTGTTACTACTAGTAACAAAAGAATAGTTACTAGTCACTATTGGAATAAGTACTAGTATCTAATGAATAAGTACTAGTATCTAATAAATAAGAACTAGTATCTAATGAATAAGTACTAGTATCTAATGAATAAGTACTAGTATCTATTTAATAGGTACTAGTATCTAATGAATAAGTACTAGTATCTAATGAATAAGTACTAGTATCTATTGAATAAGTACTAGTACCTAAAGAATAAGCACTAGTATCTAAAGAATAGGCACTAGTACCTAAAGAATAAACACTAGTAGCTAATGAATAAGTACTAGTACTTAATGGAATAGATACTAGTATCTAAAAAATAAGTACTAGTAGCATGAAAATAGAGACTAGTCGGTTTAAATCATTAAATGTTAAAACGGCTTGCCATACGCGAAATGACGTTGTAGATATCTGTAACTGGAGTTATGACTAGTCATAATTTAATTGTAGATATCTATTATAAAGTTATAGATATCTTGAAATTAATTTTGATTAGAGATATCTGAAATTTGAGATATCTGTAACTTTCATTCTGCCTAGTCAAAATGTAATTACAGATATCTTGAATTAGAGTTTTGACTAGGCGAAATGACGTTGCAGATATCTGTATACAAATTAGGCCCGCATCACACTTTAGGCGGGAGCAGAGCGTGTTGTTCAAATCATCAAATCACATAGCACCTGTTAACTGTTAACTTGTAATTAGCACTGATTAGCACCATGTTGGAGCAACCAGAGTTTTTAATCGTCTTTTTAATGCTGTTAGATACTGTTTCAAATTGAAAAAATAAAATAAAAAATAAGAAATAATCTGAACTAAGAACTTTTTTTTCTCATCTAAGGAAGTTAATGTTATTGTACTTCCATGGCAAGAATAGCATGCATGTCAGCATCTTTATTAAAGTGAATTAGTGTGAATCTCTTTCACGCATAAATCTTAATGCAACAATAACCTACGTCATTTTAAGCATGATCATAAACATAGCATTGCAACATTTTTTTTTTTTTTTTTATAAAATATTGTATATCTTTTTTCTTTTTTTTTATATAAAAAAATTTTCTGGTGTTTTTTTTCGATTACAGCCAACGCCATGACTGCTTCTTTCTTCTTCCATTCATAGAAATAAGGAAATTAACCCACTTTTTCTTTGATTATGGCGGGGAGGGGAAATCTATATCTAAAATAGAGCAACATCATGCACAATAATTTGCACTAGTCATAATGACGTTTGAGATATCTTTAACTTTCATTCTGCCTAGTCAAAACTGAATTACAGATATCTGCAATTGTCATTTAAGATGTGTGACGAGTTGAATGTCGTTTTCAATGAGGTCATTGCAGATATCTGTAATTCAGTTTTGCCTAGTCAAAACTGAATTACATATCTCTATCTGTCGTTTCGACTAGTCACAATTACGTTACAGATATCTTGAATGACAATTCCAACTGTCCAAAATGTAATTACCACTAGTCAGAAAGACATTGTTGATATCTACAATGTTAATTCCGGATAGTCAAAATTAGCTTTTAAATGTTAAAATGCCATACCTCTCCTACAGTTGGCGACCGATGACGTCATCGCACCGTCTCTCTCTTCCCTCATTGAGAGTTTCAGTGTCGAGTCTTCTGAGGTGAGGAGAGCAGTTCACGGTATTTCTCATATTTACACAACCATCACACACTTTATACAGTTTGATTAAGCGACAGACTCATTTCTGTATTGTTTTCATCGATCACAGCGATACTTGTGCGTCTTTTCTGGCGTCTTCCTTCTGAAATAAACATTTAGTGCAGCAGCAGCGAGCATGAGGAGAATGTTGAGTTCATTCAGACCTGAGCGATGTTGTGTTCGTTTTAGGGCTGGGTTTCGATTCTGATTCTCAAGATCTTGAATCGATTATCATTATTCGATTCGATTCGATCCGATCTGATCCGATCCGATCTTCGAGATTTAGATAATGGTTTTTGAAAAAAACGTATTATTTCATCCGCAACCGCATCACAAAACTCATCATCCGTCCGCCATCCATCCGCACCAATTTTCAAAACCGCACCCGCCCACCATCCGCTTAATGTGTTATATTGTTACTTAATTTTACAAAACAATAAATGATGCGATGGCACAAGAAATTATTAGATGCTCACTCTTTTAATCCAGATCGAACTCACATGTACATCTCACATTCTCTCTTGTATCTACACTGATCAATCGCCCTTCTCTATCTCCCTCTAGTGTTCAGTTCTTGTAATAACAGTTTATGTAGACACAACATCCCCCCAATACGTAAGATATTTTCCTTCCCACTTAATCTATCAGTAATTACCATAAAACAAAAAGATGTTTCATTCCAACATTAAGCAATAACCCAAGGAAGTAAAATGGTTTGAACAGTATTTTTATTATTTTTTGAGCACAAAAACAAGCTTATCTTAATTATAACAGGAACAGAACGTATAAGCTATAGACTATGCAATGTATAACTATACATTTACGTCTCGAAATCTTTTAGCCATGAACAGGGGCGATTCTAGGATTTTCATTTTAGGGGGGCTCAGCCCCCAATGAGGGTATGATGTAAAAAAAAAAAAAAAAAAAAGGTTAGTTTATGGTCTAATGCTCATTATTAAGTAGTTTCATTCATTCATCCAGTAACATGCATATGGCACGGTTTTATAATCACTGAGGTACCGAATGTGAGGTAGTTAGGGGGGTTTGGGGGCATGCTCCCCCGAGAAAATTTTGATTTCTCTGATCTACATATGTGCATTTTAAGATGTTTTGAAGGCCAAAAAAATTGGATGACAATAGCTTTAAAACCATGTGCGGGCAGCTGTTTTTTTCTCACCTCATCAGCATCACACTCTTTTTCTCTTTGTTTTTATCTTGCTCTGTCTTTTCCCCTCCTAAAGCTGAGCTTTGACTGATACAGGCTTTTAATTTTTGTCTGTCAGTGAAGAAAGTAAACATAGGGTCAACTGATAGGTTGATTTATGAATCATTTTCTCAGACAAAGCTACCAGGAAAGCTAGGTAACTAAGTCCATCTACAATGAAATATAAATTATTTATTTTATTTTTTAAGCTTTTTAGCCTTTGTAATCAACAATACGGTTGGTTATTCATCAAGTCACCCCGTGAAAATCTATTTAATTTAAAATCATTTAACTAACCAGCTAAACGTGTATTAATGTAACTGTCTATTGGCAATATGATTAATCTGTTCTATATTTATTTCTATTTATTAAAAATAACAACATGAATTATCAATTTGCCACTTCTATAAATCAAGTGCTTAAAAGAAAAGCACAAATCCCTTTACTCTACTCTTAGCCTACTCTAATATATGTAGGCTATACACTTCTACTGATTCATTATTACTTAATACAAAACTATATTTATTAATACAAAACCAAATAACTCCACATGATGTTTCTCTCTCAAGGCCATCTAGTGCTTTCAGACAATGATGTGTGTCTTTAATCATTTCTGTGCATGGCAGCATAATGTAATAACGAAATACAAAATAATATGTTTTAAAGTTTAAAAAGTAAATTAAAATAAATCATGATCGTTTTCTAAAGTATGTTTTCATGGGTGTTAATCGCTTCATTTTTGTTTTGTAGAAAAAAACAACTATCACACTGATAAGGGCTGAAGGTGAACGCAGCGAAACGTATTGGTATTGGAAGAGAAACCGAACCGTCCCGTGTTGCTCCCAATGCTCCAGTAACATTACATTATGTAAACTGCAATGCATAAATGACAAAGAACTGCACCGATGCAGATGTAATATCATAGCAATCTATCAATAAATGCACTCACGACACACCTCGCTCTGCTCGGCGCCCCTGCAGATTGAAAAATGCGCTAAATCCAAGCAGACTCAGATAAGGGGAGGAGCCGAAACTTGACGCAGCTTGCCGCCGTTTCAAATGAGTTTTTTTAAAGGGGACTGAAGCGATAAAAAATATATTAATCAAATATTTTTTAGGGGGGCTGGGCAGAAGTTTAGGGGGGCTGAAGCCCCCCTAAAAAGGGCCTAGTGACGCCCCTGGCCATGAAGGAGGTTTGCGCATTCTTGACGGACGTTCCTCAACCCGCGGAAAGTTATCAGCTTCATTACAGAAGGAACTTTGCTCCGCAAGCTCAGCTGCAGGATCAGGCATCTGAACAGCTCGTGCCAATCGTGAGGAATGCCATTTCCTTCCATCCTCTAGCAAGTAGGTATTCGGACCCACTTGTTTCTCAATTTCAACAGGATCAGAAAATTTGCAGTGTCCCTTCGGCACATGAAAGGGCTTGCGTACTCGCACCCTGTCCCCCTCTTTGAGGATAAGCCGTCGTGCTCCACGTTTTGCATCAGTATAACGTTTCATTTGAGATTGCTTAAGAACAACTCGCTTGCGAACATCCGTTGTCTGGAGAGTGCTTGCAGGGGAATGAAGGGCAACGTTCAGTTTTGTTCTCATCTTCCGCCCATGGAGTAATTCGAAGGGTGAAACTCCCGTGGTAGCATGTGGAGTAGAGCGATAAACTTGAAGAAAGTCTGTAACAGTACGTTTCCATGGCTTAGATTGTACTATAGCCGACTGTACACAGTCCTTAAGAACTCTGTTAAAACGTTCTATAGCCCCGTTCGCGGCTGGATTATAGACAGCCGTGCGAACTGCCGCAATGCCTCTTTCTCGCAGAAAGGTGGTGAACGCATCCGACGTGAATTGTGGCCCATTATCCGTAACCAACTCTACCGGGTAACCATGGCGACTGAAAATGCCATTGAGAAAGTCAATAACAACCCCTGTCGTCACAGACAATGTAAAGGCAACATCTGGCCATTTGGAATAGTAATCAGTTAAGGTAATAGCGTACTTACAGTCCCAACCAGCAGTGTCAAACGGGCCGACAATGTCCATTCCCAGTTTACTCCATGGTGCATCTGGAAAAGGTACCGGTTGGAGGGGGGCGGTAACCGTACGAGCAGATTTATCCAGCCTTTGACACAGCTCGCACGAGGAGACCTGAGTCTGGATCATCTGATCCATTCCAGGGAACCAGTATAGTTCGCGTAAGCGATGTTTTGTCCTCACGATTCCCTGGTAACTTTCGTGCGCGAGAGTTATTAATGTCTCAATGTCACTGGAACTACTAGACGGGTGTCCCTGAACACCACATTGTCCTTGACACTAAGTTCATTCCTCACATTGTAGTAGGGCTGAAGGTCGGTATGCACAGCTTTTACAGAAACAGGCCATCCTTTTTCGATTTGGGTGCATAAAGCAGTTTTGAACTCGGATGGTGAAATCGCAGTCAGGGCAGTAGACAGTAAAGCGACCAGCTCTGGCTCATCATCAGAGGTAGAAGCAGAAGCGAGAGGAAGAGGTAACCGCGACAGACAGTCAGCAACATGATTTGATGAGCCAGCCCGATACACAACGTCATAAGTGAAACACAGAAGGCGAGCTGACCACCGAGCAATGCACATCCCGGCACGTCCAGCTCCCCGCGTAGACAGCAGTGTTGTCAGCGCCTGGTGATCAGTGCGCAGCGTAAAACGTCTGCCCCAGAGGTATGTGCGCCACTTCTCGACGGCCCAAACACACGCTAAAGCCTCTTTCTCCACAGTTGAATAACGCCGTTCGGCTGAGGTTAAGGTTCGTGACGCAAATGCCACTGTGCGTTCACTGTGATCTGGGTACACCTGCGATAATATCGCTCCCAGACCATAATCTGATGCGTCAGTGGACACAATGATTGGCATTTCTGGGTTAAATAGGGCAAGCGCTGAACTGTCCACTAAGCATTTCTTAACATCCATAAAGCTCTGTTGGGCATCATCAGTCCATTCAACTTCAGAATCCTGGCGCAGGCATGCACGCAACGGCTCAACGAGAGTGGCATAATTAGGTATAAACTTATTATACCAGGACAACATACCCAGAAAGGAGCGCAAGCTGGTGACATCAGTTGGAGCTGGGGCCTGCATTATTGCTTGCAGATGATCTTCATCAGGTTGGATACCATTTCCATTCACCATGTGTCCAAGGAAGCGCAAGCAGGACTGACGGAAATTACACTTTTTCTCATTCATTCGTAGACCAGCCTCGCTTAGACGTTTGAGGACAGCATCCAAAGCAACGTCATGGTCTTGCTGTGTACATCCGAAACAGATGATGTCATCCAAGTAATTCTGTACATTGGGAATATCTTTGAGTATTATTGAGATCATTTTCTGGAATGCGGCCGGAGCCGATGCGAGGCCATACGGAACACGGCAAAAACGAAACAGCCCGTCGTGCGTTATAAACGCTGTGAGGTCACGGCTATCTGGATGGAGCGGAACCTGGTGGTAAGCGTTTTCCAGATCAATGGTAGAAAAAACAGTTGCACCTGACAAGGCAGCTAAAGTCTCCTCCATGTGTGGCAGAGGGTAAGCATCCACTATAATAGCCTTATTAGGCTCCCGCAAATCAACACACATTCTAATTCCTCCTGTCTTTTTTTGTACTACAACAATTGGTGAGATCCACGATGAAGCATCAATTCTCTCTATTACACCGGCGCTGAGAAGGCGGTTCAGTTCATCAGACACAGCAGCACGTACTGATAAAGGAAGACGTCGCAGTTTTTGTCGCACAGGTACAGCGGAGTGTAAGACTTTCACTTTATGCATGAACTCTTTCACACAACCTGTCGCAGGTGCAGAAGAGGAAAGCTGTATCACTGGTGTCAGAGGAAGAGAAGCAGGTAAGTCGGCGGCCCGTGCAGAAGTGATTGTATTCCCTTCTATGCAAAGGTGTAGAGCAGATATCAAGTCCATCCCCATTAGAGCAGTTCCTGATTCCACAATAAAGAAGGTAGCAGAGCATTCTACATTGTCTTTAATAACAGTAGCTGGCAGACAGCCGAGCACAGTAATAGGCGAGCGCGAGTATGTAACTAGTTGCGCTGTCGATGGCTGCAAATGTGTACCTTTGAAGTGTTTTTCATACACAGATCGAGGCAGAACTGATACTGAAGCGCCAGTATCCACGATCAGTTCCACGTTTGCAAAGGACTTAGGTGTCTGGATGCCCACAGCACACTGGATTTTATTCTGCATGCTGGATTCTTGAATTAACAGTAACGTGTACTCGGGTAACTCAACTTCTCTAACTGTGTGCGTAGGAGCCGAACGACACACGCGTGCAAAGTGTCCCTCTTTGTTACAGTTTTTGCATATTGCTCTTGTAGCCGGGCACTCTCTTGCATTAGCCAAGTGTCCACTAGAACCACAACGAAAACATGAGCGTGTATGCGCAGCAGGTGCAGAAGATTTTGAAAAGGTATTTGCGGTGAACGTGGTTCTTTGTTGTTTGCGCTGAACGGCATTTTGTTGAATTTGGACAGCTTGCACAGGAAAACTCCGTTCCCCGATGACCTTTGCTTGTTCCGATGCAGACTCGACTTGGGTCGCAGTTGTAATAGCTTCTGCCAATGTAAGGTCAGGTCTTAAGAGCAGTCTCTCGCGAATTCGAGGATCCGACACATGCTCAATGAGTTGATCTCGAATCATGTCATTTGTATTAGGAAAATCACAAGTTGCAGCTAACTGTCTCAGTGCAGCAATATAATTCACTATAGACTCGTGAGCACCTTGCACTCGTTTCCGGAAATTATGACGTTCTACCACAACATTTATGGCAGGGGTGAAATGTGTACTCAACGCAGTGATAGCAGACTCCAGTGTATCTCCAGTCTCTGGTAAGGTATAAAAAATCCTTTGTCCTCCGGTTCCTAAGCAATGAAGCAGCAAGGCTCTTTTCCTTGCCTCTGGCCAAGCATCACCTGTAGTTAAAGTTCACGGGGAAAATGTAGGCCTATTATTAAATCGATCCTCTAAATTACGGATCGATCTTTAGAAATTGATATGAAAATCGATTCAGAATTGGTGAATCGATTTTTTCAACACAGCCCTAGTTCGTTTGTGTGATTGTTTCGTCAAGTCAAAAGTCAAAGTTTAAGATCTATGAAGGGAATTAATGTGAATCGATCTCAAGTGTCATACTGGAACAGAGACTGGTAAATGCTTTACATTGAGCCTAAGATGAGCCGCGTGAGACATTAAAGCAATACTAATAAATATGAATAGCGTTTTACTCTTGGAACAATAGAGCTTGTGATGCTCTTTATTTGTAAAAGTTTTATGATAATTTTCAGTTTCTGCGCGCATATAAAATGTTATTATTTTAATGATCTAACTATTTTATAGTGTTGAATGGAGTTATTATAAGATCAAACTTAATGTGGACATATTATGCTGCTGTTTATTTCTCTGTAACTGTTAGTGGTTTATGAAGATGAGTGTCATAGTGATTGTTTTTCTGTTATTGATGTTTTATCCATGTCATAGTGTGAGAAATTACAATAATTGTCTTTCAGTAGAGCAGTTTTACAGGCTTTTATCATGTATCCTGACTCAAATAATGTGTTTCTAACAGCAAACACTCAGAATAAAGTGAGATGATCTGCTGATGATCCTGAATGGCTTGTTGAATGAGTGTTGATAGTCTGAGGCTCATCAATATTAACAGATCTGCTGAAAACACTCTTTATTTCATGACAATAGTTCCTGTTTTCTCCTCATTTATTATGCTGATGTCTTCAGATCTCCTGTAAATTGACACTTAAAGCTCATTTCATTGGTGTCAGCAGACTGAGGGGATTTGATGGCTACTATATGCTAGGGCTGCACGATATTGAAGAATGCGATATTCGATGCGATAATGCTTAAAGTGTGTAAAATTAAATTAAATTGTCTATTATATAGCCAAAATGCGTGTTTCACATTCTTTTTGTGACAAGAAAACATCCCTACAACTTCTGAGAGTGAAAATCAGTGTTTTACTGTCGCATAATAAGTGTTATTTTAACATCAGTGTAAACCACAGGGTTTAGGGTTTTAGGTTATCCTACATTAGGTTTATTTAACAACAGAATGATCAGAACAGAATATATTGTGATATATACATTTGCGATATTTCGATAATCTCAATATATTGTGCAGCCCTACTATATGCATGTTTATTTCTGTGTTTATGATTTTAACTGTTTTTCTTACCATTATTTATTCTTGGAAGAATTAAAATGATTTATATTATTTTCTTTATTTCTAGATGCCTGTATTTTAATGAAGAAACAGAATAGTGTTAGGATTAGCAATAAAAAATAGTAAAAATAAATAATGAATTGGCATATAATTTATATATTTTTTATTTTTGGCAGATCAGCTCCTCCCACACTGGAATACATCATCAGTGAAGCTCCTCCTACAGCAGTCACATCATCAGTGAAGCTCCTCCCACTGTAATCACATCATCAGTGAAGCTCCTCCCACTGTAATTCTCCAATAAATGCTGTAAATTCCCATCAGCTACAAGTGAAGACGAGCATCAGAGCATCAGGAAGAGCTGAAATCTGCAAAGACTGAGTTTATTAAAGAGGACAGTGAGAACATGAGTGATCCAGAACCCTGCAGAATGAAGCACACTGAAGATCCTGAAGAACAAAGAGGTTGGTGTTTATTCTTCATTCATTCATGATGCTGAAGAACATTCATGTTAGAAACATTCAAGCACTTCATCACATTTAGATAAACAGTTCAACTATGAAACGGTACAGAATGTTCTGGGTTTTCTTCAACAAATGGTCAGTAAAGGGAGGTTTGTGACATTTTTATATTGATTGTCAACATCAGATCAAGCGAAATACTATTTTAACTGTTTTATTTTACATTTATTTTATATCTGGTTCTCAAGTAGCAACAACATTACCAGAAGTTTAGTCATTTTCAACATAGTTTTCAAAATATATATGTTTAGGAATAGTCAGTAAACACCAAGTTACTGGAAAAAGTTGTATTTGTCAAATATCATACAAGTTGTTCATAGTTATAGAGATTCTTCTTACAGTAACTTTGGTAACAGGGTTGATGAATACAGTCAGTGCTACAGTTTGTGTAAAAACTGAGACAATGGATTGAGATTATATTCTTGTCTTCCCATCATGCAGTAGAAAGAGCCCAGATGATGTCACTTCCTGTGTGTCACAGAAATGCTCTGTTTTTAAAAGGAGGAAAATCATGTCAGGAGTAACAGGGTTGAGTGAAACATGTTGGACACAGATAAAGCTAATAAAAAATGTTAATTTAAAAATAGTTAAAGCCACGGCCACTCTACACTTTGAGCAAGTTTCTACAGACGCTGCAACGGCCGTGAAATGACGGAAATAAACAAGTTCAGATAAAAGATAAAGATAAAAAAATAGTTCATTTAAAGCCAGTTAAAGTTATGGCCACTCTACACTTTGAGCTTGTGAAGTTTCTACAGACGCTGCAACGGCCGTGAAATGACGGAAATAAATGTAATATGTAACAAATAATAATAATAATTAAAAAATAAACAACCCACTCCACTTGAATGCTAAACGCTTGTGTTATTTATCACAGGGTAATTCACTTGAGCTTGTGTTTCTGGTGTCCCACTTTCACATGCGCATGAATGGAAGTCAGTGCAAGGAAAAGTCTAGTGTGAACGGCCATTAATAATTCAAACGGTTTTATTCAAATAAATATCAATCTCAAAGTTGGTGTCAAAATATGGCAGTATTGTATATTTTAATGTTAATATCATGTTAGATAGTTGTGTCATTGATATATGTAATAGTTCTTGCTAAATAAACAAGGGATTCGTGCCTATAATGTTTTAAAGGGAACCTATTATGCAAAATTCACTTTTACATGTTTTTTGAACATAAATGTGTGTTGGCAGTGTGTGAGCAAAACCACCCTAGAATGATAAAAATCCATCCAGTGTTTTTTTTACTATCTCAATAAATCACAAGCCCTGTTCTAGATTTCCCGCACTGTGACGTAGAATTGCACAAGCCCCACCGACGTGGTTTGATTGACACTGTGGTTACCCCGCCCTCGGTGATCTGTACACCATCGCCATTGTTTCAACGACAGCCGGTAATGTCTACTAAGAAATGTAGGTGTTCTGTTGTGGGATGTAAGAATAGACATAGTAGTCTTCACTGATATCAGAGCCACTGAAAACGCAGCGGATGGATTTTATTTATGAAGAAAAGGCGCCACTTAAACTTCCTAAATACGTTTATGTTTGCGCGAATCATTTTCTGACTGACTGTTTAGTGAACGAGGGTCAAATTTAATCCTCAAGTGTGGATCATTGCCTACTGTTCGCGATCCAACGTCACCTCCAGAAGAAGTAAGTGTATTTTATGATTTATGAGCAAATAGTCATTTCAATCGATGTCAGCCAGTTCAACAACAAATGCGTCTAAAGCTATTTATTGTCGTCGTCATAGGATTACTCAACAAACAACGTCAGACAGTTTTATGTCATGTATTATTTTTGCAGCAATTACAAATGTAAATAAATTAAGGTCTGCTCTATCTCCATAGACAGTAGCCTATATAAACGTCTATCTCCCTGCAGCATATGTTTTCTGGTTCTGTATCCATCTTCTCACATTTGCCACATAAGCACCTGTACGACAAGTAATGTCAAAATGACGCAACAGCGCCCCTGGCATAAATATAATTTCGTTTGTACTTAATAAAAAATAAAAAAATAAAAAAATTTGTTTGTACTTAGCAAACGTTATCACAGTATTTGTGTGTGTGTAGTTTCAAAAAATTGCGCGGACGTTATCACAATTCGTGTGTGTGTGTGTGTGTGTGTGTGTTGTACATCCATAATTGCAAAGGGGACGCGATTAAAACTTTGTAAGTACATAAATGTATCAAATAACCACTCCGAGACGTCTTGGTCTATTCTATTTCGTGTTTCTTCTGTGCCGGGACTCTCTTCATCATCTGGGTCCAGCAGGGCAGGGATATGCAGCTCATTTACATTTAAGGTGGTACACTCCAAAACAGCTCTTTTTAAAACAGGCCCCAAAAATGACATTTTCAAATGGTTATAATAAATTAACTGTGGGGTATTTTGTGCTGAAACTTCACAAATACATTCTGGGGACACCCAAGACCAATATTACATCTTGTAAAAAGGGGCATAATAGGTGCCCTTTAAAGATAATAAATGGAAGATAAATTTTCCTCATTCATGTAAAGTTTTCAAGGACATATCATTTACAAAAAGGCATCAAATTATCATAATATTTTATAACCGTTGTCTACTTTCTACTATTACATCAGGGCTCACTTTCATGTCCTTTCACTTTATATTTCTCTCTTTAAGTTTTTTTGATGTACTGAAAATTAAATGTAATATTTGTTTCTTTCCTGTCAGACCTGATGGAAGAGAGCGAGGAGAGTGAAGAACTGAGTGAAGTGGAGGAGGAACATCATGTCCAACCTGGAGGAAAACCTTCAAAGACTAAAAAGACATTTTTAAAGAAAAGAAGAGTCAAGAAATCTTTTACCTGCACTCAATGTGGAAAGAGTTTCACAACCAAACAAAGTCTTGATGTTCACATGAGGATCCACACCGGAGAGAAGCCGTTTAAGTGTGATAAATGTAGAAAGAGTTTCACTCAATCATCACACCTTAATGTTCACATGATGATCCACACCGGAGAGAAGCCGTTCACATGTGATCAATGTGGAAAAGCATTTCTTAGTGCATCAAACCTGAAGAAACACCTGAGAGTTCATACGAAAGAGAAGCCTTATTCATGTTCTGTGTGTGGAAAGAGTTTTTCACTGCAGCAATCTTTACATACACATGAGAAAACTCACACTGGAGTGAGAGAGTACATGTGCTTTGAGTGTGAAAAGACTTTTATTACAGCGGACGGTTTAAAACGGCACCAGATAATTCACTCTGGAGAAAAACCTTACAAGTGTTCACACTGTGACAAGAGATTCAGTCATTCATCTCATCTGAGATCACATGAGATGATCCACACTGGAGAAAAACCTTACAAGTGTTCACACTGTGACAAGAGATTCAGTCAGTCATCACATCTGAGATCACACGAGATGATCCACACTGGAGAGAAGCCGCACAAGTGTTCACACTGTGACAAGAGATTCAGTCGGTCAACACATCTGAGATCACATGAGAGGATCCACAGCAGAGAGAAGCCGCACCACGTGTGATCAGTGTGGAAAGAGTTTCTCTATTAAAACTCACCTGAAGCGACACATGAAGATCCATACAGTGGAGAAACCACATCAACACAGTCTGAGATCACGGTAATAGTTTATCTTTATGTGCTGAGCAACAAAGTCTCTTCTGTGTAAGTTAGGCACACATCACCCTATAGCCAAATCTCTCCTCTCCAACCTATAGCTGGTGTGTGGTGAGGACAGGACACTTTGTTGATTGATTGATATCTATTAACTTGACAGGAATATCTCATTTGGGGTTTAAGGCCACGCGATCCAGTTTGGTTCAGAAACCCTTTAACAATGAAAACAAATGTTTATTAAAGCTGTAATATATGTGTTCCATAGCCTATACAAGGCATCTTAAACAAGGCTCCTGGACTACTTCCTGAAACTCACTGTTGGGCCCTATATGAATATGAAGGCCTCAAAAACTCTTATAGAACTATTTTGTCCCATCCTGTTTAAAATTATATTCATTAGAACCACTCTGAGCTTTTTTTTGTGTGTGAAAGGTATTGGAAAAATAATATTTATTATTACAGTACTGTAACGGTCACCAGCTGGAGTGCCCTTGAGAGCCACCAGAGGGCACTCCACACCAGACTATTATCACTCCCTCACAAACTACTATTTCCCATAAATCACCGCCTGGACTCATCATCACTGATTGCATTCACCTGTGTCTCATCACCCTGTTAGTCTCAGCCTATTTATACCATGGCTGAGTCCCAATTCGTCTACTTATACTACGACCTAAAAGTATGTCCTTTTTTGTGGAGAAAAAGTACACACTTTTGAGTGTGTAGCAAAAGAGAATGCACGTTCTGGGACATACTTCGATGATGTGAACGAGAACATGGTTGCCTAGTTACGCACACCACAACTGTGATGCAAAGCTGAATTTTCAGCATCATTACTCCAGTCTTCAGTGTCACATGTGACATCCAGTCTATCACATGATCCTTTAGAAATCATTCTAATATTCTGATTTATTATGAGTGTTGGAAACAGTTCTGCTGCCTGATATATTTGATGAATAAAAAAAGTATTGATTTATTTATTTTTTTAAAAGAAAGAAAAAAATGACTGATCCCAAATTACTGATCAGTAGTGTATATTGTTGTTACAAAAGATTTCTATTTTTAAAAATAAAATAAAAAATGGACAAAAAAAATTTAATCATCAAAGTATCCTAAAAATGTATCACAGGTTATGAAAAAATATTAAGCAGTAGAACTGTTTCCAACTTTAATAATGAATCATCATATTACAATGATTTCTAAAGGATCATGTGATAGACTGAAGTAATGGTCCTGAAAATTCAGCTTTGCATCACAGAAATAAATTATAATTTAAAGTATAATAAATTGAAAACCAATTATTTTAAATTGTAATAATATCACAATATAAAAAAAAATAACTTCCAAACTTTTGACCTGTAGCCTACTGATAGACGAACATCCAGCATCTCCAGACAACCATTACACTCTAAGGTCTCTCTTCAGCTTGAAGCATCACTGTAAATGACAGAATTTGAATATCGTATGAAACAATTCATACACACAGAGCACAATTTTCTGGTGTTTTATTTTTCTATTGTGTTGTCTTCCACATGTCTTGTTAGATTTGACTTGTCTAGTTGTATGTTTGAGTTTGTGTTTTTTTTTTTCCCTTGTGGTGGGGTTGTGTTTTTGGTGTAGAAAATGTAATTTTTGCTCTTTATAATTCCATTGTTTGGACTGTGTACTTCCCAGAGACGCTTTACTAAATGCTGTGTACTTCTTCAGTAAAATGTGAATCTTAAAGGGTAACTAAACCCCTGGTCAGAGCCTGACTCCACCCACTGTCAATATTTGAAAAATGCTAGAAAAGTGGGCAGACCCCAGCGGAGATAGAGGGGACGAACCGTGAGCGGGGGCTGTGTGGAGAAGCCCATTTCCACCTCTATTGCGTTGGAGAAGCAATCCCGCGAAAATGCAGGTTTCACACTCACGGTCTTCCAGGCCGAGTGCATGCAAAAACTGGCGCCTATTTTCCAAGTCTGCTGGAAAGTTATGCAGTCCAGCAGTGCTGTTGCAACCAGCAACACTACACCTACGTACCCTCCTGACCACTGTACACAGATAAATCTACATTAGCTCATACCAAGGGCGTGGTGAGCTCGTACCAGGGGCGTGGTGAGCTGGAACCTGCTTACGTCACCTGCCACCTTTTACGTCACTTGCCACCGCAACATCCAATAGGAAAATTCAACTGCAGTAGCCACCGTTCAACCTTAAGAGGGCAGCACTCAGACGTTTTTACACCATATATTGTAAAATTAAAACACTTTATACCCAAATGTCAAAAAAGTTACTCGAATCAATGAACAGCATTAATAAAGCCTCATTCTTACAGATCATTAAATAAAAAAAGTTGGTTTGGGGTTTAGTTACCCTTTAAAGTAAAGTCTTATCTGTCATTTTTGTAATTTTAATATTTAATGCACTTAGAAACTTTTATACTCTGGAAAAAATGTGTCAACAGTTTTTGGTACTTAAAAATCCTGTTACTTTGAAATCTGGACCTGTAGCTGTAAGAAATTAATTGCTTGCATGCTATGAATTCATATAAACATAAATAGAAACATGGCAGCACAGTAGCACTATCACTTCGCAGCGAGAAGGTCCCCGGTTCGAGTCCCGGCTGAGCCAGGAGTTAGCAGGTTCTCTGTGATTTCCTTCAGGTTAATTAGCGATACTCGAGTGTCTGTGTGTAAGCCCAGTGATGGGCGGGCCATCCGTTCAAGGCGATGTGAAAGTCCAGAAAACATTAAAAAAATTACGTTTTCAGAACATTTCCAAAATTATAGAATGGAATGTCCCTGTAACGTTCACATACACCAAGAAAAAAGTTCTTAATACGTAAAAAAAACCCCGGATGTTTTGAACGTAAAGAAAACTTTCAGAAATAATGTTTTAAAAAAAACAGGCTCTGCTGCTGAAGGTGAATCCCATGCACTCTCATAGGCCTCTCCATGACTCTCACAAAGCTTATGTAGAGCACAGCATGTCAGCACCGTAGATTTCACAAGGTCGACCGCACAGTCACTTCTTTAATAAGGCAACGCCATCTTCCTTTCAATCTACCAAAAGCATTTTCAACCACTACACATGCTCTGGAAATGTTCATGTTGTAGACCCGCTGTTCCACAGTCAGCTGTCCGGTGTCAGTGAATGGTTTTAAGAGCCAGTTCTGCAAGGGATAGGCAGAGTCTCCTAGGATGTAGTAGCCAACATTCACCCCACCAATGTTTTTGGTGTTAGCTGGTATGTGGTTTCCACGGCTTGCCAACTCCCACAGTGTGGACAGTCTCAAAAGTATCTCAGTCTTCTGTACTCAGAGCCGGTTGCAAGCTTCCACAGTGCAATGGCTACTCTCATCTTTAGAGGTACACACACACATGGAAGTTTGTGTCCCGTCTCTACATCTCTGGATGCAGTTTGTTGCACAAGTGCATAAATGTTTCTTCAGACATTCTGAAGTTCTTCAGCCACTGAGTGTTTGCAAAACCAGTTCAGATCAATGCAAAAAAACACAAATTCGCTCTCTGACAGTAGGTGGCACTCATGGTCACATTTTGCTACTTTTTTAAGAGAGAGCTGCCATTTCTGCCGCATACGAGATCTCGATCACGCAACAACATTACTACACAGAGCTGGCAGATCCATTGAGAAAGCATTTTAAAGGGATAGTTCACTCAAAAAGGAAAATTAGCCCATGATTTACTCGCCCTCAACTCATCCTAGGTGTGAATTCTTTCAGACGAATACAATCGGAGTTATATCAAAAAATGTCCTGGCTCTTTATAATGTGCATATAATGGCAGTGAATTGCAGATTAGGATGATTCTGAGGTGAGACTTGCGTCTCGAATGATGGTGCTACCTTCACAAGAGAGAGTTCAAATAATAATTTCCTTTGTTCTCTCAGAGAGTTCTCTTCCAGTTTTTCCAGTCTTACATCCATAATCTTTCTAAGTTTGTTTTTCTTTAACTCTTTGCCTGTTACCGAGGAATCGAGGAACTAGTGCTCTGTACCGAGGAACTAGTGCTCCTCAACAGGTAGAGAAACAAGCCAATCGACTTACAAATCGATGGCACAAACAGGGAGCGAGACCCAAAGGCACTCGAGACATCCGATTGTCACGAGCATCACATATTGCCGCAGTAGCATCCTCTACCCCAGATACAGCTCTGACAAGGATTGCAAACACTCGTCTCCTACCACCGCCTATACATCTTGAGAACAGATTTGAAGTACTAATGAATGTAAATGAGGAATCCCCAAACGTGATGAATGTGATCGAACACAGACTGAATGGGCCAGTAGCTAACACTGATGCTAACTGGCGCTCAAGGTCGAGCAGACAGCGGCACTTAGCTCAGAGCACAGCCGAGCCCAGGACTCTGATAGTGGGGGACTCCATAATCAGAAACATTAGCGGCAGGGATACAACTACATGCTGCCTTCCACAAGCAACAACTTCTGATATAAACAGGGAACTTCAGAACATTCTGATGAAACATAAGACTGCAAATCGACTCATCATACATGTGGGGAAGAATGATATTCATAAAGAGCAGTCAGAACTCCTTAAGAAGGATTTCCATTATCTTTTTGAAACACTTAAAAGACTGAAAGTTCAAACATTCATCAGTGGACCACTCCCAGCAAAATGAAAAAAAAAACAGGATTTCACGGTTGCTTGGGCTAAATACATGGCTGCAAAAAACCTGCAACATAAAAGGAGTAAACTTCATTGACAATTTCAATCTTTTCTGGAGTCAGAGACAACTTTTTCATCGGGATGGCCATCACCCAAACAAACTTGGTTCAAGAGTGTTAAATGACAATATCTACTTCTTCCTCAATTATCCTTATGCAGTGTGTGCCAAAATCCACTCAATCTGAACGGCACACACACACCTGGACACAGTATGAATGACCACGGGACTTCACTTCAGCAGCAAAATGGACTTGCGGTTGACATATCACACAAGGACAATGATAACACCACTCCGCCACAACAACCTCTGCACACGGACACAATCTCAGCTGAGCCCTGCCCACAGAGCTCATCACAGACAGACATTTCAGAACTGCTCCAAGATTCAGCACCCAAGGACGACTTCCTGGAAAACAGCCAGGGAAGCCAGGACAGCATATCACAGCCTCCTATAACACCAGAGCAACAGCCTCTCTCACCAGACACTTTTTCCCTCTCTCCAGCATCGCCACTTCTGTGCTTCTCACAGAAAATGGAAGAACTGGTGTATGCTGGAACCAAACTATCCCACTCTTTTGCTGCAAGCCCCCAGATACCAACCAAAAAACGACATGCACCGCAACCACCCAAGCCTGCGGGCCCAGCTCGCCCTCCCCCTCCTGTGAGAGCTCTTCGGCCTCTGCCACAACGCCAGGGCCCCCACCCTCCTCCTTCTGCTCGAGGTGAACCGAAAACAACTGATACCAGCTCTCAGTGATATGTGTCGGGTCCCCGCTATGATAACAGTAACTTTCTCAAATGTTTACAGAACAAGCGGGAACCCAGTGTGCCTGAATCTTTCTCTATTGCTGTTCTATTACAAGATAGAAAGTCTAAGGCCTTCAATAGCCGTACAGCAAACCCAACTAATTTGGTGCCTATTACACGTCAAACTAAGATTGATGTGGGGACAAAAAGTAAGACTGTTAAGTTAGCACTTATAAACATTCGTTCACTTAAAAATTAATCACTTCTAGTCAACGACTTAATAACCACAAACAACCTGGATTTTATGCTTCTGAATGAAACCTGGCTAGGAGACAGCTGCAGTGCAACAATCCTCAATGAAGCAGCCCCTCCCAAATCCTAAGCTGTTAAGAGAGGTGGGGGTCTAGCTGCTCTTTTTAAAGATGTCTATCAATGTAAGCAAATATCATTTGGGAATTACCATTCTTTCGAATATCTGGGTATTGTGTTAAAAGGTTGTTACTTTCTCCGCTTCAGCGATCTCCGGCGGCAGCGTAACAGCTCGTCAATTCATGTTCGTGCAAAGGATGAGACGGACAAAAATGACCGATGCATGCCGTTCTTTTACTTATTTTCGTGTTGCCAGGTTCACAATGCAACCAGCTCCCAGGTGGAATAATTTGAGTGAACTTAACTAAAACAGAATACAAACTTCCTCCATCCAATTCAACTACACAGCACACAGGGAGAGCGCACATCACATCAGCACATGTGTCGACCTACACTACCCATATTGCACTTCGCTGCGGACTACAACACCCATAAATAGCGGTCTTAAAGAGGCCACTTCTATTTCCCCTCTCCTGCAACAAGGTGCTCCACGCATTTTACTTATCATTATTTACAGGCCTCCAAAATACTCTCCAGCCTTTGCTGAGGACTTTACAGAACTGTTATCAACAATTACCTCAGAGTTTGACTGTTTTGCCATTGCTGGAGATTTTAACATTCACATAGATAACACAGAAAACAATATGGCAAAATAAATCAATACTATTTTAAAAACTTTTGATCTGACTCAGCATGAACATGGGCTCACACACAATCGTGGACACACTCTAGATTTACTTATCAGTAAGGGTCTAAACATTTCACTGATTGTTATTAAGGATGTAGCACTGTTTGATCATTTCTGTATTTTCTTTGATATATTGATCTCTCCTGCCACTGAAGCTAGATCTGTGTCTGTCAAGAAGAGATGCTTAAATGAGAACACTACTGTACTATTTATGAAGGCTATATCCTTAACACCAAGCATATCTGCAGACTCTGTTGATTTTCTCCTTGATTCTTTTAACTCAAAAGTTAAAAGTGTGATGGATGATATTGCTCCTGTTAAAATCAGGAAGAAGAGTGGCACACAAAAAGCACCTTGGAGAAACTCAACAGCAGTGCAAAATATGAAAAGACAATGCAGAAAAGCAGAGTGCATGTGGCGGAAGACAAAACCTGTAGTCCATTATAACATCTACAAAGACAGCCTTCATGCTTTTGTAACAGTTATAGACTAGGCAATTGACTGCGGATGCTATCTGGCAACAGAAGATGGATCGTCACAGAGCCTGGGTTGTGAATGAGTACACCGGAGTCATAGATTTTAGTCTGAGTGTGTGTATTCAGTAAATAATAAAACATAAACAACATAAACAAAACATAAACAACATAAACAAAGCACCTTCAATGACACATACAAAACACAATTCTACGTAAAGTTCAATTCAATGGCAGATTAATGCACTGCCAACGAATGGAAAAGAAAAACAGGAAGAGAAGGAAAAAAAAATAACCCCCGACGCAATGTGTTCCACGGCCGAGACAAAGTCTGGTGAAATGTCAGTTAATTACGGATTGAGCCATAGATAATCCAAGTAGAGAAAGCTTCAATCATGGTGGATGTGTGGTTCGCTTATCCTACCACGTATAGGTCCGAGTTCTTTTGGCTCGCCATCTCGATCAGAGTCCTTAAGTTGGGACAGTCGAGAATTCAAAAGTCCATAAATGAAGAATGGGGATTGGTTGGTCCAGAAAAAAAACCTGACCTAAGAAGGCCAAAAATACAAATTAAGTAAAATAACATGGTTACTCAAGTAACTAACCATAACAAATACTAAAGTAAATCAATGTATACATAACCATACCCGCTTAATGCAAGGCATTTCCATAAATAAATATCATTAATATAAAAATCAAAAATACATCTAACTATATCGTACAATAATTGTATTATACTTATGTAACGACAATGACTATGACATGCGGTCACATGCTGTTCAAATTAGTAAATCCTGATCTCCAAGTCTGCTTGAACGGTCAAAATTGCATCTTTGTGGCTCCCCCGAGGGACATTTGAGTCACATAAGGAAACCCTGTTTTCTTAGAATCCCCTCTAAAACCCCCATTTCAGCTCTGGACTCCCTGTGACTTTTACAACCTCACAGACTCGTGACATTCCAGAACACACACACACACGTACACACACACACACACACACACACACACACCAACATCCTTTTGTGTTTAACTTAAAATGTGTGTAACTCAGACTGGTATCTGAATTTCCTGTATGTATGTGTGATTAATGTTGTTGTGATCATACAGTTATGATCTTCGAGTGTTTGGATCTGAAATGTATTTTTGAAGAATGTTCTCCCAGTAGAATCGCATCCCGTAACCCGAGCTCATTGGCAGGTCATAAAATTTGACCACAGAGCTATCCAGCCCTATGCATGAGATAACAGGGTCGCAACATTCCAACACACACACACATACAAACACACTCTGGACTGTGAAACAGAAACCCCCTTACAGAAAAGGACTTTTACCCATAAAGTCACTCCTAAAGGTACTAAATATATAAATTTGTGTGTTAAGAGGTGTGTGTAACCCATAGGAAAGCATATGTCCTATTTGTGACCTTAATAGAACTGCTATTGCCTATACAAATGCATAATAATGTATCGTTGCATGGCTACAACGCCTAGATTCTATTTTTGATATCTCTGTAATCCTCTCCAGCTAACGGAGTTGAATTCCAATAACAGAATTCAGTGATGCGCATTGTTTTATAAGTTCATATGTCTGGAGAAAATCCTCTCCAGTTAAAGTCAATCATGACTCATTCGAGTGGGCGTGTCTAACCGGACAAAGGAATCTTCCCGCTCGAAAAATCTCGACAGCTGATTCGTCCTACACGAAGGAGGGGACGGCACCTGGGACACTGATAAAAGTCCAAAATCTCTTCTCTTCGCTCTCTCATCCTTCCGCTCTCAACTCATCCAACTTCTTTGGACCCTCTTCCCCGGCGCAGCGCTTCTCCAAGGAACATCTGAAGGAGGCCCTGGCCTTCTCCATCGAACGAACCCATGTTCGAGTCGTAACCGCCGGTCTTTGCAACTAAGATTTCCAGCCTCTCCCATCCCGGGAGACGAATCTGAACTTTTCCGGTAACGTTAAATTCAAGTGAGCCTTTACATCGTTTTTCGAAACGACCCAGAAGAAGAAGCTAGACGCAAACCAGCCGGACACGCGCACGCGCGTCCCCTTTTCAGCATCACACTGAAAGAGTACCACATCTCGCAAGTATATTGATTCCTATAAAAGCTGTTCCAGGTGTCTAGGTCTTAGGTCTGTGATTTAAGTTACCCTCTATCTTCCCTCTATATCTTTCTTTCTTTCTTTCTTTCTTTCATGTCATTCATTCCGATCACGTCATGCTATGTTTTATGTTTTTGTTCGGTTAAATGTGTGTCTGTTTTCTCGTTTGCATTTTACGTACGTTTATATTTGTAGCTTATAATCTCTATCTAGTGCCATTTTATTAATAAACCCATTTATACTTTTAACTGTCTCTGTGTTTGAAAACCCACTTTTTATAAAGTCAATGAAACAAAAGATCTATAAAGCTACAGGCTCTATATTATAAAACTACTTTGAGTAGTTTTAATTTATAAACCCAAAGAGGTTTTGTCTTCGTGGCCAGAAGACAAACTGTCTTGGAGTTTTGTAAACAGGAATGCTTCTTCTTAACTGTAATGATCAGACAGTACAGAACGAGGCATTTCCTATAATTGATAAAGTAAATGCATATGCGATTTATGAATTATGACCATGCGTTATAAATATTAATATTGCCAAAATTCCCTATATTCTTGAGCTAATTCGCATTAACCCAGAGGCATTTACGCTACATGTATTATGGTGGAGACATTTCGAGCAGTTTCAAACTTCATTTTTGTGGGCAAATTCAGTTTCAGTTGAATGTGTATTATTGGTATTAATAATTGTAGGCTATACGCGCGTTTTGAATTGTGAGATAAGTCGCCAAGGCGAACTCACCCAGCTGATCGCGGGCACAAAAGCCAGCTCAGCTCTGCTAAAACTGCAGTTCATGACATTACATCTGTCTCTGTAAAGACGAAGCAAAACTCTTTGCAGTTGATACATGTAACATGATTTAAACCGACTAAATGAAGACGAAGGATCTCTTTTAGGACGAAGACGTAAATCTGATAGTTTTCAGTCGTAATAGGCCTTATACAATACGTTAACGATAAGCTCCTGGTCAGAAATTGGCCTCGCGATCCAATTTCGTAAACCTACGCAAAAATCATAAAAGTGCTATTTTGATTAATGCTTATGGGAGATGAGCAGATGATAAGTCCTGCTCACAGCTGTTCTGATGCCTGGTGTGCTCACAGCTTAAGTAAATAGATGTTCAATGCCTGTTTGCTCACAGTTTCTAGTGATTAAAACACGAAGTTTTAATACCTGTTTTTATGTAAACCGTTTTATATGTAATGAGTAATTGGAGACCAGTTTTATGAATTAAGAAAAGATGATAATCCCTGTTCTTATTCTAAAACCGTCTCAATGTGTAATGTATAATGTGTAATTCCTGTTAGTCACATGTTGTGAAACTCGCGTCAGTTTTCCGCATGCAACAGAAGCGCAAAACACCACGTGATTCCACAGATAAAAAAATCTGCTGTCTTAACTGCTGAATCACGTCACCGACACTAGAGGGCAGCCTCTAGAGGTGTGGCAGGGCTCAAATTACGCGCCCCCCACCGACGTCATCCTGCGTGAGCGTCGCCTCCCACTGACGTCAGCCTGCGCGAGCGCAACTACGCCATCTCGTGGCGTTCTAAGATAATACCTGCTTTCAATTTCTTTTTCTCTCTGCATTCATTTTCTCTCTCAAATACTTAACTGCATTCAAGCTTAGCTTATGCTGATATTATTTGGAGTTAGACAATTCCTTTTTCTGTTTTTGACTGTCACACTTTAAGTTAAGTTCAAAAAAAAAAAAAAAAAGGGAAAACTTTTCGAATTAAAAACTTAGATTTGATTCACTCAGTTCATTGATAAGGTCCACCTAGGAAGAAGCACGCCACCGTGTGGCGATCTTGGGTCGACTTATCAATATCTGTTTAACCCCCAGTCTGCAATTGAAGTGTCTCATTGCCACCCTTTTCGTTTGATTATTTTTATAATCAATACTAATAACCTCAGTGTTATTGTAAGGATTATAGGAAGTCATTCTGAATTTCAGTTTTGATTATTTTTAGTATTGATTCATCACTGTTATCATTCTGATTTTCTTTCCTTCCTTATTATTATTATTTTGGACCTCTCCTTGCATGCTTATTTGAATTTTAATTTAAACTAGTTTTAATTTTAATTTAAATTGTGTTCACTAACAACCAGGTGGACCACGGAGAAGGAATACGCCCCTTTCCCTTGTGGCACAAACCCACTGCAGGGCCTATCCCTCTGCCTGCGTCCCAAGCCTGTGTTGTTTATTTGAATTTTATTTCATTGATAATTTTTTTTTCTCTTTCCCCAGCCTTTTCAAAGGGGGGGTAGGTTATTCCGATAATTAACCATCGGTTATCATAATTCCTTTGCATTGTATCATTATTTTAGTAAAGCCTTTGCCTCTGACCCCTGCATACATATTTACTCAATTTGATGAAAACAGAAAGCCTTAATTCACTTTAAGTCTAACCTCTCAATCCCTTATTGTGTATCTATTGGCAGGACCCAGTCAGTGCACTGTGGTAATCCAAAAGTCATCCCTGGTGGTTTCCGGTGGGCGGGATCATCTGTCCGGCGTTACTGACACTGCGCTCTGTCTGGTGTTGGGACCGTCGGAGAGTCTGACCGCGCCCGCTGGTTTCCACCTGGATGACCTCTATTCACCCCAGGTAAACTAAAATTTGATAGAACCCATCCACTTATTAGGAACCACAGAATACTAGCTATTCCTTCGGGTGTATTTTAAGTGCTTGGACTCACCTTTCTCTCTCTAAGACACACCTTCTTTCGAGGTCCTGTCCCGACAACCCACGCATCTCCTGGCCCGATCAGGAACTCTCGCAGTGTTAATAAGGCTTAGGCCTCTTTATTTTATTTTATTTGATCTTATTTGATTTATTTTCCTTAAATAACGCTCCCCGTGTTATTGTTTGTGACATTTCATTGCAGACCAATGCACTTCCTTGTGTTGTGTTTCCCTCTGATCTTCCCTACCTTCAACCTTGTCTCTTTCTCCACTCTGTTGTGATTTGTTTCTTTCATTTCACTTAGACACAGAACCTAAGAGAGACCCCAGGAAAAGCTGAATAATAGAGTGACGATCAAAGCGGGCGTCGCTAGACGACCCCCCCAGGCTACCGCCTGTCCAAATTTCTATTGTGGGTTTCATCCATACCCACGAAATTGGCTCCGCTAACTGTTGACATCAGTTAGCCCCGAAATTCTCATAAACGGCATAGCCCGTATGAGTATAGCTCATTAACCCTAAAACAAACTTGCATTGTGTCTCTTTTTGTGTGTGCTGTGCTTCTCTCACCACAGTAAGCAGAGATGTCGAGCTAACCCAGTCCCACAGTACCTGGACCAGTTTGAGACCTGCGATCCAACCCAAAAGTACGACCACGAGCAGCTGGCCAAAATCTTCGGAAAATCGCACTCAACCTCGTCACCAAGGCCCGGGCCAGCGAAAGGCTCAGTCTCGATATGGAACAGAAGGCAGCCGCACTACAGCTCCAGGCCACAGAAGCCCGGAAGGACCGAGCCCACACACAGAGTCGGCTAGACCAGCTAATCTTCCTGACCGAGGAAGAGGACGAGACGGACACAACGCTACAACAGGAAGTTGAAAGACTTCAAAAAGCCCTGGACGATCTTCGTCTGCACACAGATCAAAGACAGCAGTCGGAGGAAAACACCCGGGAGGAACTCAACGAAAGGCTCCAACGGGCTGAAGCTCTCCTTGAGAGAGCAGAGACTAAAATCCATCAGCTCATTCAGCAGAGACACGATCTCGAAGACGAACTAGACATGGTTCGCAGAGAACTGAGACATGCTTACAGTTTCAACCGCGACCGGGAAGGGGAAGAACATCTCACACCATTTCCCCCTTCCAGCGAGTCTGCGCCTTTCAGCCACACACCCAGAGCTGAAAAGGGGGGCGAAAGCCCACTGCACAACACCACGCCTGTCAGCCAAACACCAAGAGCTGTAAAGGGTCAGAATCCTCTCCAGACGGATTGGGCCCCCAGCAACAGCTCTCGTCCAACAAACCTCAACAAGATGGCCAGAAACATTCCTACGTTTGCCGGAGACTGCAGTGTTCATGCGTACCTTCAAGACATTGACTTTCACCTGCAAACTGTCGCCAACGCGACAGCTTGGGACAAATTGTACCTGGTAAGAATCACCTCAAGCAGAGAGGTGCGTAGTTTTCTGGATCGCCAACCACAGCCTGTCAAAGCAGATTACAAGCAACTGCGACAAGCGTTGATCCGCGAATTCTCTGACCCAGAATCAGACCAAGGGTTTATCACGGCCCTCGACGTGAAACAGGCCCGACTTGAACACCCACACTCCTATTATGACCGACTCCGACAAACGTTCTTCGGAGCAACCAACACACCAGATATGGAAGAAGATATAACCTTTAGAACTTTGTTTCTGCGGAACCTGCATAGCACCGTGAGTAAACATCTCGGCGTGCTCGTCTGCCCACGAACCATGTCTACTCGAGAACTCAGAGACTTAGCCCACAAGGCTTACACCAAGCAAAGGGCCATGGATGAAAAGACGGTAAAGACACACACAATTCACTCCGTCTCTGAGCACCGCTCAGAACCAGACAGCAGGTGGCGGCACGACTGTGACGGTGCCCGTCCAAAGCGTCGGACCGACCGCTCAGAAAGATTCTGGAACCAGCACCACCCGCCGTCCAGAACTCCAAGCCCAGACCGTCGAAACTGGAACCACTCTCCTCAGAACACTGGTGAGCCCGAGTCTTCTTACATCACAGATGAAGACAGTGCAGCCACGTCTGACACAGACACAGAAAACGAACACTGACACCTACTGTTTCAAGGTCCTGACTGACCTGCAGTTGAGTAACCAAACCAATGTCTGCGCCACATACAGACAACCCACCCACCCACCCTAACCATTGCAGTGATTACACAGCACAAACGAACTTTACCAACTACACTGCACGCCTCAGAGCCGCTAAACGCTACCTCCGCTGTGTACAAAGAAAGTCATGCGGGCCTCTGATGAACAGACTTTTCCTATGCCACCACTTACCCCTCCACCACCCTCGCAGGCCATCTGAGCTCACTGACGACCAGTGCCTCAGACAGCTGTCTGCCACCACGCACATGTTGCGTTCACAAGACTTCAATACGCATTGTGCACCTGTTGCCATCACAGCGCCACAGCTCGTAAAGCCACAAAGCACAAGGGGGGGCCAGGCGTAACAATGACGCCACATGTGCCAAAAAGCCATGCATGGGACATCAAAGCATGTGGCATACCAACCTCAGCGAAAACAAAAGACTGTCCTAAGCCAATCAAGGACGTCCCTCGCTGGAATTTTTTTTTCTCCTTCTCTCTCTCTCTCTCCCTATCGCCTCTAACAGGATGCAGGCCGCAGTGGTTCGCGAGAAAGCAGCCACACTCACCAGGTCTGGCATCCGGCATCGCACGGAGAGAGCAACCCTGAGTCCTGAACACCAAGGCAGGACTCGCACTCAACACAGTCCCTCCAAGCATGGGCAACCGCCCAGCCTGAACACCTCACCTGTGTCCATACCTGGACCGCAGCTGACGCTGCGCTGTGTACCTCCACAGCAACCGACCACGCCCTGACTCCCGTCTTGGCTTTCACCCTGTACCAGACCCTACCAAATGTGAGCAGCCACAGCAAAGCTCACAAAGCCGTGTCTGGTGGTTTCCTATGGAACCGCAAAAAGGGGGTCCCGATCCGGGGCTCGCCTAAACCTCATTTGACCTGAGTCCTCAGTCATCAGCCGCTTGCCATCGACCATTGCGCTAATTTGTTGTTCGATAAAGTCCTTCCGAGGTCTTTATCTAACAAAAAGGGGGAATATGTAACGACAATGACTATGACATGCGGTCACATGCTGTTCAAATTAGTAAATCCTGATCTCCAAGTCTGCTTGAACGGTCAAAATTGCATCTTTGTGGCTCCCCCGAGGGACATTTGAGTCACATAAGGAAACCCTGTTTTCTTAGAATCCCCTCTAAAACCCCCATTTCAGCTCTGGACTCCCTGTGACTTTTACAACCTCACAGACTCGTGACATTCCAGAACACACACACACGTACACACACACACACACACACACACACACACCAACATCCTTTTGTGTTTAACTTAAAATGTGTGTAACTCAGACTGGTATCTGAATTTCCTGTATGTATGTGTGATTAATGTTGTTGTGATCATACAGTTATGATCTTCGAGTGTTTGGATCTGAAATGTATTTTTGAAGAATGTTCTCCCAGTAGAATCGCATCCCGTAACCCGAGCTCATTGGCAGGTCATAAAATTTGACCACAGAGCTATCCAGCCCTATGCATGAGATAACAGGGTCGCAACATTCCAACACACACACACATACAAACACACTCTGGACTGTGAAACAGAAACCCCCTTACAGAAAAGGACTTTTACCCATAAAGTCACTCCTAAAGGTACTAAATATATAAATTTGTGTGTTAAGAGGTGTGTGTAACCCATAGGAAAGCATATGTCCTATTTGTGACCTTAATAGAACTGCTATTGCCTATACAAATGCATAATAATGTATCGTTGCATGGCTACAACGCCTAGATTCTATTTTTGATATCTCTGTAATCCTCTCCAGCTAACGGAGTTGAATTCCAATAACAGAATTCAGTGATGCGCATTGTTTTATAAGTTCATATGTCTGGAGAAAATCCTCTCCAGTTAAAGTCAATCATGACTCATTCGAGTGGGCGTGTCTAACCGGACAAAGGAATCTTCCCGCTCGAAAAATCTCGACAGCTGATTCGTCCTACACGAAGGAGGGGACGGCACCTGGGACACTGATAAAAGTCCAAAATCTCTTCTCTTCGCTCTCTCATCCTTCCGCTCTCAACTCATCCAACTTCTTTGGACCCTCTTCCCCGGCGCAGCGCTTCTCCAAGGAACATCTGAAGGAGGCCCTGGCCTTCTCCATCGAACGAACCCATGTTCGAGTCGTAACCGCCGGTCTTTGCAACTAAGATTTCCAGCCTCTCCCATCCCGGGAGACGAATCTGAACTTTTCCGGTAACGTTAAATTCAAGTGAGCCTTTACATCGTTTTTCGAAACGACCCAGAAGAAGAAGCTAGACGCAAACCAGCCGGACATGCGCACGCGCGTCCCCTTTTCAGCATCACACTGAAAGAGTACCACATCTCGCAAGTATATTGATTCCTATAAAAGCTGTTCCAGGTGTCTAGGTCTTAGGTCTGTGATTTAAGTTACCCTCTATCTTCCCTCTATATCTTTCTTTCTTTCTTTCTTTCATGTCATTCATTCCGATCACGTCATGCTATGTTTTATGTTTTTGTTCGGTTAAATGTGTGTCTGTTTTCTCGTTTGCATTTTACGTACGTTTATATTTGTAGCTTATAATCTCTAGCGTGTGCCATTTTATTAATAAACCCATTTATACTTTTAACTGTCTCTGTGTTTGAAAACCCACTTTTTATAAAGTCAATGAAACAAAAGATCTATAAAGCTACAGGCTCTATATTATAAAACTACTTTGAGTAGTTTTAATTTATAAACCCAAAGAGGTTTTGTCTTCGTGGCCAGAAGACAAACTGTCTTGGAGTTTTGTAAACAGGAATGCTTCTTCTTAACTGTAATGATCAGACAGTACAGAACGAGGCATTTCCTATAATTGATAAAGTAAATGCATATGCGATTTATGAATTATGACCATGCGTTATAAATATTAATATTGCCAAAATTCCCTATATTCTTGAGCTAATTCGCATTAACCCAGAGGCATTTACGCTACATGTATTATGGAATAAGTATAATAAAGTAACTAATCTCATGTTCTGTGATATTTTACCATAACTTGAATTTCATAGTCAACTAATCTAAATGTAGTCATTTTCAGAATCAAAACACATACTCAAAGTTGACATTCAAAATAATAATACAAAGTGCACCTTCAAATTCCAATAAACAAAAGTATTAGTCTCCAAATTACCCAAAACACTAAAACAGAATTTGGTATTCATGAAAGGTATTGCGCAATATCAAAAAGGTAAATACGTAGCTACGTTAAAATCAATAAGCTTCAATGACCGCCAATACATGTAGCCATTTCAGCGGTAGTCACAACAGTGACGAACACGCTCAAAACAGCAATAATGCTCTAAACTAGCAACCGTGCATTATCAATGCCTTCATAATATAACAGGTAAATCGTTTACCTTTGAGATCGGAATGACTAACGCGGGTCTCCAGGCGCAGCCCGACGTCTAAACAGAGCGGAATCAAACAGCTCTGATTGGAAAGCGGCAGCAACTATAGTCAAAATAATGCTTCGGTGATCAATCACACGGCTGAACTGAACAAGTTACAGTTGAAAAAAAAAACTCACCGAGTATTCAGAGCTTGAATCGCTAAAGTTGGAGCACTTTATAAATGTGTTTGGGGACGCCGAACAGACCATGCCACAGCCACAGTGGAGGCAGAGAGGAAGTGAACTCCGTGACGCGTAACTTTGAGGAAGTTGGGAGTTCGGGGAAAGCGCAGAAAGTGGGCCCGCCAAAATAAAAGACTTACTACATGCGGGTTACACTTTCAATATGGAACTAGGCAAAGCTAGACAGACTTTCTTCTCAAATATTATAAAGAGCAATTTAAACAACACACACATTCTTTGTTCTATTGTAGAGAGACTGACAAACTCCCCAAGCCAGATTCCCAGTGAAATGCTCTCAGACAACAAGTGTAGTGAGTGTGCTTCTTTTTTCTCTGAGAAAATCAATAATATCAGAAAGGTGATCACAGGGACGTGGGAACTATATTGTGAGAGGGGGGGCGGGATTCTTGAGGGGGGGGGGGGGGGGGGGGGGTGTTAGTGTAGGCCTAGTAGCCTGTGTTATGTATCCTGATTGACTTTATGATTAGTTAAACCTGTTTTGCACATGCATCCCCACAGAGTTAACCATTTCAGACAGTAGGCTACCGGACAGCCTCTGTCTCGTTCACTTCAAGTCCGTGGGCGTTACGCACAGCTCAGTGTGGCCGCTCCAATTTACCTTCAATGAAATCTATGTCAAAACGCGTCAAAAGAGGCAATGCATTTACGCAGAGCAGGGTCATAAACGCGCAGAAAACGTGGCCATGTGTGTCTGGAGTTCAGCGAGCTCCACGGACCACTCCTTCAGTCTATCCACGGAGCGCTCTAAAGTCAACAGCGCTGAATGAATGATGATCTGCTTTTATGTAATTTTTCCTTTTTTATTCAGAATATTCACAAATGTGTTAGCTATGGCATGAAATATCTGATATTCCGATTGTCAAATATATGCAAGTGGAAGTGTATTGTTGTTTAAACACCAAATAACGATCGCGTTAGTTGAGCTGTATGCGCGATGGGCGCCGCCGTGTTAGTTTGTGCCGCAGACGCAGTTCAGAGAATCGGATCTGTTGGATTTACAACACGTGTAAATTTCACATTCATCCACTTCCACATCCACGACCCCCCCGCCCCCCCTGTTCCAACGTCTATGGGTGATCAGCACATCCTTGAGTTGCCCTGGGGTCAGACAGATCAGACCACCTGAGAAAGTAGTTACAATGTCTGATTTCAAAGTAATTGATGGCAACATTTTGGAAGAAACTGTACAGCACCTTAAAACATCAACCTGCGCTCTTGACACACTACCCACATCTTTTTTCAAAAGTGTGTTAAACAGTTTAGAAGCAGATCTTCTAGAAGTGGTAAACTCCTCACTTCTCTCTGAGAGTTTTCCAAACTCCCTGAAAACTGCAGTTGTCAAGCCCCTCCTGAAAAAGAGCAATCTGGATAAGACGATATTAAGCAACCGATCTCAAATCTTCCTTTCGTAGTGTGCTCTGCCTCTCCGTCGCGGTGAACTTTTTTTTCTTGAGCACGTCTATAAACTGAAACAAAACTCAGCGAATACTTGTCACACATTTATGAGCCATATACCTTTATAAACATTTAAGTGTGTACTTTTAAATGATAGGATTCAAACTGAAAACAAATATTCTCTGTTTAAGTAATTTGTATAAAACCAACAAGATGTCAAGCTTCTCAAATGCTTCCTAATTATTTTTTAATTTACCACGCCCACTCGCGCAAAAGAGATTCTCATGCAAATCTCCACATGGAACGCGAACTCGCTCATTACCTCAACAACAAAACACCAAAACACTTCACAAGTCTCTGCTTTTAGACGCGCCTGAGCTTACATTGGATTGATTTACCTCAGAAGAAGAAGAACGCGATTTGAAGACAAGAAAGATGTAAGGTAAGAAATTCTTACATATTAGTTTGCTATTGTTGCATAAATTTCACATTGCAGTTGAACTGTTGCTAGATATATGGTGAATATTATAATATTTAGACCCGTGTTTACTGTTACTGTGTTTGTGGATATCTGCTCAAACGTAGCTATGTATATGGTAACCATAATGTTTTATATTTATCGCGTTTGAATGTATCATATTTTGGATCGTGATCGCGTTTGAATGTATGGAGTCAATATAGGGCCATATATATCTGCAAAATAAAACAATGTTTTGCAAAAAAAAAAAATGTTTTGCAAAAAAAAAATGTTTTGCAAATAAAGATAAGAGTATTGAGAATTTTTTTTGCTTTTTTGCAAGTAAAAAAAAAATTATTGCAAAAGAAAAGTTAACCACTGAGAGAAAAAATAAAGTTTAGCAAAGTAAAACTTCAGCAGCATTGACTTTGCAACACATATTTCCCTTTGCACCGCTCCTTTAAATCCGCGTTTCAGTCATCCGTGCCTCTGCGGCGCAAGCTTTCCTTTGCGCTTCATTTTTCTTTGCGCCTCGCTTTGTGTCCCTGATTTGACGTGGGGGGAGGGGTCAAGAGGTTGGGGTGTGTACAAGGGACGAAGGCGCGTCCCTCTCGTAACGTCATCAGCGCGAGCCCCAGACTATTATTGTCAATAATACATACCTGTGATCCATCACCCGGGCTGCGTTCCAGTCCAAAATTGTCATGCCCTTCACTCGCTAACTTCCCTCCGTCTCGTTCACTCGGATGTACGTCATTGCGAGTGCTCACTACTGGCGGAAACTGCAATGGGCTGAAATGGAACGTCCTAAGCCCTTGATCACTTGGAATCAGCTGTGGAGTTGATTTATTATTTACATTTTGTTTCCCTTTAAGAATTTGTTTAATGCAGCATCCAAATGTTTATAGGTGTGTTTGGGTTGTTTTAAATTAAAAATATATATTATTAATATATCATAGAGTTGTCTGTTGTGGTGGTGATTAGATGATATATGTGGTGACGTCACAATCGTACTGCATTGTGGGACATATAGGTGCCTGAAGTGTACATTGAAGCAGACTCGCTCCCTCGGTCAAAATCGAGGGAACGAGGGTCTGTCCATATAAACTTCCCTCGTCCACTTCACGAAGTGGAACGCACTTCAAAATGGCGGCAGGGATTCCCCCAAGGGGAAGTGCTTAGGGAAGTTCGCAAGTGCATGTCTAAAAGTGGACTGGAACGCAGCCTCACATGTCTCTGCTCCGCCATTTCGATCGATCCAGTCGGTCTGGGGCTCGCGCTGATGACGTTACGAGAGGGACGCGCCTTCGTCCCTTGTACACACCCCAACCTCTTGACCCCTCCCCCCACGTCAAATCAGGGACACAAAGCGAGGCGCAAAGAAAAATGAAGCGCAAAGGAAAGCTTGCGCCGCAGAGGCACAGATGACTGAAACGCGGATTTAAAGGAGCGGCGCAAAGGGAAATATGTGTTGCAAAGTCAATGCTGCTGAAGTTTTACTTTGCTAAACTTTATTTTTTCTCTCAGTGGTTAACTTTTCTTTTGCAATAATTTTTTTTTTTACTTGCAAAAAAGCAAAAAAAATTCTCAATACTCTTATTTTTATTTGCAAAACATTTTTTTTTTTGCAAAACATTGTTTTATTTTGCAGATATATATGGCCCTATATTGACTCCATATGAATGTATCATATTTTGGATCGTGATCGCGTTTGAATGTATCATATTTTGCAGCGCGATCGCGTTTGAATGTATCATATTTTGTCACAAGAAGACAAGCGCCGACATTATGCTTTTCTCAATATCAAGTACGCAAAGTTTGTACTTGCCATGTGCGACTCCTACATGGTACAGCGCGTTCTTGAAAGCGTCACTCAGCTCGCTCTGCTACTCCGGTTATCTCTGTAACTTACTCTGTATGTACATTTTAAGCAACAATAAAACAAAATATGTAATAAAACACCACTCTGCCTCTTTTCGTTTTCATTTAAAGAAATTAAACATTATAGGGACTTAGGGACACAATGTGGTTCATGCGCAACGCATATTGATTATTCACTGCACGTTTACGTTATTCTAATAACAAAACGAAATTTAAAACACAACCCTAACGTTACCTCTTTTCGTTTAAATAATAATAATAAAAAAAACATATTCCAGGCTATATATGCATTTGTACAAATGTTGCAATAAACATCAGTGATAATCTAACGTTAGTAATAAAAGAATGACAAGAAATCATATTTCTTTTTGTAAAATTTCAGTTTTATCAATAATAGCCTATATAAAAGTTTAAGTAAAAGGTACAAGAAGCTATACAATAAGAAATAAAGCAAACAATTCAGTCAAATATCCAAATGCAGCGCTCTAGTCTAACATTACAACAGTAGCCTAAAGTTAAATACAAAAGCCTATAACGTTTGTAAATGACCACAAAAATATGTATGTGTGTGTTTCCCTTTAAACGTGTTGTGCGCGCGCACGCAACGTAACGTAAGCTGTAACTCAGGGAGAAGAAAGAGGTGCGGACGAGGAGCACATTGTGGTTCTCACGTGGTGTTTACAAAAGTTTGAAAAATATATTGTAAAAAGGTGGATGCACTTTACGTTTGGTTCTTTTAGTACCCTTTGGCAAGCGGAGCGAGGTATGTGTCTTTATTGTGTGTTTGCATGTTGTATTTTAAAGTAATATATAATTTCGTATGGCACGTCCCAGCTAACATGAGTCCAGCGGGCCAGTGGCGGACCACCGGTGGCAAAGTTGGCGGCCCACCGGCGGACGCCGCCGGCGGATCACTGGCGTTTTGCTCATCGTTATTCTAGCGGACCTCCAGCGGCAGCCGCCGCTTTCCCGACGGTGGTCCGCTATCGTGCCGCTGGTTTATAATAAGTGTTTTCTGGCGGACCACGGTCGGTCCACGGTTTATAATCAGTTACTCATGCTAACCAAAATTCACTATAATGGATAAAAAAAGCAATGTACACCAGTTTCAATAGCAGTTGCAAATTAATTTTTATTAAATTAATTTTCAGTGAACAGATGAAATGGATACATTTGCATTACATTTATCAGATTCTTTTATCCAATGTGACTATTAGTCAAGGACATTATAGGATAAGTTGTACCCTTATGAAAATTAACCATGGTTTTACCACAGCATTTGCAGTAAAACCATAGTTGCTAACAAAATGAACCATGCTTTCACAACAACCAAGGTTTAAAAACATACGTTTATAGTCATGATTACCATAATTTTACAGCAATTATTACAGCAATATTACTAGTTGAACCATGGTTTGAAAAATAAATAAATAAATAAATAACATGGTTGGTACAGTTGTACCATAGTAAAACCATATAGTGCTTTTCACAATACAAATTGTTTCATAGCAGCTTTACAAAAAATGCATGTTCAAGGTTATACAATCGCGAAATATCCTTTAATCAGCCAGAGGCGACTGCTACTCACTGGAGAGCATCTTTTGGCAACAAAGTAATGTCCATAAGATAATCCAAGTCATGAGTTTAAAGTCCTAATTGCTATCCTTCAAAGGGTTGCAGATTTTTAACCCGCTATTCTTACAATGTTGGTAATATGTTAGAACAATGTTTACTCTTTCTCTTAGTTACGTGTACTGAGATATTCCTGTTTATTTGTCAGCAAAACTGTCATGCAAACCTTCCCTTCCCTTCCCCGGTTCCACAGAAAAGGCTTAAGATAGTCCCTGACTAAAATGCATGTTTGAACTGTCTTAACTGGAAGCAACTTGCACTGACATATCTTAAAATATTTCAGGGCCATTGTTTTGTCTCAATATGCACACCAGTAATGTTTTTTTTTTCCTTCTTTTTTTCTGAAGTACATTTAAAAAAGCTACTTAAATATCCTAATTTAACTAAGGCCCAATCCTGGCTTAATCTAAGCCCTGTGTGTGAAACTGGGCCAATGCAATGTAAGGATAATATCTGGCAGTTTTGTGTCCATCGATAGTTGTCACCATCTGAAGTCTTTTTGAGTCTTGGTGTCATTTGAAGTCTTCACGAGTGAGGCTGGATCCACACTAGAGCTGCTGTAATCTCTAGTGAACTTGCTGAGCATCCTGAGATAGAAACAGGGAAGCAACAGGAGAAAGATTAGCATTGCTGCTGTCATATTATTTCAGGCAAAAGATGATCATGTGCACTTTTTATTATTTCATCACATATAACTGTAGTGCAAGATTATGAGATGTGTAAATTGAATGCTTGGCTACAGAGATGTGTCTTTAATCTAGATTTAAATTAGGATCATGTTTCTGGGCCCCAAACATATCAGGAAGGATATTCTAGAGTTATTCCCTTACATTCTATTGAATTAATAGGAAATCGTCAGATTTTAATGAGAAAACATGACCTAACGAGTCAGCATTTTTATATTTGAATACTATACATTCTCACAATGCAAACGTCCTAAACATTTCTGAGTATTTGTAATGTTGAAAACAGTTGTGCTGATTAATATTTTTTTTGTAAACCAGTGTAACATTTTAATCCACTTTCTTTTTTCTCTCTCCAGGATTGTTAAATATAGACCCAACATATATAAATGGTAGTTTACACTACTATTCAAAAGTTTGGGTTCAATAGAATGATTATTTTTATAAGAATAGAAAATAAATATTTTTATTCAGCAAGGATGCATTAAATTGACCAAGAGAGAGTAAAGATTTTTCAAAAAAAATTCTTTTTTTCCCTTTCTATTCATCAAATAATCCTGAAAAACACAAAAATGTGAAGCAGCACAACTGATTTCAAAACTGATAATAATCATAAACGTTTCATCAATTCATTTTCCATAGAAAACAGTTATTTAAATGTTTGAATATTATTTCACAATATTATTGTTTTTACTGTATTTTTTATTAAATAAATGCAGTCTTGGTGAGCATAAGAGACTTCTTTCAAAACATTTTTTTTTACCAACAACATTAGAGTATGTTTGAAGTTTTAGTTTAGTTCCTTTATTGTCCACAAGTGGAAATTTGTATTTGGCTTGGTTTTACTTACTAGTCATATGGGTGATAGCGCCTCAGAGATGATGATCAGCTCAACTCTGCAATGGTGCAGGGCATCAGCATGAAGGATCTAGGAACACAACTAACCATTTGCCACAGAGCCAACAATATTATTATACAATGACAGGTTTATTAAAAGGACAGAAGCTACAACAGAAGTGAAATGCAGAAAAGAGAAAGAACAGACAATGGTTTCTTAATTAGGATAACAAAATGTATGTTTTTAGGTTTACTTTTTCATTGTGTTGTGTTCAAAACCCTATAACACTTGTGGTGTTCCCGGTCAAAAATAACTGGTCTACAAAAAATAGCTTATAAATCACTTGTTATGCTATATTATCACCCAATTCTGGATTCAATATTTTTGTCAACTTGTTTTCTTTCAGTTACGACTGTTTTTATATTTCTATTTGCATCTGATTAATCGTGGGCCTAATTTTTCTGAGAGTAGGCATTTATGAATAATTTTGAAAATATTAAGTAAAATATGAACATGTTCATTATGTTCATGTACACATATGTGCATGTGTGCTTGCAAACATCGAGCCCTTGGACCTGAGCATGTGTGGATACATGCATACACACGCTACCCAAACACACACACACACACACACACACACACACACATTAAAACACAGAAACTATTTTGAATATTACACACATTCTTTTTCACAGAGAGAAACTTGATCCTACCCTGAACTGCATCTAATATTCATTTATCCATCTGACATTGATAAACACAAAACAAATCAAACTTCCTTTTGAAACATTAAAGTAGACTAGTTTGATCAACAGTGCAATGTTTTTCATATTTTATTTAATATTTCCAAAATTATTCATAAATGCCTACTCTCAGTTAAATGAGGCCCACAATTAATCAGATGGAAATAGAAATATAAAACCAGTCCTAATTGAAAGAGAACAAGTTGACAAAAAAACCAATGAGATAAAATTAACTAATATTTTCGGGAAAAAGAAAATCTTCTCTGTTATTTAATGAGCTTCCTCACCTCACCATGTGTTTCCCACTTCTCTGGCAGCAGCTTTCTTCAAAAATGTCGACATTTTGGAGCTTTCCTCTGTTGTAGAGGGATTATTTGTGTTGCTGCTGAAATCACAGAACAATTTTTATCAATATTTGTTAACCGTTGAGCTAGTTTCAGCAATTTTTAAGTACTCCATGTAAGTGACGTCACCGATTAACAGTACATTTACGTTAAATTAGCTTACGTCCAAGCAAAATCTTTACAAAACTATCAAAACCTCTCATCTACACATAAGATGTGATTAAAGGCCCAAACTTTCATAAACAAAAGCTCAAGCTATAGTTAGCCTACCTCTTCTGAAAACGGTTGAGATGCTAACGGACTTTTTCGAAGACACTAAACCATTTCTATGAAGTAAATATTCAACAGAAGCGTGTCAATTACAAGTAAGATAAGTGTCAAGAACAGTTGTGTGTATTATTTGTGTGATTTTAGAGGCTAAACTCACCTGAAAGCAGTGAAAACAACAGCGAGAGACGGAGTTTTGCTGACAGTTGCAGTAGTGCGGTGCGGACCCGCGCCGTTTCCTTGGCAACTCATCTCCACTCCAGTGTTTGAACCCGGCTCGAGTGTTCACGCGCACGCACATTAAAACGCGTCATAGTCACACACACAGCATTTACAAACATAAACATCTAGAATAAGAACCTTACTTGAATAAAAATCTCTTCATAAAATTATGAATTTAAAACTCATTTTGAAGTTATATGACCCATGCATAGGTGCAATTACCACTACTGCTCGTGATAGTGGGACAATTGTGGCTTTTTAAAAATAATTTAAATATTTTTGTTGTTGTTTTTACGAACACTCAAGCCCCATATTTCATTTGAACGCGTGCTAAAAATGCTCATAGGCAATATTTTTTATATCACCAACATTTTGCTTTTGATATTGCTGCAGCTATTAGGTCAGTTTCACCATTTTTTTATTCTGTGCTTTCAGATTCTTTTTAACTGTTAAATAAATAAATAAATAAATATATATATATATATATATATATATACATTTATAAATTAAAGACGTCCTGTAAGCGCTCAGAAACACGTGGACCGACTATCGGCTTGCCACTGGTGTGCCGACGGTGGCCCAGCCGCGGAAAACCGCTGGTGGCGTGCCACCCAAAAAACGCTTGCAGACCGACGGGGTTTTCAGATTGGTCGGGTTGCCGATGGTGTGCCGCCGGAGGTCCGACCGTGTCAAACCGCTGACTTCGTGCCGCCCAAAAAACGCTGGTGGACCGCCAGGTCATTGTTAGCTGTCACCACACCAAGATACTAACCAGACAGAAGTGACAGAACCCTGACATTTTGAAAACCCCTGGTTTAGAGTAATCGATAAATCAGTCGATAGATTAATCGATACAAAAGTAGTCGTTAGTGCCAGCCCTATAGCACAGATTTTCTCAACCTTTTGTAACTCATGCCCCGCCAATGACTGTTTAAAAACATTCTGAGGATCACCGTTCCCGGTATAATGAACACAGAATAACAGAAAATTCAAAAAGTATATAGATAAAAACTCCTTGTATAAAAAAGACTTGGAAGGTTTACTCAGTAACCATTCATTCCTGTAGCATTAACTGGGCAGGTCAGACCAATGACTGAATACCATTTCTGAAAATTCCTCTCAACCAGAACCTTGTACTGTGTGTACGGATGTGGAAGATGTGATCCCTGTTCATGAGTCACATGCTGTTGATGACCATAAGATAAATATAAATAGATGATAAGTCTGATTCTATGTCAGAAAGTCCATTTATCTGTGATTACCATGTAAACACGTCTTGTTATTTATCTCCGCTTTATAGTGCGACTCGAGATGACCTTATCAAAGCACAGCAGGCGGATGATACTCTTCAAGAATTGTTCTCTTTAGCTCATGAAGTAGGAGACAAGACTTCATCTCCCTTCTATTTTCTTCAAGATGCATTGCTTCATAGACAACAACCTCCGACTTTTCACTCGATCCTAGGATCCAAATTGTGGTTCCATTTAATTTCCGTCAAGACCTCCTACAGCTTTCACACCAGGGCATGGCTGGTCTTATGGGGGTACGAAAGACCTATGAGAGAGTTCTTAGGAAATTGTATTGGCCTAGATGTAAGCGAGATGTGATTAACTATATACAGTCCTGTTATACTTGTCAAATGACTGGAAAGCCAAATCAAAAAGTTCCATTGGCTCCTTTATAGCCTATTGCTGCAGTTACCACTCCTTTTGCACACTTGACTATTGATTGCGTTGGTCCTTTACCACGATCTAAGACTGGACATGCTTATTTACTCACTGTAATGTGTCAGACTACACGTTACCCTGCAGCTTATCCTCTGAGATCAATTACTTCTAAAGCTATTTTAAAGGCTTTAATAAGTTTCATGTCTATTTTTGGCATTCCAAAAACTATTCAGTCTGAGACCTGGGCTCGAATTTTATGTGCCGAAACTCCTCTAAGGTCATGCGACAACTTAAAGTTAAACATAATATCTCAAGTGCTTATCACCCTCAAAGTCTGGAAGAGGAAAGCTCTGGAAAGATTCCATCAGTTTTGAGGTCTTATTGTGTCGAACTTGACTGTGACTGGAAGGAAGGACTTCCTTGGATGTTGCTAGCTATCCGTGAGGTTGTACAGGAGAGCATAGGTTTTAGCCCTAGTGAGTTAGTGTTTGGACACACTGTTAGGGGCCCTATTGCTGTCCTGGCAGATGAGTGGATGACTTTAGACCCTCCTGAGAATGTTTTAGACTATGTAATCAGTTTCCGTTATCGACTGTACGAAGCTAGAGCTATTGCTCTACGAAAGTTAGCCAAGTCTCAGGGAAAGATGCAGAGGTTGTTTGATCGCAAAGTCAAATCCAGACACTTTCAAGCAGGAGATCAAGTGTTGGCGTTGTTACCTGTTTTGACTAGTCCTTTCCAGGCTAGGTTTGCTGGACCTTATACGATTGTGAAGTGTTTTCCGAATAACAACTATTTATTAAATACACCAGATCGTCGAAAGAATATAAAGGTTTCTCATGGTAATTTATTGAAATCTTATGGGACTCCTGTACCTTCTCTGTCTGTTGATGTTGTGACTACTACCGAAACTGCAGATCCAAGTGTTTCAGAAACATCTGTAGAGGTGAATGATAATCTAGAGGAGATGAAAGTGAATCCCTCTCCAGAACATTCTCATTCACGGTTCCATGCTGGTGGAATGATCTCCTCACCCTCATCCGGAACGCAGAATCCCTGACAACATTCAAAACACAGCTGGAAACTCGTCTCTTCCGTGAGCACTTAACCTAAAAAAAACATGCAAATAAATTCCTTTTCCTTTAATCCTCTGGTGTCTGGCTTATGCTACTCTGAACAATGCCTGAACGTTGTATTTTGAGAAATTCTTGCGTTGTTTTTGCCTCTTCACGATCACTTGTTTAATTTAGTCCTAATTTGTGAGTCGCTTTGGATAAAGGTGTCTGCTAAATGACTAAATGTAAATTAGTTTCAGTGTCGAGTCTTCTGAGGTGAGGAGAGCAGTTCACGGCATTTCTCATATTTACACAACCATCACACACACTTTATACAGTTTGATTAAGCGACAGACTCATTCCTGTATTGTTTTCATCGATCACAGCGATACTTGTGCGTCTTTTCTGGCTTCTTCCTTCTGAAATAAACATTTAGTGCAGCAGCAGCGAGCATGAGGAGAATATGTTGAGTTCATTCAGACCTGAGCGATGTTGTGTTCGTTTGTGTGATTGTATCGTCAAGTCAAAAGCCAAAGTTTAAGATCTGTGAAGGGAATTAATGTGAATCTATCTTAAGTGTTATACTGGAACAGAGACTGCTAATGCTTTACATTGAGCCTAAGATGAGCCACGCGAGACATTAAAACATTAATAAATATGAATAGTGTTTTACTCTTGGAACAATAGTGCTTGTGGTGCTCTTTATTTTGAAAGTTTTATGATCATTTTCAATTTCTGAGCATATAAAATGATTTTTTTTTTAATGCTCTAACTACTTTACAGGGATTTATGTATATCATAAGATCAAACTTAAAGGTACAATATGCAAGAATTTTGCATTAACATATCCCATAATCTCAAGGCCAGTGTTATATATTTTGTTAAGTTGATTACTTACAATATCCCAAATGTTTCCAACTATTTTTAAATCGTGAGAAAATTGCGATTTTAACCAAGGAAACGGGGCGTTAGAGCAGGGGGGAGCTGGGAGTCGCCAGTCAATTGCGTCATATCCGCGTTACCCTCGGTTTCCGCTCATACTGCGTGGAGTCCTGGACAAATGCGGAAGTTGTAGTTGTAGCGTCTATCAAGCTACAAACTTTAGCTTGTTTCTTGCAGTCGTTATGGAACACAATTATTCTTTACCGATTGCAGCTGGTTCTGTCGACAAAGTAACGTTATGCTTAATTTTATATTTCCTAATGTAGCATTCGGTATGTAAGGGAAGTATTATTGCTTTAGATTTCTGTTTAGTTTATTGACATTGTTTATCACGTCTGGTGTTTATGGCCATGTAAATAAATATAGCATGTGTTATACATAAATATTAATCAGTATTTTGGCAAATGATGTGGGCATGTTCAAATGTACTTTTACAACAATTGTTTAGAACACGTAAAACTGCCCCGCGTTATCACAACAATGAATTCGACATACAGTAACATCTATGATAACCAATTTAGTATTAAACCTTACTTTTCTTGCGGTTAATTCATTTTAATGAAATAAAAGTGTGATGAGGTTCAAGAGTCAGGAAGGAAGAAGACAGGGGTCGGCGTGACTGGGACTCGTACTTTATTAAAATAAAGCAAAACAAACAAAAGTCGTGCACAACGCGCATTCACTGTGGCAACCGCGACGGCACAAAACAGTTCAAAAATGAGAGCTTGGATCCACCGGTTTTCTTTCTCTGCGTCCAATTTTCTCTTCAGTCTCTCTCTCGTTCCAGCGCGCGGCTTATAAGCGGTCTCTCCACGCGGATCACTGTAATAAAACACAGGTGTTCGTCATTTGCACTTGACCTACTTGCTCGTCTCTTCTCTCTCCCATTACAGACCGCGCTGAACCCCCCCGCCACAAAAAGCATGTCATTATAAAAAAAGAACTTAGCCTCATCCATGAACATGATTTTAGATTCCCGTCTGACTGATTTACATCCACGGTGGAGTTTAAAACGACAGTTCCCATCATTCCACGCTCCTTCACATCGTCATCAAGCTACGCCGTTGTTGTTGTTTGGAATGTAGCGCCCTCCAGAGGCCAAAAATTCTTGCATATTGTAGCTTTAATGTGGACATATTATGCTGCTGTAGTTATTTCTCTGTAGTGGTTGATGAAGATGAGTGTCATTAGTGATTGTTTTTGTGTTGTTGATGTTTTATCCATGTCTTATTGTGAGAAATTACAATATTTTCTTTCAGTAGAGCAGTTTTACAGGCTTTTATCACTTATCCTGACTCAAATAATGTGTTTCTAACAGCAAACACTCAGAATAAAGTGAGATGATCTGCTGATGGTCCTGAATGGCTTGTTGAATGAGTGTTGATAGTCTGAGGCTCATCAATATTAACAGATCTGCTGAAAACACTCTTTATTTCATGACAATAGTTCCTGTTTTCACCTCATTTATTATGCTGATGTCTTCAGATCTCCTGTAAATTGACACTTAAAGCTCATTTCATTGGTGTCAGCAGACTGAGGGGATTTGTTGGCTACTATATGCTAGGGCTGCACGATATTGAAGAAAAATGCGATATGTAAAATTAAATTAAATTATCTATTAAATAGCCTACATGCGTGTTTCACATTCTTTTTGTGACAAGAAAACATCCCTACAACTTCTGAGAGTGAAAATCAGTGTTTTACTGTCGCATAATAAGTGTTATTTTAACATCAGTGTAAACCACAGGGTTTAGGGTTTTAGGTTATCCTACATTAGGTTTATTTAACAACAGAATGATCAGAACAGAATATATTGTGATATATACATTTGCGATATTTTGATAATCTCAATATATTGTGCAGCCCTACTATATGCATGTTTATTTCTGTGTTTATGATTTTAACTGTTTTTCTAACCATCATTTATTCTTGGAAGAATTAAAATGATTTATAGTATTTTCTTTATTTCTAGATACCTGTATTTTAATGAAGAAGCAGAATAGTGTTAGGATTAGCAATAAAAAATATTAAAAATAAATAATGAATTGGCATATAATTGATATTTTTTATTTGGGCAGATCAGCTCCTCCCACACTGGAATAGATCACCAGTCAAGCTCCTCCCACAGCAATCACACCATCAGTGAAGCTCCGCCCACAGTAATTCAGCAATAAATGCTGTAAATTCCCATCAGCTACAAGTGAAGACGAGCATCAGAGCATCAGGAAGAGCTGAAATCTGCAAAGACTGAGTTTATTAAAGAGGACAGAGAGAACATGAGTGATCCAGAACCCTGCAGAATGAAACACACTGAAGATCCTGAAGAACAAAGAGGTTGGTGTTTATTCTTCATTCATTCATGATGCTGAAGAACATTCATGTTAGAAACATTCAAGCACTTCATCACATTTAGATAAACAGTTCAACTATGAAATGGTACAGAATGTTCTGGGTTTTTCTTCAACAAATGGGCAGTAAAGGGAGGTTTGAGACATTTTTATATTTATTGTCAACTAGGGCTGAAACGATTAGTCGACATTGTCGACAAATATCTTTGTTGTCGAGTAGTCGTTTGATCTCACGTGACCTAATGTAAGGGCCTGCAATGTCGCGATTTGACCGCTACGGCGCTGTAGCGCTAGAGTGAAATGCAGCCGTTACAAATAACGGTGTTATTGCGGTAGAAGAAAACACAGCGCAAATTATGACGGAGTGCAAACGAATCCAAACTAGCAAGTTTTCACAAAACTTCAAACCAAGAATGCTGTCGTGTGCAATACATGCCAGGCAAAACGTGCGTGTTAAAGCACTTAAAGAGGAAACAAGAGGAGCCGGTGAGAGGTGAATGTTCTCCAGCTGGAGCTAAATAACTAGCAGCAAAACTCTTTATTAGAAAATGCAATACTACTAATAATAGCAATAATATTAACAATAGTAATATACTTACAGTAATGGGATGATGTATTTTTGCATAGGATAAAGCTTGATCAAGCTTAGGAGTCAGGGCTGTTTTTATTATTGCAACACTATTAGGTATTACTTCCCTGTATTTTGTTCCATATTCATGAAGACTTACAAAAGCAGATGTTATGAAGAATATCATGTCAGTTAATTTTTCATACTGTAAATTAAAAGCTCAGCTCAGCTCAATTGTCATGTCAAATTTTTATTTTTTATTTTATTCTTATAATAATTGTTTGCAGATTAAGTGTGCCTGTAATGCAGCTGATTCATTTTTGTTTATTTTTTTTTCCTTTTGAAAGAGAACAGAATATTTAACCAATGCTTAGAGAGCATTTGTGTGTGATTTGAGTTGAAAGAGAATGACCTGTTTAGTTGGCTCAAAGTTCATTAAAACAACATTTCAAAAGCTGAAGTGATTTTCTTTTTTATATTATAGTTAGAATATGTATAACTCAGTTTTAACTAATTGAAAAAGTAATTCCAAACGTACTGATTAGTCGGCGAAATAATCGACGATTAGTCGATTAATCGTTCTAATAATCGTTAGATTAATCGATTATCAAAATAATCGTTGTTGCAGCCCTATTGTCAACATCAGATCAAGCTAAATACTATTTTAACTGTTTTATTTTACATTTATTTTATATCTGGTTCCCAATTTACAACAACGTTACCAGAATTGTATTCATTTTCAACCTAGTTTACACAATTTTTGTTTTAGGAATAGTCAGTAAACACCAAGTTACTGATAAAGTTGCATTTGTAAAATATCATATAAGTTATTCATAGTTGTAGAGATTCCTCTTACAGTAACTTTGCAAACATAGGGTGACCATATTTTAGTTTTCAGAAAACAGGATGGGGGCGTGGTCTGGGAGGCGTGGTTAAGGGGTGGAGGCGTGGCTAAAGGGTGGGGGCGTGGTTGGGGTGAATGCATCAAAAAATACTTGACAAATGCATTCAAAACCATGCAACTATGTTATTGTACTTTAATACATAAAGTAATACATCCTTTCCATTCAATGTTTGGCCCGCAACAATAGAATAGCCTACTATTAAATTTTTTTTAGCTTTTAACACCTTTTACATGACACTATTTCTTTTCATGGCCATAGCAGGTTAAAAATCTACTACTAAAATAAAAAATCTACTACACTATTTCAGTAAAAAAACAATTTCAATCCTCCTGATGTTCTCTTGTAGCCTATACTTTCTTTATGTGGGCTTCTACTTCGCTAGCACCTTTATTTGACACTGACACGTTCCAGCTTTGCAGTTCATGCATTCTGCTTTACACGGATCCCGACCGAAATGAAAAAAGGGTTATTTTCTCTGTAAATCATCTGAGTTTACATTTGGGCTTTTTTTTTTTACGCTGTTAGCTACTTGCATCTTATCTCGCACTTGACCGTAAACTGAAGCGTAGACCGTCGAGTCCTGGACGAGTCACGCTGCTAAAATTGAATTTCTGTGTCTGTGAACGTAAAGTCCACTTACTTTGATTTGATTGGTCATTTCAAATATTCTGACATTGACGAGCAGTGTGACAGACCAATGAGGCTTAGATGAACACACACACACACACACACACGCCTCTGTATTCTGACGTGCTCTCCTGCTTGCTGCTGCGGATTGAGGAACGCGCTGATTAGGCTATAACAAGACGGGGCGAAGCCGAAGCCGGTTTCATATGTTCAGGACAGGACGTGAAAACAGGACATGTCCTGGGAAAACAGGACGTTTGGTCACCCTAGGTAACAGGGTTGATGAATGTGATCAACACTATACAATTTGTGTAAAAACTGAGACAATAGATTGAGATTATTTTCTTGTCTTCCCATCATGCAGTAGAAAGAGCCCAGATGATGTCACTTCCTGTGTGTCACAGTTTTAAGAAATGCTCTATTTTTAAAAGGAGGAAAATCATGTCAGGAGTAACAGGGTTGAGTGAAACATGTAGGACACAGATAAAGATAATAAAATAGTTAATTTAAAACCAGTTAAAGTTATGGCCACTCTACACTTTGAGCTTGTGAAGTTTCTGCAGACACTGCAACGGCCGTGAAATGACGTCACATTCTGCGGCAGCTTTTTTTTACAAACCTACTGCATATTTAACATAAAACAAATAATAATAATTCAAAATGTAAAAATAAACAATCCACTTCACTTGAATGATAAACACTTGTGTTATTTCTCACAGAGCTTGTGTTTCTGGTGTCCCATTTTCACATGCGCATGTCTATGAAGGAAAAGTCTAGTGTGAACGGCCATTAATAATTAAAACGGTTTTAGTCAAATAAATATCAATCTCAAAGTTGGTGTCAAAATATGGCAGTATTGTATATTTTAACGTTAATATCATGTTAGATAATTGTGTCATTGATCAAATATATTTAATAGTTCTTGCTAAAGAAACATGGGATTCGTGCCTATAATGTTTTAAATAATAATTGGAAGATAAATTTTCCTCATTCATGGAAAGTTTCAAGGACATATAATCAATTTATAAAAAGGCATCAAATTATCGTAATATTTTATAACAGTTGTCTACTTTCTACTATTACATCAGGGCTCACTTTCTTGTCCTTTCACTTTATATTTCTCTCTTTGAATTATTTTGATGTACTGAAAATTAAATTAATAATTTTTACTTTCATGTCAGAAATAAGTGAAGTGAAGGAGGAAAGTGAAGAACTGAGTGAAGTGAAGGAGGAGAGTGAAGAACTGAGTGAAGTGAAGGAGGAGAGTGAAGAACTGAGTGAAGTGGAGGAGGAACATCATGTCCAACCTGGAGGAAAATCTTTGAGTCGCTCAAAGACTAAACAGACATTTTTAAAGAAAAGAAGAGCCAAGAAATCTTTCACCTGCACTCAGTGTGGAAAGAGTCTCACAACCAAACGAAGTCTTGAGCAACACATGATGATCCACACCGGAGAGAAGCCGTTCACATGTGATCAATGCGGGAAGAGTTTCACACACAAAACTAGTCTAGATGCGCATAGGAGAGTTCACACCGGAGTGAAGCCGTTCTCATGTGATCAGTGCAGCAAAACATTTATTTGTGCATCAGAGCTGAAGAGACACCTGACAGTTCATACGAAGGAGAAGCCGTATTCATGTTCTGTGTGTGGAAAGGGTTTTTCATGGCTGCCAACTTTACATAGACATGAGAAAATTCACACTGGTGTGAGAGAGTACATGTGCTTTGAGTGTGAGAAGACTTTTGCTACAGGGAGAGATTTAAAACGGCACCAGAGAATTCACACTGGAGAAAAACCTTACAAGTGTTCACACTGTGACAAGAGATTCAGTCAGTCTTCATCTCTGAAAAGACATGAGAGGATCCACACTGGAGAGAAGCCGCACACGTGTGATCAGTGTGGAAAGACTTTCTCTGTTAAAGGTGACCTGAAGCGACACATGAAGATCCATGCAGTGGAGAAACTACATATGCAGTATTTAGTTTGATCAAACTCTTCAGCTGTGTTCCTGTAACTCTTCATCTCGTCTCTCTCTGCTGTGATCATGAAATACCGCAGTATGATGATAATCAACAGAAGAAGTGAGTATTAGATTTAAAAAAAATCCTCGATTGCAATTTAACTGTGCCGAGTAACCGCCAAAATACCAGAAGTGTAATACATGGAAGAATCTATGTACCGCATTATTACACCTTTTTCTAAGGCTATGCGATATATTAAAACCATTTACAATCATAATTTAGCATAGTGTTATTGTGAAATCACAAAGGCTATGATTCAGTTAAATAAATATGCACTCTTTTTTTTTTAAGTTTAACACTGCACTTTTCATGTTAACACAAACAAGGATAAAATTGAGGAGTTAAGAGTCTGACATTGATGTGTGTGTGTGTGTGTGTGTGTGGGTAAGTTGTGTCAAAAGGGAGGCCCACTGTCTTAGACTTTGAAAACCCCTGGTTTAGATTAATCGATACACAGGTTTTCTCAACCTTTTGCAACTCATGGCCCACCAATGACTGTTTAAAAACATTCTGAGGATCACCTTTCCCAATATAATGAACACACAGAATAACAGAAAATTCAATCTGTTGTTAATCTGTAATGCCACTGTAGCAGACTAGGTCAAATCAGCTATATAGATGAAAACTACTCGGTTACTATCGTAACCTCAGTTCCCTGAGAGTAGGGAACCTATAGCTATATAGCTATACACAGTGGGGAAACTAATTTTCCTCGATTTACTGAAGCCTATAATGTAAAACGCATTTTGCAGCTGCACAGCTAGCACAGTGAGTGTCTGGCTCACTCATTGGCTGTGCTGCGGCAACTGCACATTCAATGGCGCAGGCACCTCTGACGTGTGAGCTAGCATCACGCCATTACATGTTAGAGCCCTCCAAGGGGGCGCGGCCTTAGTCTATATTAGTCCCCGAAAAATGCCATTTTAGCAGGTTTAAACAACTGAAGGTACAACTTGCCAGGTTACTATAGTGTGTCTGGCTACGCAATACTCGTTCCCTACTCTCAGGGAACTGAGGTTACGATAGTAACCGAGTAGTTCCCTTTTGAACGGTCACTTCGTATTGCGTAGCTATACGCAGTCGGGACGCCATGCAAAACGCCGCACTATAAGTAACTGGTTACCTACTGCAGCTCAGGACCCCTGAGCTCACTGAAACAAGCCAGAACCCAAGTATATCTAATGAACAGACTGGACACTGTTGGGTCTAGTAATATATATGTATATATATATTATATATATATATATATATATATATATATATATATATATATATATATATATATATATATATATATATATATAATGTGTGTGTCAATAACTTAAGACATCTAGCCTTATATGGATATCTATGGGAAATACTGCCTTGGTGGTACTTTTTTCAGTCCTCCAAAACTAGGGTCCTGGAAATATGTTCCTGGGACTGCGGTTCTCCGACTCAGAAGGTGGCGCCGTCACAAAAAACGAGGGTCCTAGAAATGCGGTCCTAGAACTGGGGTCCTGAAAATGCGGCCTCCGGGACTGCAAACGGATAATATTGGTTTCAACAGTTACAGCTGCTTCATTAAACAAAGACAAGAATGTATTAAAAATGTAAAACTGAACTTAAATGATAGAAAAATATGATTTGAAATAAAAGTAATTGATGAGACAAAGTTATTTTTTTTCTTCTTCTTTTAGACAGGACTTTCATTAGCCATATTTAAGTTTAAATGTTGTATATTTAATATGTATAAAGAATATATATTTAATAAATACAATATGATTACATCTAGGCATTTATTTCTGTATGTATAGATTTCATTATTTAACAAACATGTACACTCACTCATAAATTATATTTATACACGTACAAATTCATATTTTCAAGTGCAGCTTAATGTTTAGTTTTTTTTGTATTATGTCTATGATCTTCGTTACTTGATTTATATTGCAGGGCTCCAGACTAACTTTTTGCCTCGGTTGCACTGGTGCGCCTAACTTATTTAACTTACAAATTTTTAATGTCACAATTTCAAGATCACCTTATTATCACGCTCTATAAACATTCATATTATGTAAATGATTTTAAACAAGAATAAGGTGTAGGTAAATACTTTTTTTATTTGAAGCACAATTTTACTGTATATAAAAAGAAAAATCTTTTTTTTTAAATAAACAATGTTTAAAGTGTTTCACTGAGCTGCCAAACTAACTATTTTGAGTCTCTAGCTCAGGTGCGGTAGGATCTACCTCCGTCTCTGAGTCGGATGCCATCTCCGACGAAGGACCAGGGCTTGGCATCTTACCAGGGACTGGGGAGACTGGTGGCTGAAGTAGCTCATGTCTGGGCTGTTGTCGGAGCATTGACCGAGGAGTAGGGTTTTAACGGTATTCCTACTCTTACCAATACTACTTATCGATCCGGTACTGTATTCTTACAAAATTTGGTCGCACTCTAGAGCCCTGTATTGGATAAAACTTTTTCATCAAATAATTACTAATAGAAATATTTTATTTAAATAAGTACAAAAATTTTATATTGATATAATAAATTATTTGCCTGGCTAAAAGCGGCATCCACCTCCGACTTCCGGTTATTAGTGGCAGCTGACGTCTGGATTGATTGACAGGTACTGTTGCTGAACCCTTTTTTTATTTTTTATTTTTATTAATTCTTTTACAAAGAAGAAACAGCACTGCATTGAATACATTAACAAAAAATGAAAAATAAATAAAATAAAAATAAAAACAATAATTGACTCAACAAGTAAGAAAAAAACGTACATAGTTCTTGAGAAACTTGTTGTTCTTACTGTTATCAATGAGTTTAAGAGATTTTACAATAAGGGAAAACTCAGCAATAAAGACATCAAATCTAGGCAAAGTCTTGAGAAAGTTGTGTTTGTGAATAAAAAATGTACAATGCAACACAAAGAAATGAACAACACTATCAATAGCATAGTCACTCCCAGAAAAATAGAGAAATATATCCTTCAATGAAAAGTTTAAATCACATTTGATAAAGTGAGAAAGATGACAACCCAAGCTCTCCCAAAGAGGCTTAACCTGATTACAGTGGTGGAATAAATGAAGCAAAGTTTCTTCCTCAACTTTGCAAAATACACACAGGTCAGAGAGATCAACAAAAGAGGCAACTTGTGATTTTGTTGGGTAAACATTATGAAGAATCTTAAAGTGTATCTCTCTAATTTTATTGGACATACAATATTTCTCTGGGAGTAACCACGCCCTCTTCCAGTGAATACTGTCAAAAAAATTATTCAAAGTCATAAATTCTTCATATTCCAGTATACTGCCATCAGGGCTTGACATTAACTTTTTTGGCTAGTGGTTTTCCAAAGTTACTAGCCACACAGCATTTTTACTAGCCACATTTTTGTTGTTGTGAAATTACCTGATAAAAGTTGACTATGGCGTGCTAAAATTTACTTGAACTAGATTTACAACCCTTTTAAATGTAAACCCCCTGTACACGCCCAAATCAAGACTACATAAATATATAACAATACAGGTCATTATCATTAGCTCTGGTAAGGTTGTGTGTAAAGCTCCTTTTTAAAATAAAACCATGTATTATGTATTATATGTCGCCACATAGCTCCACCGGCATACGACATAACTCCAGCAGGGCAGCTAGCTGTCGCTACGTTTCTGTGTTGTAGTTCACTAGAGCGCAAGCGCAAGGCAACACTGTGTGCATGTAATACTCTAGGGCTGTCAAAATTGCTCGAAATGACGTTCGAATATTCCCTCTAAAAAAACACATAGCCTTTATTCGAACTATTCGAACATCTGGTTGCGCATTTTGTCAATGACACGCATTAGGTCAATAACAGGACAAATTAATACAAAGAGACATAACTACTTGTATAGTTTATTTAAGTTTAAACATATTTGACAACGTATTACCTACACAAAAACAAGTAAATCAACTAATGGCCAAGACCGCAGAGCTCACTCTCGCTCGCTCGCTCACTCGCACTCGCAGGCACTCTTTCTCTCTCTCACCCTCATGCTGTGTTCACACCAAACGCGAATAGAGTGTCATGATTTCAATGTTAAGTCAATGTAAAACGCGCGTCTGGAGGTCTTGCGGCGCGAATGAGGCGTCACGCTCTCTGCGCATAACGGTTTAAATGAACAACAACAAGAGTTTGTGCAAGCAATTTAAGGTCGCGACTCTTATTTAGCAGGCTTCATTCAGTGATTGAAACAAATATTATTAACATTAAAGGGGTGGTTCGGGATTTTTGACATCGGACCTAATTTTTAAGTCAGCCTGGTTGTTATTCATCAGTGGAGAATTTTTTTTTTTAAATTATCCAGTCCTTATATTTGGATAGTAAGCCGATGCTAGGCTACTGAATAATGTTAGAAATCAAACTTACCTTTCATCACATTGCATTAGTTATAATTTGTTCCCTGTAATCATAAGCCTTGTCTACAGCAGCAGCGGAGTGATATTGATTACCTAGGCAACCGAGTGAGCCGGTACACACATGACGCAAGTGTATTTACCTGCCGCTGGTACACTGATTACAGTGCGCTTCTGTTCTGGGTTTACTTTTTGCCGCATTACTAACCGGAGCAAAGTAAAATTCCGCAGCTGCTGAGAAACTAGTTCCTTTGGGATCATTGAGATGAAAGGTAAGTTTGATTTCTAACATTATTCTCTCAACGGACATATACATCGATAGTCTAGTGTTATAATTGATTTGCGTTTGGTGCACTGTGGAGTGGGTAAAACGGTTTTTAATGGCTGGCTAACATATACCATTGACTCGCGCTAGCCTAGCATCGGCTAACTATCCAAATATAAGGACTGGATCATTTAAAAAAAAAAAATTCTCCACTGATGAATAACAACCAGGCTGACTTAAAAATGAGGTCCGATGTCAAAAATCCCGAACCACCCCTTTAATTGAAGTTTTACAGTAGCCTATAACCGACATTGAACGCTCCGAGCGAGCTGTGCTGTGGTAAACATGGAACTTTTCCTTGGCATGAAATGGTAAATAATCAAACCAGTGGAAGCCTATGCATGAAACTGCTGTATCTAACCTACCTTATTCATTCAGTATCTATTCAGTCAGTACAGTAGCCTACACTTTAGTAATGTTTCTGTTTAACGTTAAATAAAATGACCTGTCCCTGTCCCTGTCCCTGAACCCTCAGGCAGCGCGCCCACTCGCAAAGCAGACAGCCGCGCCTCTGCTACCGCGGGCGTTTTTCCACATTAATATTCATTTTCACCTTCGAAATTCTGTTTTTTAAAACTATTCGAATATATATTCGAATTTAGAATATTCGTTGACAGCCCTAATAGCCTACTCATGGGAGTTGTAGTGTCGTAGTGTCACACTTAATTCAGATGCCTTTTGAAAAGACTAAAATTATTCAACCCGCCAAAGTGGCTAGTTGGAGTGACTATGTTAATGTCAAGCCCTGACTGCCATCATTTTTAAATAAATCCAAAACAAAAACAATACCTCTATCATCACTTATCCATAAAAAATGACTTGTTTCGGATTAAAATGTTCAAATTATTCCACAGAATTTCTTTGTGGGGAGAAAAATTGTGCACATAACACAATTTCCAAGCAAGTAAAACTTGTTGGTGAAATTTGGAGAGAGAAATAGGTAATTTAGAAGGGGTGAAATTACATTTTAAAAGAAACTCTAAACCACCTAATCTACGGAATATGACATTGGGGATATAGTACCAAATTGAACCATTACTACAAAAACATTTTTTTTAACCAACTAATTCTGAAAGAGCTGACTAATCCTTTAAAATGTAAAACTTCCAGTCCACCCTCAGAACGTCTATTAGACAAAACAGATTTCCTAACTTTGTGAGATCTGTTCTTTCAAATAAAATTCAATAAGATTTTGTCAATATCATCACAGATTTTGTCACTAACAAATAAAGATAAAGAGGGATAAACACAACGAGACAAACCCTCTGCTTTAGAAATAAGTACTCTCCCATAGATTGACAGACCTCGTTGTAGCCAACAATTAAAGATGGTTCTTGTTTTCTTTATTTTATGTGAAAAATTAAGAAAATTGTTGGCGGAGCAATCTATCTTTAGTAGGGAAAATCCCCAGCTACTTGATACAGTCTTTTACAGGTATATGGTGCATTGATGGTTGTTGAGTGTCATACAGACAGAACAGTTCACACTTTGACACATTTAAATATAAGCCTGAAGCTTCAGAGAAAGAATTAATAATATTGACACACAGGGGAATTTGACTTTGGTCTTTAAGAAATATAGTTGTATCATCAGCTAGTTGAGATATGTGACCCTGGACCACAAAATCAGTCTTATGTGTATTATTTTTTTTTAAATTGAGATGTATACATCATCTGAAAGCTGAATACATCATCTTTCCATTGATATTAGGTTTGTTAGGATATGACAATATTTGGCCTAGATACAACTATTTGAAAATCTGGAAAATGAGGGTGCAGAAAAATCTAAATATTGAGAAAATCGCCTTTAAAGTTGTTCATTTCTATAGGCGATTGTGCTGCATCTACTCACAAAAATAAATTTTTTATATATTTAAGGTGGGAAATTTATAAAATATCTTCATGGATCATGATCTTTACTTAATATCATGATGATTTTTGGCATAAAAGAAAAATCGATAATTTTGACCCATACAATGTATTGTTGGCTATTGCCACAAATATACCCGTGCGACTTAAGACTGGTTTTGTGATCCAGGGTCACATATTTTAAATTCTTTACCAAGAATAGAAATACCTTCTAAACTGGGATTTTGTAAAATAACAATTCAACAGCTAACAGAAAAAGAAATGGGGGAAATGGGGCAACCTTGGCACACTCCTCTATCGCAATTAAAGCGTTTAGTAGTTTGAAAGCCAACCAAAACTGAAGAGTTAATGTCATTATAAAGCATGCTCACCATATTGATAAAAATACATCCAAAACCAAACAGACTAAGAGATTTAAGCAAAAATTGGTGTTCTAAAGAGTCAAATGCTTTATAAAAATCCAAAAACATTATAATAGCTTCTGAATCAATATTCTCTGAATAATCAATAATTTCAAGAACTAATCTTATGTTGGAGCTAATATGCCTATTTTTCATAAATCCATTTTGTGTTTCGCCAATTATACTATTAAGGCCAGATTTTAAACGAACTGCCAAAATTAAAGCAAGTAATTTATAATCGACATTTGACAGTGATATAGGTCTCCAGTTTTCAATTAAAAGCGGGTATTTATCAGTTTTGGGGATCAAGGAAATAAGACCCTGCTTCATTGAAGGAGTCATCTCATCTTTTTTAATACAGTCTTTAAACAAACTATGTAGAGGTTGCTTTAAGATGTCCCAAAAATGTAAATAAAATTCAACAGACAAGCCATCAGTACCTGCAGAGTTTCCCCTCTTCATAGATTTCAGTGCATCCTCCATTTCAACTATAGAGATATCAGAATCACAAAGTTGCTTAAAGTCATCCTTAATACCTGAAATCTTATCATGAATACTCAAAAGAAAATCGTCAGGTTTTTCTTGAGAAAACTGAGAAGTATAAAAAATTTTTTATAAAAGGAGTATACAAAGGTTGAAATCATTCTTGGATCTGTACATAAAACACTATTAATGTTTAAGGCCGAGAGAGATGTCTTTTTACGGTTTCTTTTTTCATCCATTTTACGATCCATTTTGCTCTAGAGCGTATAAAAGCACATTTAACAATGTCTGTGTACATATTTTCAATTTGTCATACATTTTTTTTTTATGATCTAACTACTTTATAGTGATCAATGTAGGCTAGTGTATCATAAGATCAAACCTAATGTGGACATATTGTGCTGCTGTTTATTTCCCTGTAATGGTTGATGAAGATGAGTGTCATTAGTGATTGTTTTTGTGTTGTTGATGTTTTATCCATGTCATATTGTGAGAAATTACAATAATTTTCTTTCAGTAGAGCAGTTTTACAGGCTTTTGTCATGTATCCTGACTCAAATAATGTGTTTCTAACAGCAAACACTCAGAATAAAGTGAGATGATCTGCTGATGGTCCTGAATGGCTTGTTGAATGAGTGTTGATAGTCTGAGGCTCATCAATATTAACAGATCTGCTGAAAACACTCTTTATTTCATGACAATAGTTCCTGTTTTCACCTCATTTATTATGCTGATGTCTTCAGATCTCCTGTATATTGACACTTAAAGCTCATTTCATTGGTGTCAGCAGACTGAGGGGATTTGTTGGCTACTATATGTACCTTTATTTCTGTGTTTATGATTTTAACTGTTTTTCTTAACAATTATTTATATTAGGAATAATTTAAATAATTTATATTCTTTTCTTTATTTCTAGATACCTGTATTTTAATGAAGAAGCAGAATAATGTTAGGATTAGCAATAAAAATAATTAAAACTAATTAATGAACTGGCATCAATTACTGTACGATGAATAGATAGACAGACATAAATGCTTAGAAGTGTCATTTATTATTAAAAAATAAAATTATTATTATTTATTATTGATTTTTTTGGCAGATCAGCTCCTCCCAATGGAATACATCATCAGTGAAGCTCCTCCCACACTGGAATACATCATCATTGAAGCTCCTCCCTCTGTAATCACATCATCAGTGAAGCTCCTCCCACTGTAATTCTCCAATAAATGCTGTAAATTCCCATCAGCTGCAAGTGAAGACGAGCATCAGAGCATCAGGAAGAGCTGAAATCTGCAAACACTGAGTTTATTAAAGAGGACAGTGAGAACATGAGTGATCCAGAACCCTGCAGAATGAGACACACTGAAGATCCTGAAGAACAAAGAGGTTGGTGTTTATTCTTCATTCATTCATGATGCTGAAGAACATTCATGTTAGAAACATTCAAGCACTTCATCACATTTAGATAAACAGTTCAACTATGAAACGGTACAGAATGTTCTGGGTTTTCTTCAACAAATGGTCAGTAAAGGGAGGTTTGAGACATTTTTATACTGATTGTCAACATCAGATCAAGCTAAATACTATTTTATCTGTTTTATTTTACATTTATTGTATATCTGGTTCCCAATTTGCAACAACGTTACCAGAAGTTCAAGACTCTTTGAATTATTTTGATGAAAATGAAATTAATAATATTTACTTTCCTGTCAGACCTGATGGAAGAGAGCGAGGAGGAGAGTGAAGAACTGAGTGAAGTGAAGGAGGAGAGTGAAGAACTGAGTGAAGTGAAGGAGGAGAGTAAAGAACTGAGTGAAGTGAAGGAGGAGAGTGAAGAACTGAGTGAAGTGAAGGAGGAGAGTGAAGAACTGAGTGAAGTGAAGGAGGAGAGTGAAGAACTGAGTGAAGTGAAGGAGGAGAGTAAAGAACTGAGTGAAGTGAAGGAGGAGAGTGAAGAACTGAGTGAAGTGAAGGAGGAGAGTGAAGAACTGAGTGAAGTGAAGGAGGAGAGAGAAGAACTGAGTGAAGTGAAGGAGGAGAGTGAAGAACTGAGTGAAATGGAGGAGGAACATCATGTCAAACCTGGAGGAAAACATTTGAGTCGCTCAAAGACTAAACAGACATTTTTAAAGAAAAGAAGAGCCAAGAAATCTTTCACCTGCACTCAGTGTGGAAAGAGTCTCACAACCAAGGCAAGTCTTGAGCAACACATGAGGATCCACACTGGAGAGAAGCCGTTCACATGTGATCAATGTGGGAAGAGTTTCCCATACAAAACTAGTCTAGATAAGCATAGGAGAGTTCACACTGGAGTGAAGCCGTTCTCATGTGATCAGTGCGGCAAAACATTTCTTGGGGCATCAGAGCTGAAGAGACACCTGACAGTTCATATGAAGGAGAAGCCGCATTCATGTTCTGTGTGTGGAAAGGGTTTTTCACTGCTGCAATCTTTACATAGACATGAGAAAATACATGCTGGAGTGAGAGAGTACATGTGCTTTGAGTGTGAGAAGACTTTTACTTCAGGGGGAGATTTAAAACGGCACCAGAGAATTCACACTGGAGAAAAACCTTACAAGTGTTCACACTGTGACAAGAGATTCCGTGACTCATCATCTCTGAAAATACATGAGATGATCCACACTGGAGAAAAACCTTACAAGTGTTCACACTGTGACAAGAGATTCAGTCGGTCAGCATCTCTGAATAAACATGAGATGATCCACACTGGAGAAAAACCTTATAAGTGTTCACACTGTGACAAGAGATTCAGTCAGTCAGCAAATCTGAAAACACATGAGAGGATCCACACTGGAGAGAAGCCGCACACGTGTGATCAATGTGGGAAGAGTTTCTCTATTAAAAGTGACCTGAAGCGACACATGAAGATCCATGCAGTGGAGAAACCACATATGCAGTATTTAGTTTGATCAAACTCTTCAGCTGTGTTCCTGTAACTCTTCTTCTCGTCTATCTCTGCTGTTATCATGAAATACCGCAGTATGATGATAATCAACAGAAGACAGACCAGTCCAAGACTCACGGTTATTAAAACCATCACCACACACCAGCTATAAGTGGAGATCAGTGTTGCCAGATGTACGATAATTATCGTATTTGTACGATCATTTTTTTACCTCTGATTTACGATCAATAATGAAAAAAATCCCATAATGTACGATAATTTCAGAATTGTGTGACACTTCAAATGATGGTGGTTGTAATCATTGGGCTTCTATACTCATTGATCTAGCTGTGGATTCTACGTCTACCGTGAGAAGAACCTGAATACGCATGTCTTTCATCTCATCTCACGTTATGTGTTCTTGGCCAATCATCGTGGAGAATGACTCTCTCATGAGCACAAGTTAATGTTCTTTTTGTATATTGTATACAAAGTTGTGTATCATTAACATGTCATCTCTGTATGTTTTGCAAGAAGAAGAAAAATGTTTTAAAAAAGTAAAGAGTTCTTTTGAGGTGCTTAGGCCAGTTTTGATATTTTAGCAAAAAAGTAATTTTCATGTCGTGTCAAAAAGTTGTTAATCAATAAATAGCTGTATTCTGTACGTTTGACTTGTGTACGATAATTTTCTTCCATATATGATCATTTTGAGCTTCTGGTACAATACTTTGACATTTCCAATCTGGCAACACTGGTGGAGATGGAGTGATTTGACTGTGACTATTGGTGCGTTCAAGTCATCTCGTATAGATCGTATTTATGAGTTGAACGCACCACAATGTAGTAAATACCAGTGGGGAGCTCAGGATATTCTCTAAGATCCGATCTTTACGAGTTGGGGGCGTGTCAGTGATTAACATGGCGGAATACACAATACGTAAAGGTATTTAGCTGTGATATTGTCAGGCTTTTCTATTAACAGCTCAGTTAGCTAATCGCCAACACAGAATATGATAGTATTATAATATAACAATGCAACATGTAACGATGTGTTGGCAGTGCCTTCATAAATTAATTAAAAACATAAAAATACAAAGTACACCTGATGCACATTTCTTTGTTCTTCATTTTCTAGAACAAGAGTTTAAGAACCTTACTGTATTTTTGTTATAAGCATGACTTCCCACCTCGTACGTACGAACTTCCCAGGAGGACTTGAACGCACCATAACTTACACAAAAGAGATTTTGTTGCTTAGCACGTGGCAATTACACTGAACTAACACTGGATATAGATCGCAATGTCACGTCTTTAAATTATCAACTAGAAAAGTAAGCTTTTAATATGGTTAATTAAGATTAATATGAATCCATTTCAGTGTCAGTAGTTTATTTTTCCTAATTGTCTTTATTAGCCTATATTAGTCCCCGAAAAAAAGCCATTTTTATCAGGTTTAAACGACTGAAGCGACAACTTGCCTGGTTACTATAGTGCAGCCGGCTACGCAATACTCGTTCCCTACTCTCAGGGAACTGAGGTTACGATAGTAACCGAGTAGTTCTCTTTCGAACGGTCACTTCGTATTGCGTAGCTATACGCAGTTGGGACGCCATGCAAAACGCTGCACTATAAGTAACTGGTTGCCTACTGTAGCTTAGGACCCCTGAGTTCACAGAACGGCGGTTACTGGAGTAACCTTGGCTCTATGAATAGTGGAATACCGCCAGAGACGGTCGAACATAGTGGAAGGAGTCGCGTCTTGCGAGCCATATCGAAAATCTCGCATTGATTTGTCACCTGTGACCCTGACCGATAACGTGTCGGAAGCTATATCCACTCCGTTCATGTCACGGTCGTTTTCTCAATCCGTGTGACCAGAGACTCTGGCGGTCTTCCACTATTCATAGAGCCAAGGTTGCATCAGTAACCAGCGTTCTATTTCATTGTTAAAGACCGCCAGAGACAGCCGAACATAGTGAAAGATGAATACAACCAAGTCACGAGGGCCACTCACCTTGATACTGTCTGCTAATACAGCAGAACTGACCAAAGGAATAGGGGCCACATTGATCCTGTAGAATCTTGTGAACGTGCAAGGTGACATCCATGTAGAAGCACATATTTCAGAAAGGGGCATCCCACGTAGTGCTCCCCAAGAAGTAGCCACTGACTGGGTTGAATGGCATTTAATAGATGCTGGAACTGTCTGACCAGCCGAATCATATGCCTGTACAATGGTATCCACCACCCAATGAGAAAAACCTTTGCTTTGACTAGGGTGAGCCTCTCTTACAGGCATCAAAACGGACAAACAGCTGATCAGTGGTACGCCATGAAGTAGTCTTCAACACATACTGTCGCAATGCTCTCACTGGACACACAGTTACATTTACATTTATGTATTTGGCAGACGCTTTTATCCAAAGCGACTTACATTGCATTATCCTATACATTTATACATAGGGTATGTGCAGTCCCCTGGGATCGAACTCACAACCTTGCGTTGTTAACGCAATGCTCTTACCACTGAGCTACAGGAAAGCTTATAATTTTATCTGCCCGGGATTCGAACACGGGTTTCTCGTGCGAAAGCCTAAGATTCCGCCGCTGAGCCACAGGAGGGGAACACAGTTGTCTGGGAAGCCTCTTGATTAAACGTCGCAAGCTGAATGGGTTGATTCACAAAGCGATCAGACAACACTTTAGGTCGGAAAGCTGGATTCGGCCAGAGTGTAACCTGATTGTACTCATCTGAGGCCTCCATCTGAGACACTGTGGACTCACCGAGAGGGCATGAAGCTCACCTACTCTTCTGGTTGACGTTATAGTCAAGAGAAAAGCAGTCTTCATCGAAAGACTCCTAATATCACCTTGTTCAAGTGGTTCATAAGGCAGTAAACGCAGGCTGTTAAGGACCATCTGAAGATCCCACTGGGTATGCATTGTCCGTGCCGGTGGATTAAGACGTACTGCTCCCTTAAGGAAAGCCACCACCAGTTGTTCCGCACCAATCGATATCCCCCCCAAAGGAGTTCCGATGTGCTGACAAGTCCACCACGAATACCCTTAGAATCGCTGGGGAGCGCCCAGTGTCCAATAAATGTTGTAAGAATTCCAACACTTAACTGATGGAGCAAGTGACTGGGTTAACAGACCGATCTGTACACCATGAAACAAAGATCTTCCATTTATGTAAGGGCCAACAGCAGACTGAACCATGGTCTCGCTGGCCAGCAGGGTGCCACTAGAATAAGCCTGTGTCGTCTCACCTGCACATGCCTCAACACAGGCCAGGGAAGTCGAATTGGAGGGAAAGCATAGAGGAGGAGGTCTGGCCAGTCGTGGGCCAGGACATCCTGGCCTAGTGATCCCTGCTCCTCTTGATCCACGAACCATAACGGACAATGTGTTGTCTTTCTGCTGGCAAAGAGGTTGACTGCTGCCGTCCCATAAAGTCCCCAAACTGACTAAACTACCGCCTTGTGCAGACACCAGTCCCCTGACTTCGGACCCGATCGAGAGAGTGAGTCTACCACACTGTTGCAGTGACCGGAAGTGCTGGTTTGCCCACAAAAGCAGCACTCGTGAAAGTGGAAGGCAAGGTAGAGACCTCGTGCCCCTTGGTGATTGATTAAAAACACCACTGTGTTCCACCTTCCCAGCTCCAAGTACTTCCACTGTCCCAGCTCCAAGTACTTCCACCGTCCCAGCTCAAAGCACGTCTACCGTCCCAGCTCCAAGTACTTCTACTGTCCCAGATCCAAGTACTTCGACCGTCCCAGCTCCAAGCACTTCCACTGTCCCAGCTCCAAGTACAAAGTACTTCCACCATCCCAGCTCCAAGTACTTCCACCATTCCAGTTCCAAGTACTTCCACCATCCCAGCTCCAAGTACTCCCACTGTCCCAGCTCCAAGCACTTCCACCATTCCAGCTCCAAGTACTTCCACCATTCCAGCTCCAAGTACTTCCACCGTCCCAGCTCCAAGTACTTCCAACTTCCCAGCTCCAAGTACTTCCAACTTCCCAGCTCCAAGTACTTCCACCGTCCCAGCTCCAAGTACTTCCACCGTCCCAGCTCCAAGTACTTCCACCGTCCCAGCTCCAAGTACTAAGTACTTCCACCATCCCAGCTCCAAGTACTTCCACCATCTCAGCTCCAAGTACTTCCACCGTCCCAGCTCCAAGTACTTCCACCGTCCCAGCTCCAAGTACTTCAGTTGTCCCAGCTCCAAGTACTTCCACCGTCCCAGCTCCAAGTAATTAATAATAATAATGTTACATTTATATAGCGCTTTTTCTGAGACCTCAAAGCGCTTTACATAGAAGGGGGAATCTCAACCACCACCAATGTGCAGCATCCACTTGGATGATGCGACGGCAGCCATATTGCCCCAGAACACCCACTACACACCAGCTTACTGGTGGAGAGGAGACAGAGCGATGAAGCCAATCAGTATATGAGGATGATTAGGAGGCCATGATAGACAGAGGCCAAGGGGCAAATTTGGCCAGGATGCCGGGATTACACCCCTACTCTTTTTCGAAGGACATCCTGGGATTTTTAATGACCACAGAGAGTCAGGACCTTGGTTTTACGTCTCATCTGAAGGACGGTGCTCTTTTGGCAGTATAGTGTCCCCGTCACTATACTGGGGCATTAGGACCCACACAGACCACAGGGTGAGCACGCCCTACTGGCCTCACTAACACCTCTTCCAGCAGCAACCTGGTTTTTCCCAGGAGGTCTCCCATCCAGGTACTACCCAGGCTCAGCCCTGCTTAGCTTCAGTGGGCAACCAGTCTTGGGCTAAAGGGTGATATGGCTGCTGGCTTATAAGTACTTCCAATGTCCCAGCTCCAAGCACGTCTACCGTCCCAGCTCCAAGTACTTCCACCGTCCCAGCTCCAACAACCTTCACTGTGCCAGCCACCCAGAGTACGCAAATACAAAGGGTCCGTGTGAAGCAAGTACTGCGTAAAAATTGTCCCATCTGCCAGCTTAGCATGAACAGAATCAATTTTAAAAGGCACATAGAAAGGAAACACACAGGAAAACATAAGGGCATGCATGTTCACACCTTCCAAGTGAATGCATAGATCCAGAGAATGGAGTTTATACTGTTCACAAATCTTTTCACGGGGCAACTACACCTCTGCACGTTCAAAATAAAGTCTGGGGGGAAAATCAACGTGTTTTTCTGTGAATCTGCTGAGTGCCAGGTGAACATGGAGTTGACATGGAGAAGTGGGTTGAAAGCACATCAATGTGTACACCTTAAATCATTAACTTACTGCACATCCTATGTCTCCTCTCCTGTACTTAGTGAGGAAACACTTAATGAGATGGTGAACAGCCGGTGGTTTGGCAAGGATAAAAAGAAGGTCTGCCTTGATCTGCAAAACCTTGCAAATGCAAACCATATACCTCTGTCTGTATACTCCCAAATTGGAATCCCTCAGTCCAAAAAATACATATCCGTTTATGAGCCGACTGTTTCATATTACAGTCGTTTAGGAAGAGTCATGGTGTCATATGACACAAAAAAGAATTTGTGGCACTGTCCATGTGCAATGACGAAGAGATCATGCCAACACAAGTACATTGCAAAATGGCACTTATTTCAGACTCACCATGAGCTGTTCAGGAAAGTCCGCTGCACTGAGGAGGTGGAATTTCAAACACCAACAGAGGATGGAGACCGTCATGATGAGGTTGAGCTGGGTAACATTCCATATCCTCCAAAAGATGACCAAAAGTTCAAAGCCATGGTTGAGTATATTTTGAAGTTCAAAAATTTACCTGTTGTTCTGCCCAGAACATTTACGGCATCCATTATTGGAAAAAGAATACCCAAGGCACCTCATTCCACTGGAGATGATGTGCCAGCAGTGCCCTGGCAATGTACCTATGAGTGACCCAATACAAATACAAATAAGGCCAACATCCTCACCAACTCGCGTGTTGTTGAAGGTAGGTCAATGAAACTATATCTTATGACAATCCACTGTGGTAGATTTGCTGTGCTTTCATTAATCATTTAATGTGTTGTAAACCGTACTGAAAATATTGTTGAAACTTCTGATTTCTAGACATCTCTACGTACTGTAAATCTTGCCATCAAAGCGGAACCTTCTACCGTAACCAAGAGTTGAAAGATGGCCTACACAATTTTAATGACCAGAGATCAAGAGATCAAGCACTGAATGAGAGATCAGTGCTTGATCTCTCTTTATGCTTAACCATAAGGAACATGCCAGCTCGATGGTGTTTTAAGCCCCCAATGGCTCCTTAGAGGCAGCTAACCCTACCCTCAACCTTAAACCTACCCATCCCCTCGCTGCCTGGAAGGCGCCGTTGGGGGCTTAAAACACCAAAGACCAACATGCCACAGGTATTTTTTTATTTTTTTTTTGTTAATTTATGTATAACCTATGAATTAATCTTTTAAAATGGTAAATATATGAAATTTAAACAGAACATTTTCTGTATTTTCACTATAATGTTTCTCCCTTAGGTGCATACTGCAGTGAGCAGAGTGGTAGAATATTTAGAATTGACTTTAGGGGTAAAGTTTCCCTCAGCTAAAACAGTTCTACATGGGTATCTTTATTTTGAAGCACTCACTGATCTTGACTATTGGTATTCCTGTGTATAAATTGTGGTGATCATCCACCAGTGGTCATCATGGACCTCCATAAAAAGGGAGCCTTCCATTTATCAGGTACATTTTTTTTCATGGAATGGACTGATTTAGATTCAATTACAGACCTACGGTCGCAAGTTCTGTCATTACTAATTGAGCTCAATGGTACTTATGACCATAGTTCACTAACAATGCTAACTTGCTAAATTTTCTACCGATTTTCAAACGGTTTGGTTTGTTATAAACATCAGAGATGTAGTTATGACACTGCATACTTATCAATAAATATAATATTATATATTTAAACATGTTCAGTAGAATTATAGCCACGTTAATAACGTTTATAAGAAACCAAACCATTTGTAAATCCGTCAAGATTTCAGCGAGATAAGAGGATTTGTGTTCGTGCTGATCACTCGCCTTACTTAAGATACTGTAAGCTCCAATCACCGGCCCAATGACGGTGTCCGATGTCTTGGTCGAAGGCAATGCAGCGTGTATGTCTTTTCGGGCGCTTCTGAAAAATCACTTTAATTTATTAAACAGTTGATTTCCAATTTTAAATCTGACTCCAATTTTAAGTGACTCTTTGTTTTTATAGATTTTGCTCTTAATAGCTGATCAACAGAGGAATTGTGATTTAATTTAGATCTTTATTATTCTTAACATTCCATACTTTCAGTTATTAATACATTATGGACCCGAATGCCGCTTAGAGATCACGTCGGCCAAATCGTGTTTCTCACGGACACAAACCTGTTAATTCTGATTTTAGTCAGTGGATGTAGGGTTTGCTAATATACCCCTAAAGTCGGTTGCCTACTGCTCACTCGAGCTAGAGAGTGTAGTTTAATTTAGCCATTTCCATACAACTTGCTAAACCAGTGATAGACAGAAATCAAAAGGTCTTCAGATGACGTGCCTACTGCTCCGTTCATACATGCGCCTTTAGTTTGACCTACCTTAACTAAGATTTGCGGTAGCACCAGCCTCCTTAAATATACTAAAATAATGATTTCAGAATACTTCAGAATAAATCAAGATGTAACATTTATTTTGCCAGGCAAGGTTAAACATCAATTAAAAGAATTAAACAGAATACACAATACATAACTGATCAGCATAAAATACAAACATAATTCAAAATGTAATATCAAAATAGTTTAAAAGAGTCAGCATACCTGGCAATAGAGACACACAGCAACAGTGTGGGAAGTTCTGTTTACAGATGCTTCCTTGAGTGGTTTGCCAATCCCCTTTAAATACCCAAGTGGAACAAAAGAACAATAAACATCTAGCACCCAAATATTTATTCAGCTTTTGCTGGACCCTTTCTCGTGCCCAAGTGGTCACGCCTGAGTTTGGGGGATAAACACAAATGGTTATCTATTATCTTTATTGGGGCATCTTCACACATCAGAAGAACAGGCATTGTTTTCTTTGTTCTGACTGTTCTGCTGCTGCGGGAATGAAACTTCTTTACCATTCGCACCAGAAGTATTTATTTTGACCTCTCATAAAACAACTGGAGACAGTAGGTGTGTGTGTGTGTGTGTGTGTGTTTTGCATGGCTGAATGAGACCTGGGGGGGAAGAAGACAGTGTGAGGAATCAGGAACCCAGCATGGGGGGAAGAGACAAGATTGGAGAAGTTGTGTTGTGCTCTGTCCCATAGATCTCTTCTTCAGATTAGTGAGTTTTATTGTTTTATTGCAGGTTAGGATTCTTGAATTCAGTCTTAGTAAAAGTCCATCCTTACAATACCACAGAGCCAGAAAGCTCCCCTGTGACAAGATGGCTGCCGGTGTGATGCTGTTCGAGACTCCGCATTAAGACGTCTAGCCTTATATGGATATCTATGGGAAATACTGCCTTGGTGGCACTTTTTTCAGTCCTCCAAAACTAGGGTCTTGGAAATGCGGTCCTGGAAATATGTTCCTGGGACTGCGGTTCTCCGACTCAGAAGGTGGCGCTGTCACAAAAAACTAGGATCCTAGAAATGCGGTCCTAGAACTGGGGTCCTGAAAATGCGGCCTCCGGGACTGCAAACGGATAATATTGGTTTCAACAGTTACAGCTGCTTCATTAAACAAAGACAAGAATGTATTAAAAATGTAAAACTGAACTTAAATGATAGCAAAATATGATTTTAAATAAAAGTAATTGATGAGACAAAGTTATTTTATTTTTTCTTCTTCTTTTAGACAGGACTTTCATTAGCCTATTTAAGTTTAAATGTTGTATATTTAATATGTATAAATAATATATATTTAATAAATACAATATGATTACATAGGCATTTCTTTCTGTATGTATTTAATTATTTAACAAACATGTACAATCATTCATAAATTATATTTATACACGTACAAATTCATATTTTCAAGTGCAGCTTAATGTTTTGCTTTTTTGTATTATGTCTATGATCTTAGTTACTTGATTTATATTGCAGGGCTCCAGACTAACTTTTTGCCTTGGTTGCACTGGTGCGCCTAACTTATTTATTTGGGTGCACCAGCACAAAATGTAGGTGCACCCACATTTTTTCTCGGCTCACATCACCTTTAACGCCACAATTTTAAGGTCGCCTTTTTATCACGCTCTATATACATTCATATTATGTAAATGATTTTAAACAAGAATAAGGTGTAGGTAAATACTTTTTTATTTGAAGCACAATTTTACTGTATATAAAAAGAATAGTCTTTTTTTTTAAATAAACAATGTTTAAAGTGCTTCACTGAGCTGCCAAACTAACTATTTTGAGTCTCTAGCTCAGGGGCCTGTACCATGAAGCCGGTTTAGGTGGCTAGCCAGCTATGTTTCAGTTTAGTTTCCGCCAACCCTGGGTTTTAGGTACTATGAAAGTAGCTTGGCTTTAATCGGTGTTCGTTGCCATGGTATCTTACGCCACACGGCTAACCTGCTCGAGGGCAGGTTCTGTTCTGGATTCAAGATCTCAGACTGAAGTTTGACCAATCAGCTGAGAGCAAAGAAACATATAGGTGACATAACTTATTCCCAGTGTCTGTTGCAATGACTTCACCTTTTCTTCCAAATCCTGTGACATCTCAGCGCAAATTGTTTGACGAGCACTTCGTAGAGAGAGTTTTTAGCCAGACAAAATCCCCTTGCCTTTCCTGATAGTTACTTGTATGAAAGATACAGATTTTCCGCGGAAGGAATGTCTTATCTTTGCGAACTTCTTGAGCCGCACATAAAGAATTTAACACGTCGAATTCATGCACTTACTGTACCGCAAATATTGCGTTGCGTTTTTTTTTGTTGCAAGTGGTACATTCCTGCACGGTGGGTGACGCACAGAAGCTCGGGGAAAACACGGTTTGTCGAACCATTCGTAAGGTGGTCCTCGCTCTGCAGGAGTACATGAATAGTTTCATTAATAGTGTTCCCCGGACATTTATCGGCCATGTCCATAAAAGAGGGCTTTTATAAAATTGCCGGTAAGATATATTGATAGGGTGACATCACATGAACACATTTTATTTTTTTTCAAAAAGCAAATTGCACAAATGTACTATACAATAATACATGTTAAGAATTATTTTAAATCTTTATTATTATTCTGTTAATCTTATGATAGGATTCCCTAGCTTTCTTAGTAGTACAAATACGTTCTATATTTATGTAAAATTATGTATACATGTATGTGTAGCCTATGTGTAATATAGCCTACAGCCTATTTTTATAATATATTAAAAATGTGCATGTATCATTTTTATATATTATAAAAAATAGGCTATAGGCTATATTACACATATAGGCTACACATATACATCATTTTACATAAATATAGAACGTATTTGTTTAACTTACACATTAACAATCAGCAATCTTTCTCCAACAGTCTTCTCTTGCTTTGGCAGCAGAGACCGTATTGTTTCGAGCTTGAAATACATATTTAAATTCATCGTAATTCTGAATGATTATCTCTTGCTCCTCCGCGGGAAAATATATCGCTCACGCTCTACCCGCGATTGGTTGTTCAGTGTCGACGTCACTCTTTTATGTGCACGCGCGTGTGGAGTAATCATAGCTTGAGGATCAAAGCCTGAGTTGACAAAGAAAGTTGATGAGCTGCATCATGGTACCAATAAAGCCTGATTGCATCGGTTTGGTTTTGTCAACTCAAAACTAATCCTGTAACCCCGAGTTTGTTCAGCTACCTTCATGGTACAGGCCCCAGGTGCGGTATAGGCTCTACCTCCGTCTCTGAGTCGGATGCCATCTCCGACGAAGGACCAGGGCTTGGCATCTTACCAGGGACTGGGGAGACTGGTGGCTGAAGTAGCTCATGTCTGGGCTGTTGTCGGAGCATTGACCGGGGAGTAGGGTTTTAACGGTATTCCTACTCTTACCGATACTGCTTATCGATCCGGTACTTTAACTGTATTCTTATCGGTTCTTTTTGTTTTATATATATATATATATATTAAACAAAGCTAAACAATATATAAACAAAAGATGAACAATTAAACAAAGATACACATTATATATGCCTACACAGTGCTTTAATTTCAGGAAGTAGAGATGCACCGATTACAATTTTCTAGGCCGATTCCGATTTCCGATTTTTCATTGAGTTTGACCTGCCGATACCGATTTTAGCCGATTCCGATTTAATTTTTTTCTAACCACTTTACAGCACACACAAATATTTATTTTCGATCTTTTCTTTAACCCTTTCAAGGGTAAGTAAGTTAAGTCAAGTAAGTTTAAAATATTCGAACTGACACCCCCTCCACCACCCCAGGAGTGAGTTTTTTCAAGGCGAACGTTCCCTTTAATGTTTTCATGGCGACGCGTCACGCGATACACCGCTGCCACAATAATACTGTATGACAGATGTGTCGCTTTTATTCCGCTTTTCCTTTTTTATTCAAAATATTCACAAACTTGCTTACCATGTCATCAACTAGCCTATCTGATATTCCGATTCTCAAATACATGTAGGCCTAAGTGAGTGTGTTTGGTCGTTTAAAAACCTTTATAAATAATCTTGATCTAACATGAGATGGGCGCCGCAATGTTGTCCTGTCAGTCAGATTTACAGCACGTGAATGAATCAGTTTCTCCCGAAATAAATGCAAGAAAGTGGCCGGTGAACTGAGAAGAATAGAGTAAACTTTATAGTTACTTCCACTATGTTTGTCTGATATGAATAACACATGTCGGCAAATTATATTTGAATAGATTGTTATTGCTGCTTCCACAGACTTCAGTGTGTATTTTACAAACTCCAAATGTATTGTTTTACTCGTGCTTATGTGTATTTAAATATCTGAAACCTTAAATAAACATTATGAGGTTGAAAACACTGCTTAGTTGTGATATATGACAGCGCTGAACGCGTCCGACTCTGGCTCAGCGCCAGCCAATGCGCAAAAGCACAGTTTGAATCTGGCAGTGATGCGACGTCACTGAACATTATAAATGTGCCGCCGTAACGTTACTCTCAGGGGCACAGAAATAAAAATCCCATATATGAGACCGTACCGCTCAAAAGGTTAATCGAGTGCATTTGACCGGCATAAAATCGACATATATGTCGGACTGACCGGCCGGTCGCCGGTCATGGCCGATCACGTGAAAATCACCAGCCGATCAATCGGTGCATCTCTATCAGGAAGGTCTACTAACATTACTCTTCAGGTATGGTCTAAAAAGAAATCTAATAAAGTAATAAAATGTAAAATAACTCTGCATAATTTATCATAAATAGATTAATGCTTATTAAAGCTGAAGTTATTCTTTCAAGTGCTGTGAGTGATTTTTCTCTTGTTGTTTGATTCGCAGTAATGGAGCAATCGTCCGCATGTTTATTAGACTGCGGCCCCTTAAAGACCGAGTGCAGATCTGCTACTGATCTGCACCATATTCTCCCAACTATTTTCATAACTGCGTCCATTTAAGACATAAACTGTTTTTAGTGAATCTCCAAGCCGGTCATTTTGACATACTTTTGTGTACATTTGATCGTTTAGACGCGCATATGAAACCCAAAGTAGGCTATAATTTGCTTGTCTCGGTCTCGGTTTCGGAGCACGTGCCGCCTTGCGAACAGCATCTCTTGCGCAGATTTTTGTGCTTTTAATAGCTCTTTTAATTATTTAAAGGTCCCGTTTTTCGTGTGTTTTTGAAGCTTTGATTGTGTTTACAGTGTGCAATATAACATGTGTTCATGTTTCGCGTGTAAAAAAACAGTATTTTTCACTGTTTTCACTGTCCTAAGTGCTTTACAACTATAGAACAAAAAGAGTTAAATAAACTTATCACTTCATCTAAAACAACAACATGTTTATTAGATCCTATACCAACTAAACTACTGAAAGAAGTGTTACCTGTAGTGGAAGAGCCTCTCCTCAATATTATTAACTCGTCTTTATCTTTAGGTCATGTTCCAAGAACATTTAAATTGGCAGTTATAAAACCACAATTAGATCATAATAACCTAGCAAATTATAGACCCATTTCAAATCTTCCATTTATGTCTAAAATATTAGAAAAAGTGGTGTCCGCTCAACTGGGCTCTTTCTTGCAAGAAAATGACATCTATGAAAAGTTTCAGTCTGGATTCAGGCCGCATCATAGCACTGAAACTGCGCTCGTTAAAATCACAAATGATTTACTTTTAGCTTCTGACCAAGGCTGTATCTCAATACTAGTTTTACTTGATCTTAGTGCTGCGTTCGATACTATAGATCACACAATAAACTATGAAGTGGCGCAGGGATCTGTGTTGGGCCCTCTATTATTCTCAACATATATGATGCCACTTGGAAATATTATAAGGAAACATGGAATTATTTTCCATTGTTATGCTGATGACACTCAAATATATATTTCATCACGGCCGGATGAAAACGCTAAATTATCCAAATTGACAGAGTGTGTTAAAGATATAAAAGATTGGATGACGCGTAATTTTCTTTTATTAAATCCAGACAAGACAGAGGTATTACTTATCGGTTCAAAAAAACGCCCACAAAACCTCGCACAATACAACTTTAACATCATAGGATGTCCTGTTACTTTATCCTCTACAGTAAAAGACCTGGGTGTTATACTAGACTGCAACCTGTCTTTTGAAAATCATATTTCATATGTTACAAAAACAGCCTTTTCCACCTTAGAAACATTGCTAAGCTACGTAATATGCTATCAGTTTCTGATGCAGAAAAGTTAGTTCATGCATTCATGACCTCGAGACTAGATTACTGTAATGCTTTATTAGCTGGTTGTCCTGCATCCTCAATAAACAAGCTACAGTTAGTCCAAAATGCCTCCGCTAGAGTTCTTACTAGATCAAGAAAATATGATCATATAACACCGATTTTATCATCACTGCATTGGTTACCTATAAAGTTCCGTATTAATTACAAGGTATTGCTACTGACTTATAAAGCCCTAAACGGCTTAGCTCCAGTCTATTTAACGGATCTTCTATCGCCCTATAATCCATCGCGCTCTTTAAGATCACTAAATTCAAGGCTTTTGGTCATACCTAGGATATCCAGATCCACCAAAGGAGGAAGAGCATTTTCACATTTGGCTCCAAAACTCTGGAATAGTCTTCCTGATACTGTTCGTTGCTCAGACTCGCTCTCCCAGTTTAAAACTAGATTAAAGACGCATCTCTTCAGCCAGGCATTCATATAATATTTTTAATCTTACAGTTCAAACTACAATTCGGCCTCTAGTTCATAAACACCAGAGAAGAACTGGCCCCCGACTGAGCCTGGGTTCTCCCAAGGTTTTTTTTCTCCATTAGGTCACCATTAGGTCACTTGATGGAGTTTTTTCGCTTCCTTGTCACTGTTGCCTTTGGCTTGCTCAGTTGAGGATATTTTTGATATTTTATTTTATTTTATTAATCAATAAATTCCACTAGAAACAAACCTTGTTGTATTATTTTAATTTAATACTGTGAAGCTGCTTTGATACAATATGTATTGTGAAAAGCGCTATACAAATATACTTGACTTGACTTGACTTGACTAAGAACGGCTGATTACTTCCTTGTTCTATGAAGTCCCTCCTTCAGAAATACGTAACGAGTTCTGATTGTTCCAGCGGTTCCTGTGTTGTGATTCGACAGCAGCTTAGCGCACGTTGCCCGGAAAGGTCACGCCTTTGTACTGAAAATGTGTTCGTCTGAAAAAAGATTGACATATGCATTTCGAACGGCTTGAGGGTGAGTAAATCATGGGTTAAATATCATTTTTGGTCAAACTATCCCTTTATGGTCAGATTTTAAACGAACTGCCAAAATTAAAGCAAGTAATTTATAATCGACATTTGACAGTGATATAGGTCTCCAGTTTTCAATTAAAAGCGGGTCTTTATCAATTTTGGGGATCAAGGAAATAAAATCCTGCTTCATTGAGGGAGTCATCTCTCCTTTTTTAATACAGTATTTAAACAAACTATGTAGAGGTTGCTTTAAGATGTCCCAAAAATGTAAATAAAATTCAACAGACAAGCCATCAGTACCTGCAGAGTTTCCCCTCTTCATAGATTTCAGTGCATCCTCCATTTCAACTATAGAGATATCAGAATCACAAAGTTGCTTAAAGTCATCCTTAATACCTGAAATCTTATCATGAATACTCAAAAGAAAATCATCAGATTGTTCTTGAGAAAACTGAGAAGTATAATTTTTTTTATAAGAGGAGTATACAAAGGTTGAAATCATTCCTGGATCTGTACATACAACACTATTAATGTTTAAGGCAAAAGTAATTAGTGCTTCTTTCACCCTTCTCGGTCCATTTTGCTCTAGAGTGTATAAAAGCACCTTTAACAATCTCTGTGTACATATTTTCAATTTGCAAATGACATGTGCTCATTTGTACCTCATCCTCTTTACTGGGATTTTCCTTCTGCATTAACACACTTAATCTATGAATGAGTCTACTTCTTTAATGTTTTTTTTCCCTCTTTTAATTTGCTTACTTCTATTAACAGCAAGGTCTCTAACTCTAAATTTAAAAACTCCCAGCTAGAGCCAGGGTCGCTTTTAGTATTACTAAACAGAATTACCCAGATGAATTACAATATCATTAAAATTGGCGTCTTCCAAAAGACAACTGTTAAATTTCCAGAAACCCCTTGTTCTATTTAACTAAATGTATTGTTCAAGATTCAAAGAAATTAACATGTGGTCAGTAAACAGGGCAAATTGATGATTAACAGTATGGGCATCTTTCAAAATAGCATGAGAAATGAGAAAAAGATCAATTCTAGCTTTAAGCGATCCAGATTTGTTGGACCAAGTAAAGCCTCTACAACCAGATTTAAAGAAACGCCAAGCATCTGCCACTGAAAGATTTCCACACAACCTGTTGGCGCACATTTAAGTCGTTTTTGCACGCGTGTTTACCGGCGTGCTGTTTCCTTGTAGCTTAAAATATAAATAATACACTTTCAAAACTGTGAACTTAAAGTTGGATATATCAATCCATTTAATAAAATAACAAAAAAAACAAAACAATTCAGTCTACAATTTGCCGTGTCTCACGGCTCACGCATGGGTTTCACGGTCAAAAACCATATGCCTCGCTGTACGCCACACCTGCACTAATTAACCCCAGTGTTAAATAGACCTGTGGCAGAAACAGCGCCATGCCATGGCATTACTCAGAATGGCTCCAACACAACCGGCCCCTAATTGTTCATGGCACTTCAGGACATAACAATTATAAACATATTCATGTATGGAGACATTCATACAACAAAAAACATTTTGCAATAAAAATAATAATCAAATAAACAAACAAATAAACCCCTCCTTTGGTGTATTCGTTCACTTTTATATTGACTGCTCTACCAATAGTCCTAGTTTTGTAACTGGTCTTTCAATTACATTTGTTTTGGTTTTGATTTGCACAGATCTAACTAGGCCTGATTTGTCTGGAAAACATTTAATAATCCTTCCAATTATCCAAGAATTTCGGGGTGCTGTAGCATCTGCAATAAAAACAATATCTCCTGCTGTAAGATTACGTTTTGTTTTGTTCCACTTTTGTCTTTTCTGTAGAGTAACAAGATACTCTTTTGTCCACCTCTTCCAGAATAGATCTGAAAGATACTGAGCCTGTTTCCATCTTCGTCTTACGTATTGGTCCCTTTCATCAAACAGACCTGGGGGCAAAACTGGCTTCCTTTTCAAAGTAAGAAGATGATTAGGTGTTAGTGGCTCTAAATCGTTAGGATCCTCAGAAACTCTCGTAAGTGGTCTATCATTTAAGATTGCTTCAGCTTCGCATAAGACTGTAACTAAGGTTTCATCGGTTAAAGTCTGTAGATGTAACACAGATACCAAGACCTTCCTGACCAGTCTGATCATGCTTTCCCAAGCACCGCCATGATGGGAAGCTGCAGGTGGGTTGAACGTCCACTTGATGTTATCATGAATTAGAGCTTTCTCAATTGATTTGTGGTTTAATTCTGCAATTGCTCTTTTTAGTTCCTTTTCTGCACCTGTGAAATTTGTGCCATTGTCGGAGCGAAAGTGTGCTACAGGTCCTCTTCTGCATATGAATCGACGAATAGCACTAATGCAGGAGTCTGTGTCCAAGGAGTGTGCCACTTCTAAATGAATAGCCCTGCTTGCCATGCATGTAAAGATAACCCCATAGCGTTTCACCTAAGAACGTCCTTGTTTTACCTCAATGGGCCCGAAATAGTCCACTCCCACATTAGTAAATGGAGGTAAGTCTGGAGTAATCCTTTCTTTGGGCAGATCAGCCATCTTTTGATCGCACAATTTTCCTTGGTGACGTCTGCAAAAAGCACAATTTGACAAGATTTTCCTTGCTGCTGCATTGGCATGAGTGACCCAGAACTTTTCTTTCAATTTGGAAAGGATGTAATTTCTCCCACCGTGCCTTGTCTGTTCATGAATATTTTTAAGAATTAACATGGAGATGTGCTGATCTTTACACAGGATGACTGGATGTTTGCTCTCTTCGGGCATTGCAGTCCTGGACAATCTTCCACCAACTCTTACCAGTCCATCCTCAAGAACAGGATTAAGCTTGTAGATAGGGCTACACCCTTTTACAGGTTTTCCTGTAGTTAGTGCACAAATCTCGGTGTCAAATCTTTCTCTCTGACAAAACTGAAGGATAGCCTTTTCTGCTGCTAATAGATCCTCAGTTGATACACGTTCACGTTTCAATGACTTTCTGACTTCCAATATTTTCTTGTTAACATCAAGATTAGGCATTCCATCTTTCACAAGTTGCTTCCTTCTTTGACTCAACTCCAATAGAGTCTTTTTTACCTCGAGTAACCATGCAACTGCGACCTTCAGCCTTTTCCAGTCAGAGAAATAGGTGATGAGTTGGCTGGTCGCATTATCCTCTTGAATGGTTATTGTGTTTGTGGAGATCTCCATTTTGACCTCTGGATCATCCTCCTCCAATGTGGGCTCTAGTTCATACTGTAACCATGTTTCTCTTGCTCTCCACAGGAATTCTGGACCTGATAGCCACGTTTTGCTGTTCAGAAGCTTATGGACTGTCAGTCCTCTAGATGCGTCATCTGCAGGATTTTGTTTTGTGTGAACATACCGCCATTGTGCTGGGTCTGAATCTTCCCTAATGATGGCTATTCTGTTGGCCACAAATGTTCTAAACCTTTTGTTTTCATTGATGATGTACTTCAAGACTGTACTACTATCAGTCCAGAAACAGGATTCTGACAAAGAAAGCTGTAATTCTGATTTTACCATCTTGTCCACCCGAACAGCCAAAACAGCAGCAGTGAGTTCCAAACGAGGAATGGTTACAGATTTAAGAGGTGCCACTCTGGACTTTCCAAGAAGAAATGAAACATGAACTTGACCTGCTTTGTTCTGTAACCTCAGGTAAGTTACCGTGCCATATCCCCTTTCGCTGGCATCAGCAAAGTGATGTAACTGGGCATGGACTGGTGTTCCAAAGTCGTGTGGTTTCAAGCACCTACTCACTCTGAACTCTGAGATCTCTTTCAGGTCAGTTAACCACTTTATCCATTGCTGTTTTAATGTTTGTGGAATTTCTTCATCCCAGCCATAATTCCTTCTGCACAACTCTTGTAATATGTGCTTAGCTGGAAGAAGGACTGGCGCAACGTACCCCAAGGGATCGTATACTGAACTAGTGACCGATAGAATCCCTCGTCGTGTTTGCATCCGTTCTTTGCAGTTCACATGGAAGTTAAACTTGTCATTTTCCAGACACCAATGTAGCCCCAATGCTCTTTCAACTGGAAGCTGGTCTATGTCCAAATTGAGTTCACTCACGCTTTTAGAATGTTCTTTCTCAGGAATTGTTTCAAGGACTTCGCGACTGTTACTTATCCACTGTGTAAGATGAAACCCTCCTTTCTGGCAAAGGTCAGCAAGGTCATGGACGATCTTTACTGCTTTCTGCACAGACGGTGAGCTTTTCAGACAATCGTCCACATAGAAATTTCTATGTACTGTGCCAATCACTTCATCTGAATAACTCTTCCGATTGTCGTCTGCAGTCTTCCTTAAAGCATAACATGCACAACTAGGCGACGACACTGCTCCAAAGAGATGTACAGTCATTCTGTATTCTTCTACCTGCTTGCACAGATCTCCATTAGGCCACCACAGGAACCGTAGAAAGTCTTTGTCTTCCTCAGCCACTCTAACTTGATAGAACATAGATTTCACATCAGACATAAAAGCAACTGGTTCTTGCCTGAATCGTAGAAACACTCCTATTAAGGAACTTGTGAGGTTCGGACCCTGCAGAAGTTGTTCATTCAGAGAAGTTCCTTTAAACTTAGCTCCACAATCGAAAACAACTCGCAACTTGCCCTTTCGTGGGTGATATACTCCATGATGAGGAATATAGAACAGGTTATCTTCTCCACAACGCAATTCATCCTGTGGTACTATTTCTGCATAGCCACTACTGATGACATTTTCAAGAAAGCTTGTGTATTCTTGATGGAACTTCTCATTTCGTTCCATTTTCCTTTTTAGTCCAACGAGGCGCTGTTGAGCAATACAACGATTGTTTGGCAGAGTAACCTCTTGGGCTTTGAATGGCAACTTTAAACTGTAATGTCCGTCCTTTAACTTTACAGATTGGTCCATTATTTCAATAAATCTTGCCTCTTGCCTTGACATTTCTTCTTTGTCGTCTGCGACTTTTTCATTGAAGTCACTTTGATACTGCTTCTCCAATAGCAGCTGAAGTGATTCTATAGATATTCGGTTTACAGTAACAGTAGGATAACCAATGTCATTCATGTTGTCTTTGGAATCCTTTCCTAAGCCATTGATCACCCACCCTAATAGGGTTTTAACAGCAAAGGGACCCTCACCTTGGCTATTCACAATGTCCCATGGTTCTAGCAACTTTGAAGCATTAGTACCTATTAATAACTCCACGTTAGCATCAATTTCAGGGATTTCAATGTGATCAAGGTAAGGCCACTGAGTAATGTCCTCTTGTTTTATGATGTTTGCTGTATCAACTGGCATTGTTTTCTGTGTGTAAACATCTGGAAGACTGTAGTACCTTGTTCCATTAAGGCTTGCTACTTCAAGTCCATTTACAATGTAGGTTGACACTGATGTTTTTGGGCTCATCGTTAACAAACATATTTTTGACTTTGTTCCAGTGAGATTAAGTCTACGCATAAGAGCTTCAGAGCAGAATGTGGATGTTGAGCCATTGTCCAGAAAAGCATAAGTCCGAATGACCTTGTTGCCTTTTTGTGCTTTTACCTGAACTGGGAGGATGGAGAGCATTCCATTACTACCGGCCCCGGTCTGGCTCCCAAATGTCTGAGCTGACACAAGTGTATGGTTTACAGCTGGTTTAGGTTCATAGATGTTGCCGTTGATGTTCATCGATTTGTCTTCTTGTTTGACGTAAATGTGTAAAGCTGTTGGATGGCTCTGTTTGCATTTTTTACAGGTTTTACGCTTATCGCAATTTTTGCTCAAATGCCCAATGTTGAGACACCCAAAACATACCCCTTTTTTCTTTAAGAAGTTGATCTTTTCACGATGTTTGTTCTTTGCAAATCGTTGACACTCATCCATACTGTGATCTTGTAAACAGAATAAACAATTGATGCTGATGTTGTGGTCTCTTGGTTTACCTTCTTGTGTGTCCTTGTGTTGCACTTTGCTAACAGCACAGACGTTTGTAGCAAAGTTATCTCGCTTCAACTTAGACTTGGCTGTATACACATCCCTTTTAACCTGCTTTTCTCTTTCAGTAGTTTGAATATCACCAAAAATAGGATCAGACAAGATTTTGACTTGATATTCCACAAATTGTACAACGTCTTTAAAGTTAGGTCTGCGGAGGTGTCGCTCCCGAATATCACATGCAGAACTTCTAAATTTTTCCCTCAATTTAAAAGGAAGTTTTGAAACAATAATTTTGAGGTTAGCCGGCAAGTCCAGCTCTTTCATGTCCTCCAAATCTGACATTGCATTATAGCATCCACGTAAAAATAATGCATAATCCTGTAGTAACAAAACACTTTCAGGCTTCACCACAGGCCAGTTGAGAACCTTTTCCATATATGCTGCTGTAATCTTGGTTTCATTACCGAAGTGTTCACGTAGGAGAGCTTTAGCTGTTTCAAAGCCTCTCTCCGCACTCATATGTAAACAGCTTTGCACAAGGTCGTGAGGGCGCCCCCTAGTGTACCTTTCTAAAAAATACATGCAATCACCTTTAGATGCAGCTTTCTCCTCCACACAATGCTTAAAGGCTTGCATGAACATTTTGAACTTCAGTGGATCACCTTCAAAAACAGGTATTTGTCTTGGTGGCAGTTGGCTTGCTTTGTGTTGTTGTAAGAGCAGCTCGGATATTTCATTTTGCCTTTGCAAAATCTGTTGTGTAGAATTGTCATCAACTGCATGTGCAACATTAGCAGTGGATCTTGCAACTGCAACAGGTACATTTTTACTACTCATCAATCTGGTAGATTTCTCAAACTTTACATCAGAAATGTCAGATTTTTCTTTCAATTTTTGCTTCTCAAAGTAAGATTCCATTCCATCCTGATCTGAAAATGTTTGCAGTACTGCCAACTCTGCATCTGAGGCTTCAATCTCAGCATCCATTTCCACTTGTTCCAGTTTTTTACGTATTGACTCCGCCTCCTCTTCCAATTCATGCTTCTTTTTTAATGCTGCTGCACGTGCTATGAGTGCAGCTTTCTTGGCTTTTGCTTGTGCATGTGCAACTTCCAATGCAACTTTGCTTGATCGACTTGATCTTTCACTGGTGCTGCTTTTAGTGCATGATGATGTTTCAACATTTGATACACTGTCCGTTGGCTTTATATCATCCACAAGGGAAACAGTTTCCATAGTACCATTTGTACTCTTAAAATGATTTTCTACACACTGGCAAAATTCATTCACACTTAAAAGCTTTGCTTTGAACCAGGTTTCATGCTTTTCTTTTTCATCCGCAGGTAGCAACTCAAGCAGCTTGTTATGTGCAACTTTTGCTTCTTTAATCAAGGCTTGATATTTGCTGAAGCTACTTTTTATTTCAGTTTTATAACCAGACTGACCTATTAAACCCTGAACAGTTTGTTTTATGTTGGCAGCTTTACTTAATTTGGATTTTCTTAACGTCTCTAAGTCACTTAGTTTAGAAAACAGTGCTTTTGCTGTCAGTTTTATAGATCTTTTCCTCACAGAGGCTTCATCCTCATTAACCTTTTGTAAGTCAGCTGAAACCACATTTGTTACCTCAGTACTTTGACTATTTTCATCCATTTTACCTCGTTTTTAAATCAACAACCCAAAAACAACAGCAATATTTCAAAATATCATGGAAACGAGCATCAGAATCAGAAATAAAGCATAAACACTTTCATCATCTTTTTTTTTTTTTTTTTTTAACACAAATGTCTCTTATTTCAAGTCCTCGTTTGAAAATGTCAAGTTCAATAAATCAAATGTCAATGCATTGTGTTCTTGTCACTCTTGCCGTTTACACTTTAGTAACTGCAGGCAGTTCTGGTTCATGTGTCTTCTTACGTGTGTGTGTTATCTGCTCATACCTCATTTACTCGTGCAGGTCCAACAGAACTTTCCTTCACTTGGTGATGTGTCCAATCCTCACTGACCAATGCGAGAACACTCACCAACCTCCGTCGTGACCGTGTCCAATCCTCACTGACCAATGCGAGAACACTCACCAACCTCCGTCGTGACCGTGTCCAATCCTCACTGACCAATGCGAGAACGCTCAATAACCTCCGTCGTGACCGTGTCCAGACAGCCACACCATCCACTGTGAGGCTCAAAGCGTTTTAATCCGTCATCCGCTACCGATCACCGCTCATCCGTCACTGCGTGGCTGCCTCACTGTCCAGTGTGAGACCCGCTGCGCCAGTAGTATAGGCCTACTATTTCCAATGCCAGCGTTTCCACTCAGCCGATCGCCGTCAAAGACAAGGTGCTCCCACCGCAAAAGGATCGTGTCGTTAAAACTTGATCAGTCTTTTTCTCTTACAGAGATGGTTTTTGACTAATTGTTGGCGCACATTTAAGTCGTTTTTGCACGCGTGTTTACCGGCGTGCTGTTTCCTTGTAGCTTAAAATATAAATAATACACTTTCAAAACTGTGAACTTAAAGTTGGATATATCAATCCATTTAATAAAATAACAAAAAAAAACATAAACAATTCAGTCTACAATTTGCCGTGTCTCACGGCTCACGCATGGGTTTCACGTAGGGTGACCAGATGAGATTGGCTGAAATTCGGGACGGGGGGGGGGGGGGGTCTATGGGTCTATGGGTCTGGGGTGACGGGATGGGGGGCTTCTATGATATTAGACTGCGTAGCCTATAATAAAAGATAATGAATTTCAAACCTGAACCAAACATATTTTTATGCAAAGATCAACAGTCTGTCATTATTCTTTAGTCTGTCACAAAAAAACAAAAAAACATTAAAATCATGGACACAAATGTCATTGTGAAAAGAAAAAAACCAATGACTGTTGTAAGTAACAGTGCGTAAATCAGACCTTTCAGTATAGCCTATCGCTAATAAGCTTTAACGAAAATAACGAGATAATTGTGTCGTGAAGTATTTTTTTTGTACACAGTGCCGCGAACAATCAATCACAATCAATCACTCCTTTACGCATGCAGCACTGTCCTCGCGGCTGCAGCAACTTGCGCTCTAATAATAGGCAAAATAGGCTACAGAATATTTTGTTTTGTATTGACAGGTGCAATATTTGAAAATCGATCATATTTTTTTTATTATTACATTTATATCTGCATTTATGTAAAAACTTAAACTTTCAAACATCAAAATGTCATTTATTAATATGTTTTCATGTCAAAATGACATACAAACGTCTTTTCCTATTCTATTTTGCCTTGCGTGTCGCGTGAAAAATAGGCGTCGGTTCTATTTCTAGCATGCACGCGTTTTACGCGCGGCTCGAGGCGCGCCTGCGACGCGCGTGTCACGCAGGCAGTGTGCAAGCTCTAACGGACGAGTTAACCTGTTAACAGGGGAGCCGAAATAAAAACGGACACGCCACGCAGCCAGTGTGTCGCCGGCCTCAACCTCCGCAGACAGTTTTTAATGTTTATCAGACAATAACTACTCAAGATTTTGCTTTAGTATAATTTTCGGGACAATTAGGGCCAGATTCGGGATTCGGGACAACAGTTTAGATTTCGGGACTGTCCCGAATTTTTCGGGACGTCTGGTCACCCTAGTTTCACGGTCAAAAACCATATGCCTCGCTGTACGCCACACCTGCACTAATTAACCCCAGTGTTAAATAGACCTGTGGCAGAAACAGCGCCATGCCATGGCATTACTCAGAATGGCTCCAACACAACCATAAAATAATATTATCATGTGAATTAGAGGTAGTTCTTATAGGAAATCTATCTTGTGCATCGTCAGGGGTTTCATTAAAATCTGCAGCTATAATCAAATAAGCATTACTAAAACGACTGTATACTTGTAAGCTTAGCTCCCAGTTCTTGTTGCTGAACCCCCTCTCCTACAGTTGGCGGCCGATGACGTCACCGCTCGCTCGCGCCGTCTCTTCCGTCATTGAGAGTTTCAGCGTCGAGTCTTCTGAGGTGAGGAGAGCAGTTCACGGTATTTCTCATATTTACACAACCATCACACACACTTTATACAGTTTGATTAAGCGACAGGCTCATTTCTGTAGTGTTTTCATCGATCACAACGATACTTATGCATCTTTTCTGGCGTGAAATAAACATTTAGTGCAGCAGCAGCGAGCATGAGGAGAATATGTTGAGTTCATTCAGACCTGAGCGATGTTGAGTTCGTTTCTGTGATTGTTTCTGTGATTGTTTCGTCAAGTCAAAAGTCAAAGTTTAAGATCTGTGAGGGAATTAATGTGAATCGATCTACCTCGGTAAAGTTGGTTTCATATTCGCACATTCGGACTTTGTTTTTCAATAGATTTCCAAAAGTAGATGCGAAAGTGTAAACGTAAGTTCAATAATATTATTGGCATGTTTGACCATTAGCTCCAACTAATTTCATGAAGAAAAATATACTATTAATGAGCTGATATCATATTTTCTATGAATATCCACCGAATATATTTCTCGGTGCGCTGGCGAATTAAGGGACTGTCTAAAAAGTTGTTTTTTTTTTCATTGTGTGCAAACAGACAACTCAAATTTAGCAAAATACAAATGTACCAGCAAATATCTCTCACATTATTTGTTCAAATTCTATTGATTGTACTTTAGCAACAATAAAAAGTGCATTGATTGAAACCTGCCTCACTGTACATAATGTACATAAATATTGTTAAAGAAAATTACATTAATTCACCAAAGGGATTTTGTTTTACTATCCGAAGGTTGTAGCATGTTCCTAGTGACCAGTCTGACTTACCACAGGTGAGATTTTGACAAAAACTCCTTTACTGTACGTCCAGTTGACATGTGTTTTTTTTTTTTTTTATACTGTAATTTACCCTAAGTATTTTTTGGTGTTCCAAAGGCTGTAGTGCTTTCTTACGGCCCAGGCTGACTTACTACAGGTGAAATTTTTACAAATTGAACTCCCTTACTGTACAATTATGAAATAATTTTATGTAATAAGCATTTTTTACATGTTTATTACACATGTTTATGAAATAAACTGTAAATCACCTATAGTGGGGTTTTTTTTATATATCAAAGTTTGTAGTACTTTCCTAGTGAAAGGACTGACTTACTACAGGTGTAATTTTGACAAAAACTGCCTTACTGTACATACAGTTGACAAAAATGTTTTTTTTAAATAACTGTAATTCACTGTACGCATTTTTTCGTGTTTCAAAGGCTGTAGTGCTTTCCTACAGCTCAGAGTGACTTACTACAGGTGAAATTTTGACAAAAACTGCCTTACTGTACGTACAGTTGACAAAAATGTTTGTTTTTTTAAATAACTGTAATTCACTGTACGCATTTTTTCGTGTTTCAAAGGCTGTAGTGCTTTCCTACAGCTCAGACTTACTACAGGTGAAATTTTGACAAAAACTGCCTTACTGTACGTACAGTTGACAAAAATGTTTTTAAGAAAATAACTGTAATTCACTGTAAGTATTTTTTCATGTTTCAAAGGCTGTAGTGCTTTCCTACGGCCCAGGCTGACTTACTACAGGTGAAATTTTAACAAAAACTGCCTTACTGTACGTACAGTTGACAAAAATGTTTTTAAGAAAATAACTGTAATTCACTGTAAGTATTTTTTCATGTTTCAAAGGCTGTAGTGCTTTCCTACGGCCCAGGCTGACTTACTACAGGTGAAATTTTAACAAAAACTGCCTTACTGTACGTACAGTTGACAAAAATGTTTTTTTTAAAATAACTGTAATTTACCCTAAGTATTTTTTGGTGTTTCAAAGGCTGTAGTGCTTTCTTACGGCCCAGGCTGACTTACTACAGGTGAAATTTTGACAAAAACTGCCTTACTGTACGTACAGTTGACAAAAATGTTTTTAAGAAAATAACTGTAATTCACTGTAAGTATTTTTTGGTGTTTCAAAGGCTGTAGTGCTTTCTTACGGCCCAGGCTGACTTACCACAGGTGAAATTTTTACAAATTGAACTCCCTTACTGTACAATTATGAAATAATTTTATGTAATAAGCATTTTTTACATGTTTATTACACATGTTTATGAAATAAACTGTAAATCACCTATAGTGGTTTTTTTTATATATATCAAAGTTTGTAGTACTTTCCTAGTGAAAGGACTGACTTACTACAGGTGTAATTTTGACAAAAACTGCCTTACTGTACGTACAGTTGACAATGTTTTTTTTTTTAAATAACTGTAATTCACTGTACGCATTTTTTCGTGTTTCAAAGGCTGTAGTGCTTTCCTACAGCTCAGAGTGACTTACTACAGGTGAAATTTTGACAAAAACTGCCTTACTGTACGTACAGTTGACAAAAATGTTTTTAAGAAAATAACTGTAATTCACTGTAAGTATTTTTTCATGTTTCAAAGGCTTTAGTGCTTTCCTACGGCCCAGGCTGACTTACCACAGGTGAAATTTTAACAAATTGAACTCCCTTACTGTACAATTATTACATATGTATGTAATAAGCTTATTATTACATATGTTTATTACATATGTTTATGAAATAAACTGTAAATGTCCTATTGTTTTTTTTTATATATCCCAAAGGTTGTAGTTCTTTCAAGGACTGACTTAATACAGGTGAAATATTGACAATACCTGCCTATACTATAAGTTTAGTAGGCTACATACATTTTATGAAAACAAATAATTTCACCTTTTTCAAGTTTCAAAGGTTATTGTATGCTTCTAGTGATGTCTCTACTCAATTAGTTTTGGTAAAAGTATTAGGTAAAAGTAAGTTTTACAATGGTTGTTTCTTGTACAACACATTTATTTCATTGATTAAAAAACTGCAAATATTTTAGCGTAATCATCTTTTCAACATTACAAAAATGCTTTTAAAGATTAAATATCAACTTAAACATTTTAATTTGTTATAGAAATTACTTGTTTGATTAATATTATTTCATGTATCATTTAAATGCCTGTATTTGCTATCTGAGGTGTGACTGAAGGGTCTGGCCCATGCCAGGAATGCATTAAAGGGCTTGCTCATTTAGCCCGGCTTGCAGAAATATGGACTTCTATAACGTTTCACAACATACATCTGCTTTTCTTGGCTACGCTGGTCTCAGGGGTCATTGAAACCTATATTGAGAGACCATTTTTTAGTCAAAGTCTATATTTTACAGTAAGATAAGTGTCTTATCCTTGAGAGAAAGAACGAGAAAAAGGTTTTGAGAAGTCTCCTGTTAAAAAGTTAAAGCTTTGCCAAATGTGTGTGTGTTAGTATTCTTGGTTACAGGTTAAAGAACAAAATATAACTGCAAGCACAGATACAGGGCCAAGCCCCCAAAGCACCAGCAAGATCAGGACGAGTAATAAGATAATAAAGCATCATTTTTATATAAAATTCCTGCATTTTGGATTTAGCGAGTTCCTTCACATATAGACACCATGTCTGGAACAGAAGAAACTTTTCCACTACTTAAAGGTTGTATGAGTGATTTTAGGTCCAAATATAAATTATCACATTAATCTAATCTTTCCTAACGATCCACTAGCTGGCTGTCCCATAAGCAGGCTGTCAAAAAAACGCGTATCTGTGGGCAGCCTAGGCTCTGAGATCTGCACACAAAAACAATGGGTATAACTAAACACTCAAAACCAAAGTAAACACTGCTCCAACCAATCACCGACAGGATGAGCTCAACATGTTTAGCGCCACCTGGTGGTGATTGGGTGGAAAACTTTGTTTATGTTGTTGAAAGCAGTTGATTTTGTGTGCAGATCTCAGAGCCTAGGCTGCCTACAGAGACACGTTTTTTTGACAGCCTGCTAATGGGACAGCCATCTGGCGGATCATTAGGAAAGATAATTAATTTATGTTTGGACCTAAAATCACTGATACAACCTTTAAGGCCACAGTACCTCTTCGTCCTGGGCATGGCATGTGGCACACAAAGTTCAAACCAACAACCAGAATGGTTCAGGGCTTGTAACAAGGTTTAGCAGCTTCTGCCACAGTTGATGCTGTCTTACCAAGCTGCTGAGGAGAGACTTAAATTTAAGATTGAGCACACAAATGCATGTTGCCCAAATCAGCAAGCTAAGTCAGCTTAATGCTAATGTAGCTTACGGTTAGCCTGATACCAAAAGAGATGGTCCAAAGATCATGTGAGCTATTTTTGCCATAATTTAACCAATTTTGAATGAGAAGTATTAAAAAAATGAAAATGTACTTTTCAAAATGGCCACTAGTGTAATGGGTGGAGTCTTAATGTAAGATATTGATTGGGATCACCATAATGAGTGGAATCCTGTGTACTAAGTTTCATTTTTCTAACAAAGGGTTAAAAACCCTTTGGAATATCAAAAAAATACATTAGGTGAATTACAGTCATTATTTTCATAATCATTTGACAATTGTACAGTTAGAGAGGTATTGTCAAAATGTCTCCTGTAGTAAGTCAGAGTGGTCACTAGGAAAGCACTACAGCCTTTGGCACATGACAAATTACTTCAGGTGAATTACTGTAATTTTTCCATATTCATTTCTGTGTACCGTATGTACAGTAGGGAGGTATTGGCAAATTTTCCTCAGTAGTAAGTCAGGTCACTAGTAATATTCTACAACCTTTACAATATCTCTTTGGTAAATTATGGAAAGTTTTACATAAACCAATATGAGTTTTCTGTTCGTACAGGCAGCCTCAGCAAATATCAAATCTAAAGCTATAACTTTGCATTATTTAACTTAATGCGTGGTTCTGAATATGTACAGTTCAGTAATGGCCTAGTGTTTGGAGATAACATTCAGATATTCTAAACTTTCTTGGTGTTAAATTTTTCAATAAATATTTCTTAAATCCAACATTGGAGGTTTTGTGTAACTTACAACATGTAACATTCTCAAGTTGCACTAACTCTGTCTTGGAAGTTTCAATATAAACCTCAAAATAAAATACACCTCGTAGTTTGGGTACTGTGAAATCATTGTTTGGCATGTCATATCTGTAGAATTATAGTAACTTTGATATACAGTAGAATTTTACACTCAATAGAATTTACAATATAGGGAACACAAATATTTAGGACAACCATGAATTTCTTCCTTGGAGCCTACTGAACATATACATATTAATGAAGTTTCACCTAAAATTCAGCTAAAATTTACAACAACATGTACACTAAACTTTACACAACATGATGACTAATTAGTTAAAACTACTGAAAGCTAAGTGCTGAATCGGTAAAAAGAAATCAATACACTAACAGTTATTTTAAAACAACTGATGAATCCTGCACAATCAGCAGTGTGATGATATTAATATTTTATATTTTCATTAATCATCTAAGCTGGATTTTGTTAAATTCTGGAGTTTCTCTGTACTGTGCGAAATTGTACTTTGCTTTGTTAGAATTTGTAATTTGTTTATGTTCTCTGTTTTCAGATAAGAAATAAAACAGTAAAATAGTAAAACCAGTGTTGTATTCAATAAAATACAAAAAGACAGTTTCAAAACACTTTGAACGTTTATATATTTTCCATACATACATACATACATATATATATATATATATATATACATACACACACACACTGTACATGGTAACAAAGTAAACACACATGGTAACAAATAAGAACAAAACATTACATCTCCTACAAAAAAATTATAAGCACAAAACACAGGACCATGATTCATCTTCAGGTGGGACCATTATGTCCAGACATTTAGTGTGAAACCACCTTCTGCATAATTCACACTGTATCTAAGAAGAAAATTGGAAATATATGTAAATTGTTTTTCCATGTCATAGTGTAGTTAGTATACATTACATTGGCAGTGTTTAGTGATGACCATGAGATTTAATGTAATAATTACCCAAATGCAGTGCTCCTCTGTTTGGACTCCTTCTTTTTGTCCACAAATGGAACAGTACTCTTCCCTTGACACTGTAATTATTTTAAAGTCAATCTTATAATGTAATTCTGGGTAATCAGATACAACAGTACTTTCATATTTATTTTGAAAATGATACCTGATCCAATCAAAATTTCTTTTGCAATCTGCTTTCTACAGTGGTGCATCCACTCATCTGATGGATTGATATTGATGCTCTTAGGTATGTTAGGGAAGTTCTCCACCAGCTGTTTTGCCATCTAGAGAAACAGCAGTGAACAGTACAATGAAAAACCAGGAAAAACACACAGTTGTGACACATTAATGTACACATTTTATTCATTCATTACCTGCATCACGAATACACCACAGCTAACACCATCACTCTGAAATGTGTGAGGTATTGTGCCAGGCTTCCATTTGATGTTGGTCCAATCCTCTCTTCCATGTTGATTTTTTCTCTCAATTAAGTATTCACTAAAGGTGGTGAAATACATGGAATCAGTTTTGTGATAGTTTGTCAAAGTGTTATAAATGTGAATGGTTGATGGGGAAAACAACAAAACAATGTACCCAAATCTGCCACATGCATGTGAGGCATCATCCATTTCCATGGAACCACTTTGAGGGTCAAGCACAAAGATTGTTTCCGATTTAGCATCCAGGTACTAGGATAAAGAAAGAAATAATACATGAATCTTCTTATTATTCTTATTTAGGTTCACAATAATAAGAATAATAACAACAACAATACAGTGTCCTTCTAACATTAGTATCTGGATGCATTAATATGAGTAATGGAGTACAGAAATACACAATATGCTTTTAACTTACCACTAACTTCCAGTGCACATTGTTTATGTTTACAAAAGTAATTGCCCCATCATATTTCTCAAAGTTTACCTACGATGGAAAAATTCAACTGTTATTTTTGCCTAGATTTAAAAACTCAAAAACATTCTGGAATTACTTACTTTTCGTAAACTTTGTCGTGCCAGTTGCTCCATCGTACCATGCAGAATTACATATGTGGTATAATGACTCAACTGGTATAGGGGAGTAGTTGAACCCTTTTTGTTGAGTAGGGCCCGAATGTAACTCTCTATTGCCTGAATCCATCAGCAAGTACAAAGCATTGCAACATTGACACGGAAATGACCTATATTCTGACCCAAATGCGTTACTGTCTTACATATAAATAAAGTAACTTGTCATAATGAGCTTACCTCTCCAAAGACCCAATTATGGGGCTTCAATGTCTGAAATGTTTTGTGATGGAGCAGGTACTCGTTTTTTTCTTCTGTGTCCTCCATAATAGCTATAAGTAGCTCTGTTGGTTTATTTGTCCACAGCAAGTCAACCTGCAATGACATAAACATGAATATTTTGTCTTAAATTATACATTACAATTTCATTTAAAATTCACAATTCCAGCACAATTGTCCAACTGTCACTTTTGTTATTATTATTCTTACTTCTTTCTCTGAAAGAAGGACTTCTGCTGGAACATTACAGGGATCATGTGCTGACTCTTGTTCCACATTCTTTGTAATTGGAGGAACAGAAATTGTGTTGGGGGGTTTTCTTTGCTTTTTGTGGGGGACTGGTACTGTGTGTGGAGCAGAGTAGAATTTTGACTTTGTACCTAGGAACCTTGCTTCTTTCCTCTTCCACGTCTCATGGGGTTCCTCAACATCCATTGGTGGTACAGGCTTGATCAATAAACCTTGGGACAAATTATGTTGGATCACATGTTCTTTGTACCTGGCCTGCAATGATGGGTAAATTTTTCTTATGAATGTTCCTGGTGTCATTTTTTTTATTTTACCCATGATGGAGTGTTTAACAATTCCAAACCAGTTCTCCACATGACAGTTGGTGTCCCTTGTCTTTTCTTTCTCTGCTAGACTTGAGGCATGTCTTTTGAGATCCCCTAAAAGCAAGCCACTCCACATTGGAAAAATCCCAATATAGGTATCAAATAGCATGCTGATGATTCCCGGACAGAAGTATGGGTTCTTTTCAGAGATGTCATGTGCCTCCTGCTTCCTAGCCTCTTCCAACACCTTATGAAAATACAAAGTGAAAGGTGAACTGGCCATTATCGTTTTTGCATGTTTTTTTTCTTCAAAGTCACACTTGTTTTCCTCCAGTTCAGTGTCTTCAGTGGGTTTTTCTGTGGATTTTTTAATGATATGACCCAACACACAAACACTTTCCTCAACACTTTTCGTGTATTTTGGAGTTGTTAGGGTGGTACATAATGCCCTGAAGATCTGTGTGGCTTCAAGCATGGTGCTTGAATTTTGCAGTCTGGCAAAGCAAAATGTGGCAAACTCTACCAAGCCCTTGTCTTCTGTCTGTCTGAACATTGCCTGACGGACTGCTTTCAAGACATGGGCAGAGCACATATGCAGAACAGTGAATGGTTTTAAATCAGCAGGCAAAATTTTCCGATGACAAATGTCATATGCTCTGTTGAGATAAGACGTTACATTCTCTTTATTAAATGCAAGTAAGACACTGTGCATCAGAGCCCAGCTATAATCAGTTTCAACCTGAGTGATGTGTATTTGTGTATATCTTGACAAATGTAGTGTAAACTGCATAAGCCAAAATGTAATCGGGGGAACTGAATGTTCACTGGAAAGCATTTCAGACACTGGGAGAGGTGGTGCATCCCGACCCCCTCCTGGAAGTGTAAGGGAGTAATACAGCACTTTTTTCCCTTGATTTGTGATTTTTGTGACGAGTCCCCCAGTGGCATCAAGGTAGAGGGTCACAGAACTTTTTCTTCTGAGGTGTTCAAGAAGAATGCTGATGCCCATTTCAGTAAACAAATGGACCCCAAAAGGGTCCATGCTGAAATGTTGAATGTACCCTGGCATTTTGAAGTGGGATGTGTCACACTCTCTTAAAATGTTCTGTGTGAGGTGCACATCAATCAGCATGTCTCTGTGGAAGTTCTGGCTTCTTCTTACCTCTGATCCTATGACCTTAAGGACATTTTTGTTGAGGCAGCTGCTCATATTCCCAGCCAGTAGCTCTTCTGTGGGTGTTGATGCAAGCTTGCTGTAAAAAAAATTACTTGGTCCATGGGTCATTGAGCGTGCAATTTTGCCTCGTTTTGTATAGGTCGCTGGCCTAAACCTTCTTTCACCTATTTTATGATGGATTTTCCCTTTCTGTGTGACCCAGATTTTCACTTGAGAATATTTGTCTGGTTTATTTTTTCTTTGGAAAATATATTTGGCAGAGCATGATTTAAATGTGCATACAGCCACAATGTGCAAATATGGAGATTGATTTTTTCTGCTCAGCAAAGGTTTAATGTGCTGATACTTAAACGAAAGTGTGCAGCAAGCATTTTTTTGTTTGAATTGGTTATATAGATAGTGACTCCATGGCTTTCTGAGCTTTGTGGAGTTGTGCAATGGACATATTTTGTCCCATACTTTTCTTTCCAGATTGATTGAAAATTGTCGAAAAGCATTGGATGTTTTTCTCCACACTCCTGTCTCCCGGGAGACATGGCCAGGTTCCTTAGTGTCTGCTGCACTGAGTGGTTCCATGTCTTCCAAGTCCACACTTTTCTCTTCCAAGTCCACACTTTCCTCCATGTCCTCTTTCTCGCACAGAGCATTACCTGTGGGAAAGCAACTTCAATAATCACGGCATGCTTAATTTATGACAAAATTTTTACAAATAGAGAGTATGCATGCTACTATGCTATGTTGTAGCCATAAACAAACACATTTTCATATTTGTTAAAATATTATAATGTTATTTTTTTTTCCATCTATGTGGATTATGAAAGTGAACAACAGCATGAGTAAGATGAGCAATATAATCAAGGAGACGAAGGGTCAGACGGGATTTATTTTTTACCACTTCAGTTTTATTTTGTAGAAAGTCTTTAAAGTGAATTTCGTTTTGTATAAATTGTATATCAATTTTAATACATTTTTCATTAACCAATTACCTGGATTTAACAAATATAGCAGACAATATTATCATGATATGGAGGCACTGGCGTGGTCTCTTGCATTGCAGGTGAATGGAGCCCATCTCATCATTAACCGAAACTCAGCTTATGCTTCACAGACACGTGAAAAATATCTATAGAGAGCTTGAAATATCTTTAAACAAAACAATTGAAAATGAAAATGTATATTTGTCTATTACTTGAGGCAAAGCTTATGAGTTTGGGTTCATTTATGAGGCGAGCTCCAGTTCACGCACAACACGGAGCTCCTGAAGTCCTGATATTGCCTGCTATTTACTTCTTATGTAATAAATCCAGGAAATTGGTTGATGAAACGACGAATAAAATTAAGATACAATTAATACAAAACAAAATTCACTTTAAAGAAAAGCTTAATAGAAAAAAAAAATGAAATGGTTAAAATCATCTCTGCCCACTCCATTTGTCTCCCAATTGTGCAGAGACTGGCATATGTTTATTTTTAAAGGCCAGTTATTTCATGGATCCAGGATAGTCTGCATCCTGATAAAGTTTGGCCTTTGGAATTAAAATCACCCCACATTATCACATACCCTTCACCATACCTAGAGATTGGCATGGGCTACTTTCCATAAGATCATCTCTCAATGCAAATCAAACCAGCTAAGCTAACTGAAATAAAACCATGTGCATCTCTAGGTAAGGGTTTGTGATAATGTGGGGCGATTTTATTCCAAAGGCCAAGGGAACTTTATCAGGATGCAGACTCTCCTGGATCCATGAAATAACTGGCCTTTAAAAATGAAAATATGCCTGTCTCTATTGGAATTATATAGGCCCTTACAGTGAAAAGATTGTAATGTCCGCAACACTACTTACTCCCATATTTTAATTAAAAAGGCAACGTTTCGACCCTACTGGGTATTCTTCGAGTACACAATAAGGTTATTTTTTTTTTGCCTGAACACCCAGTAGGGTCGAAACGAAAGTAGCATTGTTGCGGACATTACAATCTTTTCAATTTTTTATTTTTTTATTTTTGGTCCAGCACCTGCCAGAAGGTGGAATATGCACACAATAACATGTTTAAATATATATATAAATATATATATATATATATATATACACACGACCTCACTCGTACAAATTTGTAAAATTTTTGCTGAATCGTACATATTTTACAAGTTGCCAAATTCGTATATTTTCAAATGACCTACCCCCTGACCCCGCCCCTAAACCTAGGCTACCCATTACGTGGGTTAAGACAAATCGTACGAATTTGTATGAGTAATGGTTGTCGTAGGAATTCGTACAAATTAGCCACTTTTTAACCACTCGTACAAATTTGTACGATTTGGTCGTTGATTTTAAATGCTTTTAAAAGAAGACTCTACCATGGCTGTGCTTATTTGATAAAAAAATACAACAAAAATCAGTTATAGTATTAAATGTTATTCCAGTGTAAATCAGCTGTGTTCTATGTGAATATATAGTAACGTGTAATTTATTCTTGTGATCAAAGCTGATTTTTCCAGCATACTCCAGATTTCAGTGTCACATGATCCTTTACAAACCAGCTAATATGAGGATTTGATTCTCAAGAAACATATATAATTATTATCATTGTTGAAAACTGTTATTTACATTTATTTCAGGATTCTTTGATTCAAAAGAAAGCCCATTTATCTGAAATGGAAAGCTTTTGCATTAAACCCGCTCAAAAGTTTGGGGTCAGTAAGAATTTGTATGTAATTTTTTTTTGGGGGGGGGGGGACATATAAATCAACACATTGATTCATTAAGGGGGAATTCAATTTATCACAAGTCACAAATACATTTATAATGTTACAAAAGATTGCATTTCAGATGCTGTTCTTTTGAACTTTCTTTTCACATATATATATATTCACGTAGAAAACAGCTGATTTACACTGTAATAATATTTCATAAGAATAGCCTAACTGATTTTTATAATGGTTGTATTTTTAATCAAATATTACACAAACACAGAATTGCGCAGCTCACAGGGCCCTGTCAATAGCATCCCCTCAGCACCTGCTTAAAAATGATCTGGCACCGCCCCTGCTGTAAGATCCTGGTTTGTAAATGCAGCTACACAAGCCGCGGTTCAAATGCCGGCCACAAACGCTGCTGTGAAACGAGTCGATTTTCGCACACAATGTCTCCTTTTGAGGTGCTGTGCCATGCTGTTGAAGATTTGCGTTTTTGTGGCTATTTATCTTTGAGGTATTTAGTGCACAACACAAACGTCACACACACAACACAGTAGCCTATTGTGTGTGTGTAATTTGTGTATCACTGAACAAACGGGTTAGTTAGCTAGCTGGATAGCTGACTTGCGTTTTGCGACACCGTGCTAGCCCAGCAAACACAGAACGTTCCCGGGAACGTTATTTTTTTGGGGAACCAAACAAGAACGTTCTAGGAACGTTCCCTGTAGGTTATTTTAAAGAGAACGTTCCTGGAACGTTCCCCTAACCTTAAGGGAACCTCTAGGAAGGTTCTGGGAACGTTCTGGGAACCTAAAATTGACTAACAAGTATGGTATACGTTGAATTCAGGTTGGTTGATTGTGATATTTTTTCCCCAAGTCATCTCAATGGCAAATATGTGTCCCAGCAACCTGAATTTACCCATACCTTAAGTAAACTCACATTATTTGTATAGCCCTTCCTCTTTTCAGATATGCCTTAGTTTGCGATATTTATACAATATATTTGCAGTGTCATTAACAAATTAATTATAGACAATTCACGTTAAACTCAAGTTTGCGCAAAGGCTTAGGCCTAGGCTATGCGTTTGACGGTGTTTTGAAAAATGTAATTAGGGTAGGCTATACTTTTTAGGTTGTAATGATTTTATTTAATTTTAATGTGTTTAGATTTGATTCTTAATTTATTCCCAGTTAATGCTGCATTGATGAACCTTGACGTCTATGAGTGACATTTTTTAAGTTTATTTAGCCTAGTTATTTTAATAAATTATCATAGTGTGGACAAAACTTAGCCTACCTTCATTTTCCATTTGATCACCCGACTCCAGTAGCTTTGGTTCAGATGTGGTTGAAAGTGTACTGGAAGCCATGGTCCGATGTAATTGGTCCCTCACACCTTTTCTGTTGTATGTCCAAATAAGCCATAGCCAGTGACGGTTTTGGGGGGTATCCTCTCCAAATAAAGCAATGCATAATTGCGACCAAATTGGTGATGCATACTTTTGAGAACTTTTTAGGATTTCAGCTTTTAGTAGCTCTTGCACAATAAGTTATTTTCCCCCTGCCTGTGCCCAGACATCTTTCCTTTTCTGTCTGTGTCCTTTTTTAAATCTTCCCATGATGACATGCGAATGTTTCTTCTGTCTGGACACTCTTTTATAAGGTTTGTAAACTAAAACACCTGTCTTACAATTCACAAGGACATTGGGGAAATAATCAAGAACAGGTCGTGCCAGATTAGTTAATGTTTCAAAAATGTCAAACGATTTCTTCCCATGTGCAGATAATAGAAATGGTTTAGGAGATTACTCTTACATCTATTTAAAATGGACCAAATTGTTGGTATTTTAGGCACTTATATTAAACTCCTCGTCTTCTAAGATATTGATGATTTCACAGATTATTTTTAAATAATCAAACAAAAATGCACACTGCAGTTTTTGCGATTACATATGAAAATATACAACATACCGTGAGAATATATATAGATTAGGAATGCATCAGTATTCTATTCAGACATGTTCCGAGGCTTGTTGAGCTGCTGCAGTTTATCACTGCATGTCTTTTGCAAGCCAAGGAAGGAAAGCATATATCTCAACATATGAAGATGCACGTCTAAGCTAAGCCTGATCTCGAACCGGTGTCCTTCTTGTTGTTAGTCGACAGTTTTAACCACTGATCCGCAGTGATTACGTTGAACGCCGTGTTATCTCATGTAATATAAATCTTTTAAACATATTTAAGCTGTAGTGTATGATGGTTCACATTTAATTCTGTTGAGCTATATGGTTCAGCAGTATGTATATTGGCGGCCAGTGGGACCTCGAGTATTCAGCACCACGCACCGGGACAGCGACAGTGGCGTATAAAGCAGACCAGTGTTTATAATTAATATAATATAATTTATAATATACTGTGTTTAATAAGCCTAATGATATTCATTTTTGGGCCCGTTTAGAAATGTAGCAATAAAAATTTTTTAATTCGTTTTTGAGTAATCTATTTAAAACCTAAACCCTAAATGGATTCTAAAAAAAATCATTCCAACCACTTTAACAGTTATTTTAATAGATTGGTGCTCAGTGATAAGCTACCCTTGCACGTTCAGCAATGTGGACAGTGACGGTGTAGTAAAACGATCAGTTAATTCATTAATATAGCCTATTAAGACTTGCCGCCATACGGGTGTATTTAGTCTCGTCTATAATCTTATCATTTCATTCTCCAAAATATTTCTTTATTTAAAATTGTATATTTTGAAAAAAAATATAACACTGTTTTAGCTATTTTAATTCTAATGTAAATGGATTGGACGACACTGAATTAATTAGCCTATGTCATAGCTTAAGTAGCCTAGTAAAATGTGTTTAATATTAGGCCTATGTAATTTTATTTTTCGAGAAATAATTATGAGAGGGCTTATTTTTTCACTTGAGCACCTGCCCCCAAAATGCATGGCCCTCATCCTATGATCATGCAGTTCTCCAGTTAATTTGATTTGACAAATTTAAAGCTTTAGTCTTGCTGAAGAAGAAGGTCGGGAAGAGATTGATAAAGAAGAGACAGAAGTGGGTGGTAGAGTAGTTCAGATGCAACAGGTTGAGGTAAGGTTTTTTTCTTTCCTTTATTTTTAGAAAGCCTTATGGAACAGTATGTTCAAACAAAAACGGCAAGATATGTTTCATAAATAGTAAAGCTGTTGTGTGGGGGAGATGTTTAAGCATGTAAAATAACAAATGTTGCATGCATATATATATATATATATATATATATATATATATATATATATATATATATATGTGTGTGTGTGTGTGTGTGTGTATCAATATATACATATATGTATGTGTCAATGTGTGTGTGTGTGTGTGTAAGGCTGGAAACGAAAGTTATCACTTTAGTTTTCAAAATAATCGTGATTAAACAAGGACATATTCTCAAAGCCTTTAAAGCAGGCAAAGTAATTTATTAATTTATTTAAATATTATACATAGGCCTGCATGTGAGATAGAGTTGCGAAACTTTGTTGTAACAAATTATGCACTGTTGTGCCGACGACGCCCAACAAGCCTTTCTCAGTTACGCACAGGTGTGCGGGAGTGGGGGGTTTAAATCCTTTCTCCAAGATCAACAGTTACTGTTCCTTCTTATACCCTGAGCAAAGCATTGTTAAACATGAGTGGAATATCAGCACCAAACCCGACCGACAGGAAACCCAACGATGATGCAAATGGCTGGAGATCCAGAGGGGGAGAAGAACATTAACATACAGTATTCTCCTCAATGCGCAATTGTACCTTGATGATACTTTAATATCTCTATTAAGTTCTTCATTTCAGTTTATAAGCTGTCAGATGAGACCACACATGGCATATTTAGCCTATATATTAGAACACAATAGTGAATAAACAGAATGTAGTCGGATGTAGCCCATATGTGAAGCAAATGGTACTGACATGAGTCTGTACAATGTGGCAAACGACTCGGTCTCCCACAGAGCCATACTGTGCCTGGAGTGTCCCAACAGTCCTCAATCAGCATAGATGAAATCCTCGCATATTAGCATGATGATGAAGGCCATTGTGCCACGTTTAATTCACATACATTTAAAAAGCTTTTAGAAGTACTAGGGCACTAAATATTTCGGCCCATATTTGCTCAGCCCTACACTATGTAACAAAAACTCTCTCTCTCTCCCATTTTCCTTCCCCCTCCCTCTTTTTCTCTCTCCCCTCTCTCTCCCCCATCTCTCTGTCCCTATCCTCTCTCTCACACACAAGTAGAGTTTAAAAGGTTCTATCTATCTGTCTCAACTCAATACACTCAGTTTTCAGTTATTTTACTCGTCTCATCTATGAAGGACATGTAGCCTATGCGGGTTTTTTTGTCTCAACGTCTTTAGTAACGTTTCTGTGCCATGAGTAATACAGATATTCAATTTTGAATGTTGAAACATATCATGAATTTGATAAAACAATGTAATTTGTAGACTGTCCCTTGGAGATCGCTGACGTCACCGCCACCCATAGAGAGCAATGTTTTTTTCCGGACTTGAAAGACATCGACACTAAAAGAAAACAGAGTTGAAGAAGATAGTTATACATGGAGGTAATAATAATAATCTCATATGAAATATTTTGCTCACACCGTAAGGAAGTTATTGAGAGCATAGCTTCGAATGTGCGAATATGAAACCAACTTTACCGAGGTAATCGATCTCAAGTGTCATACTGGAACAGAGACTGCTAAATGCTTTACATTGAGCCTAAGATGAGCCATGTGAGACATTAAAGCAATACTAATAAATATGAATAGCGTTTTACTCTTGGAACAATATGCTTGTGGTGCTCTGTATTTGTAAAAGTTTTATGATCATTTTCAGTTTCTGCGCATATAAAATGTTTTTTTTTTTTAATGATCTAACTATTTCATAGTGATCAATGTAGGCTAGTGTATCATAAGATCAAACTTAATGTGGACATATTATGCTGCTGTAGTTATTTCTCTGTAGTGGTTGATGGAGATGAGTGTCATTAGTGATTGGTTTTGTCTCGTTGATGTTTTATCCATGTCATATTGTGAGAATTTACTATATTTTCTTTCAGTAGAGTAGTTTTACAGGCTTTTGTCATGTATCCTGACTCAAATAATGTGTTTCTAACAGCAAACACTCAGAATAAAGTGAGATGATCTGCTGATGATCCTGAATGGCTTGTTGAATGAGTGTTGATACTTAGACACTTAACCCCTAGTTGCTCCAGAGGCGTGCGACCTCTGACATATATAGCAATTGTAAGTCGCTTTGGATAAAAGCGTCAGCTAAATGAATAAATGTAAATGTAAATGTTGATAGTCTGAGGCTCATCAATATTAACAGATCTGCTGAAAACACTCTTTATTTCATGACAATAGTTCCTGTTTTCACCTCATTTATTATGCTGATGTCTTCAGATCTCCTGTAAATTGACACTTAAAGCTCATTTCATTCATTCTTACCATTATTTATTCTTTGAAGAATTCACATGATTTATATAATTTTCCTTATTTCTAGATAGCTGTATTTTAATGAAGAAGCAGAATAGTGATAGGATTAGCAATACAAATTATTAAAAATAAATAATGAATTGGCATATAATTTATATTTTTTATTTTGGCAGATCAGCTCCTCCCACACTGGAATACATCACCAGTGAAGCTCCTCCCACAGCAGTCACATCACCAGTGAAGCTCCTCCCACTGTAATCACATCATCAGTGAAGCTCCGCCCACAGTAATTCCCCAATAAATGCTGTAAATTCCCATCAGCTACAAGTGAAGACGAGCATCAGAGCATCAGGAAGAGCTGAAATCTGCAAAGACTGAGTTTATTAAAGAGGACAGTGAGAACATGAGTGATCCAGAACCCTGCAGAATGAAACACACTGAAGATCCTGAAGAACAAAGAGGTTGGTGTTTATTCTTCATTCATTCATGATGCTGAAAAACATTCATGTTAGAAACATTCAAGCACTTCATCACATTTAGATAAACAGTTCAACTATGAAACGGTACAGAATGTTCTGGGTTTTTCTTCAACAAATGGTCAGTAAAGGGAGGTTTGAGACATTTTTATAATGATTGTCAACATCAGATCAAGCGACATACTATTTTAACTGTTTTATTTTATATTTATTTTATATCTGGTTCCCAAATTGCAACAACATATATATTACAAAATATATATTTTTAGGAATAGACTGTAAACACCAAGTTACTGATAAAGTTGTATTTGTCAAATATCATTCAAGTTATTCATAGTTATAGAGATTTTTTCTTACAGTAACTTTGGTAACAGGGTTGATGAACACAGTCAGTGCTACAGTTTGTGTAAAAACTGAGACAATGGATTGAGAAAAGGCTTGTTTGAGATGCGCCTTGCCTCGCCTGAAGTGTAGTCGAGAGTAGGCGGCTGCAGTGAGAGGAGTGAAAAAAGCGCAGGCAAGCCGGACAGTTCTCTCTTCTCGCAGTGGATCTGACACCTGTGAGATCAAAGATGGATATTGTGGGATTCACGGGATTCACGCTCGTGCACAGTGTTGCTAATAAAGCAACAGATCAGCAACATTCACCATGGAATAGTAGGCTATAATGTTTTCAAGTAACATTACGGCGGTTTTGTTTTGACATTCTGAATGAAATTGCCCTCAAATGTTAATCTGAACTAAAATAAACCTTTTGTTTGTAACTACTAGGCTACAATATTAGCCCACATTTATTTATTTTTTCAAGGAGCTGTTTTATTTTACATGCTCCTAAGAAGAGTCAATTATAGCCACTGATTCTTGAGAGTCGGGACAAAACATGTCCCACATAGAAAAGTCTCATTTATAGCAAAAATTAAGAAATTCATCATGATTGACATACTTACAAAATTAAATCTAAAGGAATTGTATATACCTATCTGATTTTTAGAATAAACCTTTTTATCTTTTTGGGGAAAATTTGTTTAAATGTATGGTCTGTGGTTAGAAGGCCCATGTTATTGCACTTGTCCTCAGCAAGAGGTCACAATATTAACCATCCCAAAAAACTTTAAAAAAGCTCTACAATTGTGAAAACATATATATCAAATAAAAAATAAGGGGTATAAATATAAAAAACAATGCATGAAGTGAACATCAAACAATATTTTCCATAAAAATATGCCTATTAAAGTTGTGTCCTCAGTTTCTGTCAACTCCGTCAGATTTTTTCATAAAGCTCTTTAAATCAGGAAATAGCATGGTCAGCTATATCCCTGAGGACCCCTTTTCATCTCCCTGCCTGTGGTGAATGCAGAACTACCACACATGCTCTGGTGCGTTTTACATTTTGTTATATTTTAGACAAACAATGTCAATATTCCTAAGGTCACAGCTGCACCATGTCAATACCATCTTTCTGTTAAGATACTTTTTTTAAACCATAGTGGATTGAATTTAAGCATTTTAGTGAGGTTATTGGGACAGCTAGCAACTGAGGAAAAACTACCTAGCTGCAGTGTACAATACATGTTTTGGCGGGAAAATACATGCCCTTACGTCAACTCCGTCAGACGTCAACTCCATCAGGTTCTATGTCTGACGGAGTTGGCCTGTAAGCTGATGGAGTTGACAAATCCACCAATAACCTCTTAATGTACAAATATAATATTATTTGTGAATATAGTGAAGGGTTAAACTGTTATTTCAGGGTTTTATTTACACATAAATGCACATACATAGCATGCATTACATTATTTAACCATACGCATCTGACTTGTAGAGAATGGGCAGGCAGTGGTCTGCTTATTATTGTGTAACGTGTAACTTTGCCAGCACTTTAATATATATATTTATATGTAAAGACAGAGATAGAGAAATGAGAAGCCAGTGTAGGGATGGGCGATATGGGCAAAAAAAATTATCACAGTAATTTTTTTTCGATCAGTCGATATCGATAATTATCACGATAAATGTCAAATCTTTATTTCTTTCAAGTTCAAAGGCAGATTTTTGCTCCTAAGTGAAAGTTGTAGAAAACAGAGTGTTAATTGTGGTTTTAAACTACTCTTTATTGTCAGAACATATCATGACAAACAGGTGAACATTTCACAAATCAGAGGTAAAATATTCAAACATTTTTTGTCAACACCATCAGTTTTTCTGTCAACACCGTCAGTTTTTCGTCAACACCGTCAGATCTTTGTCAACGGCGTTGGATGTATGAATGTTTTTGTTATTCTTTTGGGGAAAAAAAAAAAATCTTCCTTCAGTTTATGTTGTTTTTGTAATAAAGGACCATCAGGGGCCTGTACCATGATGGTAGTTGAACAAATTCAGGGTTACAGGATTAGTTTCGAGTTGACAAAACCAAACCAATCCAACCAGGCTTTGTTGGTACCATGATGCTGATCATCTACTTTCTCTGTCAACTCCAGCTTTGATCCTTAGTTTAGGAGTTTAGGTGTGACATCAGTAGCGAACTGCCAATCACATGCTGAGGAAGAGTGAAACTGCGATTAATTTCTCACGAGAGAAGCTTCTCTCTTCTGCAGAATATTACGAGAGTGGAAAATATTAAGCATTTAAACAAATTTACACAACAAGAAGAAAATAGCTGTCTATGAAAGAGGACAACTAAAATAAAAAGTCTCGCTATTTCAGTGCAAGTAAAAGTTGTGAAGTTAGTTTATACAGTTGATAAAGGTATAGATAGAATTGAACATTTAAGCTCACATGTAGTCATTTTATAGCTTTATCTATTGATTCTAAAGCATATTTATATTACCTTTATATATTTATTCATTTAAACTCTGCGTAATAATTGATTAACTAAAATTGTACATGTGTGATCAATTAAGGGTTTATTACATAAATAATATCTATCATACAAATATATTATTCTAATCTAAATAAGTATTACTAAAAAGCAGACGATTTTGTCTCATCATGTGCTATGTAGTGACCTTTAATTTGGAGTAGAAACAGGAGGAGTGACATTATCCTTTGCTCACAGCTGATTGGTCCAAGTTCGGTTTGAGATTTCTAACCTGGAACATAACCTGCCCCAGACCAGGTTAGCCGTGGAGCGTAAGTTATTATGGCTGTGAACACTGCTAAAAGCCAAACCACTTTCATGGTCCCTAAAACCCAGGGTTGGCACAAACTAAACTGAAACATAGCTGGCTAGCCATCTAAACCGGCTTCATGGTATAGGCCCCTGATCTACATCCTCTTATGTTTTATTTATTTAAGGAATTTGTTTTTACAATATTGAAATTAAAATCAAAGTTTGAAAATGCAAATATTTAGAAATCTGAGTTTTCAGAATAGTGTGACATCACAACTTTTTATAAGTTTATATATTGTAATTGTTTTTACATATCAGAGTAACTAAACACTATTACAATATACTTCAGAACTTTAGATTCTTGTTGGATTTGAAGAATTAAAATTGTGTACTTTTTAGTGTGTCTGATGGAGTTGACACAAATCCAGTTCTGAAGGGAAACATGTTTATTTGTTAAAAATGTGTTTTTATTTAGAACCTGTTCCTTTACATGGTTAAATAGCTAAGACCTTTCTCTGCAGAAACATATAACTCTAACTGATATAGTGTATTTAAAAAAAAGTTTTTAAAACGTGTTTTGTGACTCTCAAGAATCAGTGATAGCTCCACCATTGCTCAAAGTAAAAAAAATATATATATATATATATATATATATATATATATATATATATAATACTTTATTATGTTAGTTTTAATTTAAAAAATAAAAAAATATCTGGCATTTCTTTATTTTTGCTGTATCGAAAACGTACTGAAACGTGACAAGTGTATCGTATTGAACCGAACCGTGAATTTTGTGAACCGTTAAACCCCTACTTTCTACTATTACATCAGAGCTCACTTTCATGTCCTTTCACTTTATATTTCTCTCTCGGAATTGTTTTGATGCACTAACAATTTTTATTTAATACATTTTTCTTTCATGACAGACCTGATGGAAGTGAAGGAGGAGAGTGAAGAAATGAGTGAAGTGAAGGAGGAGAGTGAAGAACTGAGTGAAGTGAAGGAGGAGAGTGAAGAACTGAGTGAAGTGAAGGAGGAGAGAGAAGAACTGAGTGAAGTGAAGGAGGAGAGAGAAGAACTGAGTGAAGTGAAGGAGGAGAGTGAAGAACTGAGAGAAGTGAAGGAGGAGAGTGAAGTGAAGGAGGAGAGTGAAGAACTGAGAGAAGTGAAGGAGGAGAGTGAAGAACTGAGTGAAGTGAAGGAGGAGAGTGAAGAACTGAGTGAAGTGAAGGAGGAGAGTGAAGAACTGAGTGAAGTGAAGGAAGAGAGTGAAGAACTGAGTGAAGTGAAGGAGGAACATCATGTCCAACCTGGAGAAAAACCTTTGAGTCGCTCAGAGACTAAAAATACATTTTTAGAGAAAAGAAAAGACAATAAATCTTTCACCTGCACTCAGTGTGGAAAGAGTCTCACAACCAAACGAGGTCTTGAGATTCACATGAGGATCCACACCGGAGAGAAGCCGTTCACATGTGATCAATGCGGGAAGAGTTTCAGTCGATCATCATCCATTGAGCGTCACATGAGGATCCACACCGGAGAGAAGCCGTTCTCATGTGATCAGTGCGGAAAAACATTTCTTAGTTCATCAGAGCTGAAGAAACACCTGACAGTTCATACGAAGGAGAAGCCGCATTCATGTTCTGTGTGTGGAAAGAGTTTTTCACAGCTGCTATGTTTACATAGACATCAGAAAACACACACTGGTGTGAGAGAGTACATGTGCTTTGAGTGTGAGAATACTTTTATATCAGCGGGCAATTTAAAACTGCACCTGAGAATTCACACTGGAGAAAAACCTTACAAGTGTTCACACTGTGACAAGAGATTCAGTCAGTCAACAAATCTGAGATCACATGAGAGGATCCACACTGGAGAAAAACCTTATAAGTGTTCACTCTGTGACAAGAGATTCAGTCAGTCAGCAAATCTGAGATCACATGAGAGGATCCACAATGGAGAGAAGCCGCACACGTGTGATCAGTGTGGAAAGAGTTTCTCTTTTGAATGTTACCTGAAGCGACACATGAAGATCCATGCAGTGAAGAAACCACATATGTGGTATTTAGTCTGATCAAACTCTCCAGCTGTGTTCCTGTAACTCTTCATCTCCTCTCTCTCTGCTGTGATCATGAAATACCGCAGTATGATGATAATCAACAGAAGAAGACAAACCAGCCCGAGACTCACGGTTATTAAAACCATCACCACACACCAGCTATAAGTGGAGATCAGTGTTGCCAGACGTACGATAATTATCGTATTTGTACGATAATTTTGACCTCTGTTCGATTTACGATCAATAATTGAAAAAAATCCCATAATGTACGATAATTTCAGAATTGTGTGACACTTCAAATGATGGTGGTTGTAATCATTGGGCTTCTATACTCATTGATCTAGCTGTGGATTCAACATCTACTGTGAGAAGTACCTGAATACGCGTGTCTTTCGAGATGAAGATATGAGATATCTCACGTTATGTCTTCTCGGCCAATCATCGTGGAGAATGACTCTCTCATGAGCACAAGTTAATGTTCTTTTTGTACAACCCCAAATCAGAAAAAGTTGGGACACTGTACAAATTGTGAATAAAAACAGAATGCAATGATGTGGAAGTTTTAAATTTCAATATTTTATTCAGAATACAATTAGATGACATATCAAATGTTTAAACTGAGAAAATGTATAATTTTAAGGGAAAAATAAGTTGATTTTACATTTCATGGCATCAACACATCTCAAAAAAGTTGGGACAAGGCCATGTTTACCACTGTGTGGCATCCCCTCTTCTTTTTATAACAGTCTGCAAACGTCTGGGGACTGAGGAGACAAGTTGCTCAAGTTTAGGAATAGGAAGGTTGTCCCATTCTTGTCTAATACAGGCTTCTAGTTGCTCAACTGTCTTAGGTCTTCTTTGCTGCATCTTCCTCTTTATGATGCACCAAATGTTTCTATGGGTGAAAGATCTGGACTGCAGGCTGGCCATTTCAGTAGCCGGATCCTTCTTCTATGCAGCCATGATATTGTAATTGATGCAGTATGTGGTCTGGCATTGTCATGTTGGAAAAAGGGAAGAGGGGGGGGGAGGGAGGGAGGGAGGGAGGGAGGGACACGTGACGTGAACAGTCTCTGGATCGGCAGAAGTCACTTGAGGTGACTCAGGCTCGGCACACCTGACGTGAAGAAACTCAGGCTCGGCAAGCATGCCGTGAAGAGATTCAGGCTTGACAGGTAGCATGAGCGGAGCCGGCAGGGCCAGGAATTTTGGCGGTGCCGGCAGGGCCAGGAGCTTTGGCGTGGCCTCCAGGCCCTGTGGGACGGAGGATGCCTTCCTCCTCCTCTGTTTACGAGAGCGTGGTGACACTGCCTCTTCAGCCACGACTGGGACTGCGACAGGGAGACTGGACTGCTCTAGGACAACCAGGCCTGGGACCCCCGAAGTCGGGTTCTCCTGGACCACTGGGCTTGGGACCACCGAAGTCAGGTTCTCCTCAACCACCAGGATTGGGACCACTGAAGTCAGGTCCCCCTGGACCACCGGGCTAAGGGAAGCAACAGGAGCCTTCCTCCTCCTGCACTTGCGAGGGTGAGATGGTGTGGAAATATCCGCCTCCCTAACTGGAGGATTCCTTTGGCGATCCAGAGAATTAATGAATTCCCCAAACGTCAAGTGCTCCAGCCCTATCATTGTCCAGACGTTGTGATTGTCACCAAGCTATCACCAAGATATCACCAAGCCCCAGTCCCGCTGCAGCAGCGCTGAACTTCAGGGCAAACTCTCTCACGTCAACTACGCTTCAAAATCTCAACTCAACCTGAAGCCACCTACATCTGAAATGGGAACACAATTCGTTGAGCCATTGCCATAGTACATAACTCTGCTGAGAAACGACCACCTTTGTCAGCTCTACACAGGGTCGACATTGATGCATTCCACTCAGTTGCCGAGCCGAGCGCCTTACCAGTTCATACACCAACAGCTTTCAGCTACACACTTGGTATCAGCTCCTGATGACTCTGATGAAGCTGCGTCTTAAAGGGGCATTCCACCCATTTGAACATCGTTTTTTATTTAAAGTGGGTCATATATGTAGTCGAAATGTAAAATAAATTTTGAATTTGGTGCCTTCGTGACCGAGGAAAGACAAAAAATAACTTCAGGACGCATTTGTCGCAACAACTCCCACAATGCACCTCATTGCACAGCTCCGCAAGCCACTCCCACTAATCCAGAAAGCGCATATCTGCCCACTCTTCCGTCTACAAGGCTAGCTACCACCAGAGCTTGAAATTAATTTCACATTCACACAAAATGTCTAGTTAGTAGGCGAACTCATTAGTGCATTACTCCTCGTTTGTATTTCTTTCGAAAAGATGAATTATTGCATGGTACCTGGATGTTCAGTCAGAACATATGCGGTGCGAAACTAGGATAGTTCTCAACACAAACGTCCGTGTCCTCGTCTGATTCAGAGATTTCGTCCAGGAGAAATTGTCATCGTTGAAATTCTTTGCCGCAGACGGACTCTATCTCTGTGTTCGTAGCAGTTCGTAGTTGCATAGTGAGATCACCGGCGCCACCAGTCCGCCCTAACTTGAGCCAGTCCGGGCTCCTCATCGGCGGCAGGCAGGTCTTCTGCCTCGGCTGCTCTTCGCTATAATGCGGCTTGTAAAGGTAGCCACAAACACCTGATTCAAGCATCAGACTTCCGAAATCCTCTTCTTCTATATCATATTGAGCACTCTCCTCCGCTATTGTCATAACTGTACATCTGTCTCCACAGCGCCTGTTAGCTTAGCTTCGAACAAGATGGAGGATATTGCTTTCAGTTTCAGAGAGTAAAGTCCCACCCACTGATCTGTAATAGGTCTGTAGCGTGAGAGGGTCCCGCCCCCTGGGAAAGATGAGGAACGAGTGTCTGTAGTCTCAACAGAAATCCCCCACTCTTACACTTCCTCCTACAATGACGCAAAATGACGATTTTTGCGTCATTGTAGGAGGAAGTGTGAGAGGTAAATAACGGATTTCTCCCGTCTCAGGGGAAAATGAGAGAGTGTTGCACGACCATTCAATAGTATGACTGGGTTTCTAACAATGCAAAGCTTAATGCAAATGGGTGGAGTGTCCCTTTAAAGGGTTAGTTCACCCAAAAATGAAAATTCTGTCAGTAATTACTCACCCTCATGTTGTTCCAACCCCGTGTGAATGAATTTTAATTAATCAACGTTAATTAATCAACTAACATTTGTTTTTCTTGCAGGAATAACATTCATATGCTTTTAATGTTTCCAAACTCTTTGGGGAAAAACTTGTGACTTTGAGTGTATGTCTATGTGTATTAATAACAGAAAGGGGAACTGAAACTAGACATGACTAGTTCGCAAAAACCTTGTGATAAGTAATCAGAGTTTGCTTATGCCAGTGACAGAGGGAAAAGGTTGGGGCTTTTGAACCAATTGAACCAATCATATTGAAGGTGACATGTTAGTCTTATTTGTTTTCTTGATTCTATAAAAACTGTTGTATATGTGTTTTACGGTGGGATTCTCAATGGAATTTGTCTGAGATCCTCCGGCCTTGCTTCTTGGGAGAGATTCCCTGGGAACTGCTCGGGAAGATCTCCTGGCCGTGATTAAAGCATTTAAAGGACATTTGCAGATCTGTTTGTCGATTTATTCCTGCGCAGGAAGCTAGTTTAGGGAAGCAAGTTAGTTAGAAACTCGGCCAGTTGTCGACTGAAGACGCAAGAGCCAGAGATATTAAGGTATTGGTGTCGAGTGAAGACGCCAGAGATATTAAGATCAGTTGGGTGTCGAGTGCAGACGCCCCAGATAGTTAGATTAGGGAAAAATCCATGACACCCGTAAGACCTTCGTTCATCTTCGAAACACAAATTAAGATATTTTTTATTAAACTGAGAGCTTTTTTTTTCTCAATTTGTGTTCCGAAGATGAACGAAAGTCGTATGGGGTTGGAACAACATGAGGGTGAGTAATTACTGACATAATTTTCATTTTTGGGTGAACTAACCCTTCAATTTATTGCAGGGTGATCTTGCTGAAAGGTTTGGTGTTTCTCAGTCCATTGTAAGCAAGGTGATTTCGCGTTGGCTTGACATCATGGAGGAGAAGTGTTTCAGAGAGCAGTTTCCAAACACAACATGTAGAGCACAATATATCAAAATATCGCAAATGTATATATCGCAATATGCATAATTGAATCAGTTTATATAATTCATACAGTGAAAAACTAAGCAGTGTTTTACTTTTACATTTGATTATTCAGTTTCTGTTGTTAAATAGACCTAATGTAGGATAACCTGAACCCCGTGGTTTACACTGATGTTAAAATAACACTTCTTATATACAGTAAAACACTGATGTTCACTTTCACAAGTTGAAGGGATGTTTTCTTGTTACAAAAAGAATGTGAAACACATATGTAGGTTATATAATTTTAAATCTAATTTAAGTTAATTTTATATACTTTAAGCATTATCGTATCACATATCGAATATCGCATTGTTTAATGAGTTATCACATATCGCATTTTTCTTCAATAACTTAACTTCATCCAGGCGATGAAGTAATGGCAGACAGAGGCTTCACCATTACCGATCTCCTCTATGAAAGGAAGGTGAAACTTGTCCTTCTTGTAAAACAGATGTTACCTGTTGTGAATAGTTATTTTTATAAACCTTTACAATGTGCCCAGATGTTACCTGTTATGAATCGTTATTTTTATAAACCTTTACAATGTGACCAGATGTCACCTGTTAAGAAGTTTTTTTTATAAACCTTTACAATGTGACCAGATTTTACCTGTCAGTTATTTATTATAAAACAATATAATGTGAGCTCTGTAGATTCCCCTGAAAACTTAAATGAATTAAGTCTTCTAGTTAGAAGGAATTAACGGTATTAACGTTATTTGTCATTTTGATAAAGTTTTGGCTAACTATAAACAATCTTCTAACTACTGAAATAGCTACCGGATGTGCCGTGTCAGTTTAGCGGAAGTCGGATGACAAAATGCGGAAGCGCAAAGTATTAAAAGTGGGCGGGGCGGAATAAGGTGAATATACCAGGATTTCTCAAACTCGGTCCTGGAGGGCCACTGTCCTGCACAGTTTAGCTCCAACCCTGATCAAACACACCTGAACAAGCTAATCAATGTCTTCAGGATCACTAGAAACTCACAGCTAGGTGTGTTTGATCAGGGTTGGAGCTAAACTGTGCAGGACAGTGGCCCTCCAGGAACGAGTTTGAGAAACCCTGCTATACACAAACATGACAAACCGGGAGTGTCAGAGCTCTGTCACCAAACCAAGATACAAACCAGACAGAAGTGACAGAACTCTGACACTTTGAAAACCCCTGTTTTAGATTTATCGATAAATCAGTCGATAGATTAATCGATACAAAAGTAGTCGTTAGTGCCAGCCCTATAGCACAGGTTTTCTCAACCTTTTGCAACTCATGGCCCACCAATGACTGTTTAAAAACATTTCGAGGATCACCTTTCCCAATATAATGAACACAGAATAACAGAAAATTCAAAAAGTATATAGATAGAATGGTCCTTGTATAAAAAAGACTTGGCATATTTACTCAGTAACCATTCATTCCTGTAGCATTAACAGGGCAGATCAGACCAATGACTGAATACCATTTCTGAAAATTCCTCTCAGCCAGAACCTTGTACTGTGTGTACGGATGTGGAAGATGTGATCCCTGTTCATGAGTCACATGCTGTTGATGAGCATAAGACTGATAAGTCTAATTCTATGTCAGAAAGTCCATTTATCTTTGATGACCATGTTAGCACGTCTTGTTCTTTATCTCCGCTTTATAGTGCGACTCGAGATGACCTTATCAAAGCACAGCAGGCGGATGATACTCTTCAAGAATTGTTCTCTTTAGCTCATGAAGCAGGAGACAAGACTTCATCTCCCTTCTATTTTCTTCAAGATGGATTGCTTCATAGACAACAACCTATGAGCTCTGACTTTTCACTCGATCCTAGGATCCAAATCGTGGTTCCACTTAATTTCCGTCAAGACCTCCTACAGCTTTCACACCAGGGCATGGCTGGTCATATGGGCGTACGAAAGACCTATGAGAGAGTTCTTAGGAAATTGTATTGGCCTAGATGTAAGCGAGATGTGATTAACTAAATACGGTCCTGCTATACTTGGCAAATGACTGGAAAGCCAAATCAAAAATTCCATTGGCCCCTTTACAGCCTATTGCTACAGTTACCACTCCTTTTACACACTTGACTATTGATTGCGTTGGTCCTTTACCACGATCTAAGACTGGACATGCTTATTTACTCACTGTAATGTGTCAGACTACACGTTACCCTGTAGCTTATCCTCTGAGATCAATTACTTCTAAAGCTATTGTAAAGGCTTTAACAAGTTTCATGTCTATTTTTGGCATTCCAAAAACCATTCAGTCTGAGACCAGGGCTAGAATTTTATGTGCCGAAACTTCCCTAAGGTCAGGCGACAACTTAAAGTTAAACATAATATCTCAAATGCTTATCACCCTCAAAGTCTGGAAGAGGAAAGGTCTGGAAAGATTCCATGAGTTTTGAGGTCTTATTGTGTCGAACTTGACTGTGACTGGGAGGAAGGACTTCCTTGGATGTTGCCCTAGGTTTTAGCCCTAGTGAGTTAGTGTTTGGACACACTGTTAGGGGCCCTATTGCTGTCCTGGCAGATGAGTGGACGACTTTAGACCCTCCTGAGAATGTTTTAGACTATGTGAGTAGTTTCCGTTATCGACTCTACGAAGCTAGAGCTATTGCTCTACGAAAGTTAGCCAAGTCTCAGCGAAAGATGCAGAGGTTGTTTGATCGCAAAGTCAAGTCCAGACACTTTCAAGCAGGTGATCAAGTGCTGGCGTTGTTACCTGTTTTGACTAGTTCTTTTCAGGCTTGGTTTGCTGGACCTTATACGATTGTGAAGTGTTTTCCGAATAACAACTATTTATTAAATACACCAGATCGTCGAAAGAAAATAAAGGTTTGTCATGTTAATTTATTGAAATCTTATGTGAGTCCTGTACCTTCTCTGTCTGTTGATGTTGTGACAACTACCGAAACTGCAGATCCAAGTGTTTCAGAAACATCTGTAGAGGTGAATGATAGTCTAGAGGAGATGAAAGTGAATCCCTCTCCAGAACCTTCTCATTCACGGTTCCATGCTGGTGGAATGATCTCCTCACCCTCATCCGGAGCGCAGAATCCCAGACAACATTCACAACACAGCTGGAAACTCGTCACTTCTGTGAGTACTTAACCTCATAAAAACATGCAAATAAATTACTTTTCCTTTAATCCTCTGGTGTCTGGCTTATGATACTCTGAACAATGCCTGAACGTTGTATTTTGAGCACTTCTTGCGTTGTTTTTGCCTTTTCACGATGACTCGCTTAATTTAGTCCTAATTTGGAAGTCGCTTTGGATAAAGGCATCTGCTAAATGACTACATTTACATTTACATTTATTCATTTAGCTGACGCTTTTAATCCAAAGCGACTTACAATTGCTATATATGTCAGAGGTCGCACGCCTCTGGAACAACTAGGGGTTAAGTGTCTTGCTCAGGGACACATTGGTGTCTCACAGTGGATTCGAACCCGGGTCTCTCACACCAAAGGCATGTGTCTTATCCATTGCGCCACTACCACGCCACTGTGACTAAATGTGAACGAGTTTCAGCGTCGAGTCTTCTGAGGTGAGGAGAGCAGTTCACGGTGTTTCTCATATTTACTCAACCATCACACACACTTTATTCAGTTTGATTAAGTGACAGACTCATTTCTGTATTGTTTTCATCGATCACAGCGATACTTGTGCGTTTTTTCTGGCGTCTTCCTTCTGAAATAAACATTTAGTGCAGCAGCAGCGAGCATGAGGAGAATATGTTGAGTTCATTCAGACCTGAGCGATGTTGTGTTCGTTTGTGTGATTGTCTCGTCAAGTCAAAAGTCAAAGTTTAAGATCTGTGAGGGAATTAATGTGAATCGATCTCAAGTGTCATACTGGAACAGAGACTCCTAAATGCTTTACATTGAGCCTAAGATGAGGCATGTGAGACATTAAAGCAATACTGATAAATATGAATAGCGTTTTACTCTTTAATAAATATGAATAGAGTTTAAAAGTTTTATGATAATTTTCAGTTTCCTAGCATATCAAATGTTATTTTTTTAATGATCTAACTACTTTATAGGGTTTTATGAGATCAAACTTAATTTGGACATATTATGCTGCTGTAATTACTTCTCTGTAGTGGTTGATGAAGATGAGTGTCATTAGTGATTGTTTTTGTGGTATTGATGTGTTATCCATGTCATATTGTGAGAAATTACAGTATTTTCATTCAGTAGAGCAGTTGTACAGGCTTTTGTCATGTATTCTGACTCAAATAATGTGTTTCTAACAGCAAACACTCAGAATAAAGTGAGATGATCTGCTGATGGTCCTGAATGGCTTGTTGAATGAGTGTTGATAGTCTGAGGCTCATCAATATTAACAGATCTGCTGAAAACACTCTTTATTTCATGACAATAGTTCCTGTTTTCACCTCATTTATTATGCTGATGTCTTCAGATCTCCTGTAAATTGACACTTAAAGCTCATTTCATTGGTGTCAGCAGACTGAGGGGATTTGTTGGCTACTATATGTACATTTATTTCTGTGTTCATGATTTTAACTGTTTTTCTTAACATTTATTTATATTAGGAATAATTAAAATTATTTATATTATTTTCTTTATTTCTAGATACCTGTATTTTAATGAAGAAGCAGAATAATGTTAGGATTAGCAATAAAAATAATTACAAATAATTAATGAACTGGCATCAATTACTGTACGATGAATAGATAGACAGACATAAATGCTTAGAAGTGTCATTTATTATTGAAAAATAAAATTATTATTATTTTATTTTATTTTTTTGGGCAGATCAGCTCCTCCCAATGGAATACATCATCAGTGAAGCTCCTCCCACTGCGATTCTCCAATAAATGCTGTAAATTCCCATCAGCTACAAGTGAAGACGAGCATCAGAGCATCAGGAAGAGCTGAAATCTGCAAAGACTGAGTTTATTAAAGAGGACAGAGAGAACATGAGTGATCCAGAACCCTGCAGAATGAAACACACTGAAGATCCTGAAGAACAAAGAGGTTGGTGTTTATTCTTCATTCATTCATGATGCTGAAGAACATTCATGTTAGAAACATTCAAGCACTTCATTACATTTAGATAAACAGTTCAACTATGAAATGGTACAGAATGTTCTGGGTTTTCTTCAACAAAAGGTCAGTAAAGGGAGGTTTGAGACATTTTTATACTGATTTTCGACATCAGATCAAGCTAAATACTATTTTAACTGTTTTATTTTACGTTTATTGTATATCTGGTTCCCAGTTTGCAACAACATTACCAGAAGTTCAGTCATTTTCAACATAGTTTACAATTTTTTTTTTTTTTTAGGAATAATCAGTAAACACCAACTTACTAATGTATTTGTCAAATATCATACAAGTTATTCGTAGTTATAGAGATTCTTCTTACAGTAACTTTGGTAACAGGGTTGATGAACACAGTCAATGCTACAGTTTGTGTAAAAACTGAGACAATGAATTGAGATTATTTTCTTGTCCTCCCATCATGCAGTAGAAAGAGCCCAGATGATGTCACTTCCTGAGTGTCACAGTTTTAAGAAATGCTCTGTTTTTAAAAGGAGGAAAATCGGTAACACTTTATGGTAAGGGTACATGAATTCATGCATTAATATCTCATGAATCATCAGGAACTAACACGAGTTCAACGTTTTTAATTCATGACTTCATGGATGAACAACACCTTAATTAAAACATTAACTAAGAGGAGAACATCATCATGAATTATGATTTATTACGCATGATCATTATGTTTTCTTTGTTCACAGTTATGCCACCATTAATATCACATTGTTCATCAGTGTTTCAAAGGACCTAGTCAACACTTTAGTTGAGGGGCCACACACATGATGAAGTCATTGATAGATAATGCTTAGTTAATGATGACTACTGTATTGGACAGACCCCAAAATAGACCAATCACAGCTCATAGCACACAAATTCTGTTGACATTCAAATACAGTAGTCATCATTAACTAAGCATTATCTATCAATGACTTCATCATGTGTGTGGCCCCTCAACTAAAGTGTTGACTAGGTCCTTTGAAACACTGATGAACAATGTGATGGTGGCATAACTGTGAACAAAGAAAACATTATGATCATGTGTAATAAATCATAATTCATGATGATGTACTCCTCTTAGTTAATGTTTTAATTAAGGTGTTGTTCATCCATGAAGTCATGAATGAAAAATGTTGAACTCGTGTTAGTTCCTGATGATTCATGAGATATTAATGCATGAATGAATGCATAATTCATGCATGAATTTATACATGAATTCATGATAATTCATGTACCCTTACCGTAAAGTGTTACCGGAAAATCATGTCAGGAGTAACAGGGTTGTTTCACTATGGCCACTCTATACTTTGAGCTTTTGAGCCTAACATGTGAAATGACGTCACATTCTGCGGCAGCTTTTATTACAAACATAAATTTAACATACAACAAATAATAATAATTCAAAATTTTTAAATAAACAACCCACTCCACTTGAATGCTAAACGCTTGTGTTATTTCTCACAGGGTAATTCACTTGAGCTTGTGTTTCTGGTGTCCCACTTTCACATGCGCATGAATGGAAGTCAGTGCAAGGAAAAGTCTAGTTGTGAACGGCCATTAATAATTAAAACGGTTTTAGTCAAATAAATATCAATCTCAAAGTTGGTGTCAAAAATGGCAATATTGTATATTTTAATGTTAATATCATGTTAGATAATTGTGTCATTGATCAAATACATGTAATAGTTCTTGCAAAAGAAACAAGGGATTCGTGCCTATAAAGTTTTAAATAATATTTGGAAGATAAATTTACCTCATTCATGGACAGTTTCAAGGACATATAATCAATTTATAAAAAGGCATCAAATTACCGTAATATTTTATAACCGTTGTCTACTTTCTACTATTACATCAGGGCTCACTTTCATGTCCTTTCACTTTATATTTCTCTCTTTCAATTATTTTGATGAAAATTAAATGAATAATTTTTACTTTCCTGTCAGACCTGATGGAAGAGAGCGAGGAGAGTGAAGAACTGAGTGAAGTGGAGGAGGAACATCATTTCCAACCTGGAGAAAAACCTTTGAGTCGCTCAAAGACTAAACGGACATTTTTAATGAAAAGAAAAGACAAGAAATCTTTCACCTGCACTCAGTGTGGAAAGAGTCTCACAACCAAACATAGTCTTGGGCAACACATGAGGATCCACACAGGAGAGAAGCCGTTCTCATGTGATCAATGTGGAAAGAGTTTCACATACAAAACTAGTCTAAATGTGCATAGGAGAGTTCACACTGGAGTGAAGCCGTTCTCATGTGATCAGTGCGGCAAAATATTTCTTAGGGCATCACAACTGAAGAGACACCTGACAGTTCATACGAAGGAGAAGCCGCATTCATGTTCTGTGTGTGGAAAGAGTTTTTCACTTCTGCCAACTTTACATAGACATCAGAAAATCCACACTGGAGTGAGAGAGTACATGTGCTTTGAGTGTGAGAAGACTTTTACAACAGGGAGAGATTTAAAACGGCACCAGAGAATTCACACTGGAGAAAAACATCACAAGTGTTCACACTGTGACAAGAGATTCAGTGACTCATCAAATATGAAAACACATGAGATGATCCACACTGGAGAAAAACCTTGCAAGTGTTCACACTGTGACAAGAGATTCAGTGACTCATCAAATATGAAAAGACATGAGAGGATCCACACTGGAGAGAAGCCGCACACGTGTGATCAGTGTGGGAAGAGTTTCTCTATTAAAAGTCACCTGAAGCGACACATGAAGATCCATGCAGTGGAGAAACCACATATGCAGTATTTAGTTTGATCAAACTCTTCAGCTGTGTTCCTGTAACTCTTCTTCTCGTCTCTCTCTGCTGTGATCATGAAATACCACGGTATGATGATAATCAACAGAAGAAGACAAACCAGCCCGAGACTCACGGTTATTAAAACCATCACCACACACCAGCTATAAGTGGAGATCAGTGTTGCCAGACGTACGATAATTATCGTATTTGTACGATAATTTTGACCTCTGTTCAATTTACGATAAATAATGAAAACAATCTCAGAATTGTGTGACACTTCAAATGATGGTGGTTGTAATCATAGGGCTTCTATACTCATTGATCTAGCTGTGGATTCTACGTCTACCGTGAGAAGAACCTGAACGTGGAGATACGCATGTCTTTAATCTCATCTGACGTTATGTCTTCTCGGCCAATCATCGTGGAGAATGACTCTCTCATGAGCACAAGTTAATGTTCTTTTTGTATATTGTATACAATGTTGTGTATCATTATCATGTCATCTCTGTATGTTTTGCAAGAATAAGAAAAAAGTAAAAAAAAAAAAAAGCAAAGAGTTCTTTCTGCTTAGGCCAGTTTTTTCCAAGCTGAGGTTGATATTTTAGCAAAAAAGTCATTTTCATGTGTCAAAAAGTTGTTGGTCAATAAATAGCTGTATTCTGTACGCTTGGTGGAGATGGAGTGATTTGACTGTGACTAACTTACACAGAAGAGATTTTGTTGCTCAGCACGTGGCAATTACACTGAACTAACACTGGATATAGATCACAATGTCGCATCTTTAAGTGATCAATTAGAAAAGTAAGCTTTTAATATGGTTAATTAAGGGTTAATATGAATCCATTTCAGTATCAGTAGTTTATTTTTCCTAATTGTCTTTATCAGCCTATATTAGTCCCCGAACAAAAGCCATTTTAGCAGGTTTAAACGACTGAAGCGAGAACTCGCCAGGTTACTATAGTGCAGCCGGCTACGCAATACTCGTTCCCTACTCTCAGGGAACTGAGGTTACGATAGTAACCCAGTAGTTCTCTTTCGAACGGTCACTTCGTATTGCGTAGCTATACGCAGTCGGGACGCCATGCAAAACGCTGCACTATAAGTAACTGGTTGCCTACTGCAGCTCAGGACCCCTGAGTTCACAGAACGCCGGTTACTGGTGTAACCTTGGTTCTATGAATAGTGGAAGACCACCAGAAATGGTCGAACATAGTGGAAGGAGTCGCGTCTTGCGAGCCATATCGAAAATCTCGCATTGATTTGTCACCTGTGACCCTGACCGATGACGTGTCGGAAGCTATATCCACTCAGTTCATGTCACGGTCGTTCTCTGCAGTCATTCTCTCAATCCGAGTGACCAGAGACTCTGGCGGTCTTCCACTATTCATAGAACCAAGGTTGCATCAGTAACCGGCGTTCTATTTCATTGTTACAGACCGCCAGAGACAGCCGAACATAGTGGAAGACGAATACAACCAAGTCACGAGGGCCACTCACCTTGATACTGTCCGCTAACACAGCAGAACTGACCAAAGGAATAGGGGCCACATTGATCCTGTAGAATCATTTGAACGTGCAAGGTGACGTCTGGGTTGACTGGGTTGAATGGCATTTTATAGATGCTGGAACTGTATGACCAGCCGAATCATATGCCGGTACAATGGTATCCACCACCCAATGAGACAACCTTTGCTTTGACAAGGGTGAGCCTCTCTGACAGGCATCAAAACGGACAAACAGCTGATCAGTGATACGCCATGAAGCAGTCTTCAACACATACTGTCGCAATGCTCTTTCACTGGACACGCAGTTGTCTGGGAAGCCTCTTGATTAAATGTCGCAAGCTGAATGGGTTGGTTCACAAAGCGATCAGACAACACTTTAGGTCGGAAAGCTGGATTCGGCCAGAGTGTAACCTGATTATACTCATCTGAGGCCCACATCTGAGACACTGTGGACTCACCGAGAGGGCATGAAGCTCACCTACTCTTAGAGTACTCTTAGATCATGACTGTTCAGGAAAGTTCGGTGCACTGAGGAGGTGGAATTTCAAACACCAACAGAGGATGGAGGCCGTCATGATGAGGTTGAGCTGGGTAACATTCCATATCCTCCAAAAGATGACCAAAAGTTCAAAGCCATGGTTGAGTATATTTTGAAGTTCAAAAAATTACCTGCTGTTCTGCCAGAACATTTACGGCATCCATTATTGGAAAAAGAATACCCAAGGCACCTCATTCCACTGGAGATGATGTGCCAGCAGTGCCTTGACAATGTACCTATGAGTGACACAATCCTCATTGTAATAAGGCCAACAAGACAAATAAGGCCAACATCCTCACCAACTCGCGTATTGTTGAAGGTAGGTCAATGAAACTATATCTTATGACAATCCACTGTGGTAGATTTGCTGTGCTTTCATTAATCATTGAATGTATTTGTAAACCGTACTGAAAATAATGTTGAAACTTCTGATTTCTAGACATTTCTATGTACTGTAAATCTTGCCATCAAAGCCGAACCTTCTGCCATTACCAAGAGTGGAAAGATGGCCTACACAATTTTAATGACCGGATAGTGCTTGATCTCTCTTTATGCTTAACCATAAGGAACATGCTGAAAATAATGTTGAAACTTCTGATTTCTAGACATCTCTATGTACTGTAAATCTTGCCATCAAAGCCGAACCTTCTGCCATTACCAAGAGTGGAAAGATGGCCTACACAATTTTAATGACCGGATAGTGCTTGATCTCTCTTTATGCTTAACCATAAGGAACATGCCACAGGTATTTTATTTTTTATTTTTTTTATTTAAGTATAACCTATGAATTAATCTTTTAAAAGGGTAAATATATGAAATTTAAACAGAACATTTTCTGTATTTTCACTATAATGTTTCTCCCTTAGGTGCATACTGCAGTGAGCAGAGTGGTAGAATATGTAGAATTGACTTCAGGGGTAAAGTTTCCCTCAGCTAATACAGTTCTACATGGGTATCTTTATTTTGAAGCACTCACTGATCATGACTATCGGTATTCCTGTGTAAATTGTGGTGATCATCCACCAGTGGTCATCATGGACCTCCATAAAAAGGGACCCTTCCATTTGTCAGGTAAATTTTTTTCATGGAATGGACTGATTTAGATTCAATTACAGACCTATGGTCGCAAGTTCTGTCATTACTAATTGAGCTCAATGGGACTTACGACCATAGTTCACTAACAATGCTTTCGGGAAACGCACACCAGGTTACTTTCTGAATTTACTATTTGTGTAATGTTTTTTCACATCATTTCTTTAGTAAGTGACCTTGCACAACCTCCAAAGGACTTTAATGGAGAGGTTGACATGGAGCACTTTTGGGAAGCACTTTCAATGCAAAGGATCAGTCGAGGATTTGTAACAAGTAACGCAAGCCAAGATTAATTTGTCAACATGTAACATCTTTTTCAATGACTAAAGAATTGTGTGACAAACTAATTAACAAACTAAAACATCTTGTTTATAGATGCCAACTTTCCATTTTTGGGTGTCGTGGATAGGCAGAAATACACGCCGGTCAAACAGTGTCCTCAATATGGAATTTGAAAAAGTCAGTCCGGCAAAACCAGCTGAGGTCTATGAAATTACAGTCTCTGAAGACCACCTGAACAGAGGAGCTGTACAAGCAGAAGGTAAAAATACAGTTAATTATATTTGTCCTTTTTAGAGTGATTTACAGGCCATTATTTTACCTGAAAACATGCAGATCCTCACATATTTTATTTTATTTGACAGGTTCAAGTGGTTAGGAAATTATGCAGAGAGTGTGGGTTGGATTTCTCTGGATCGCAAAATGACCTCCTCCTGAGACTGTCCAATGAATTTAAGTCAAGGCACACGTACGACAAGGTCTTTCTTTCAAAAGATTTGGGCTGCATCAGGTAAGCAAAATGTCAGTGTACTGTATGTGTAAGATACTATTATTGTCAAGATTTTTCACTGGGTGGAATAACTTCAAATGGTGTTATTCTTTGAATTTCTGAAAAGTGATTTCACATACACATATCAGTGAGGAAGAAAACCTTTTTAGTTGGATAAACAAGGGTTGTCTTTTTACAGTCTGTTCATTTTCTGCCTCTTTTCATTTCAGGCGGTTGGGCTGTGATTATGTACCTGTGTGGCATTGTATACAGTATAAAGTGCAACATTAGAGCTGAAAGCCCATGTGACTTCACAGACATGCTCCTTTCTTGGAAATACATGCCAAATATTGTAATATATGACTTCGCACGTGGACTATCAACACACATGAATCTGAGAGAACCACAAAGGTTGCCCTTCTAACCATTTGAAGGACGGTTAAAGGCCCCAACTGTAGAAAACATAGCACTTGCCAAAGATGGGAAACTAAAGGTGTCACTTCCTTGGTTGAATTGCAAGAAAGTGGTCCCAGACTGTGATGGCCATCCCATAACTGGTTCAGCAGAGCATTATGCTCTGTACGATCGTTTCCATGAAGATAACACAAAGGATGCCCATGATGCTTTGCTTGGTCCCGCAACTTGCTGGAATAGTCAACAGTCAAGTAGCAGAACAGCTGTTTGCAAAAATGAAAAACTGTTGTACTTCTTAAACATGGCTTTACCGTCAACTCATCTGTTTCTCATGAGGAATATCATTCACCACTACAATTGTCACAAAAACAAACTACGATTGAGCAGCATAAAAAAGGCTTTCGATACCAAGATAGCTATGAATATCCACAGCCAGGCAGTGTTGGGCAACTTTTCAAATTTGATATGCAAATCTATCACAAATACAGCATATCTGACCATTCACTGTTTTGTATAGTTGAAATATTTATAAAAAAAAAAATTTAATTGCACAATTTGCTGTAATTAATTGCAATTAATTGCAATTCCCCAAAGCTTGTAATCATCAATATTTAAACTTAGAATCACCTAATTAAATTAAAGGAGAACTCCGGTCAATTTTAACATTGAGCTCATTTTTTTGTACATTTGGAGTGTTGTCAATACAGAGAACAACGACAAAAATCGGTGTTGCCTACACCGAGTTATTCTATTTTTAAAATTTGCACCCTGTTGACTTCAATGGGGCAAGTTTTAAACCTGCTTTTAGCCTCTTAACATCCTTGATGTGTCATTACAAGTGCACAGAAAATGTGAGTGATTCCTTCAGAGTGAACACGAGTGAATCTGACTGCAGTAGATGTGAAAGATATGTATAAAAATGATGTTATTTAAGCCAGCGCAAATACCTGTGTTTACATCCTGTTTTCGGTCGAAGTCCAAAGTAGTCGATTGCCGAGTTCACGCGCATAGTTTTAGTTACCTATGATCACGCAGGTATTTGACACAGGTAAACACAGGTATTTGCGCTGGCTTAAATAACATCATTTTTATACATATCTTTCACATCTACTGCAGTCAGATTCACTCGTGTTCACTCTGAAGGAATCACTCACATTTTCTGTGCACTTGTAATGACACATCAAGGATGTTAAAGCCCCACTATGTAGAATTTCCGTTTTTGTCAAACAACGACCCCTAGAGTCGCTGTGGACTACTTGTATTTAACGTTACTGTCGTAAATACCACTCACGCAGAGCAGTCTCTTCACTCACGGCCTGATCCCCTCCCCCCTTTATACCGGTCCCCGTTCAGTCGGATAGAAGCTGTAACGAGTGGAAATAAGGTGTGGCCCCTTTAAGAGCTGCGCGCGCCCTGTTTAACTTTCGGCAGTCTGTATTGTATGTGCGCCTCGAACACCCCGTAAGCGGGTTGTTTCTGTTTGACGCTCATTCTTGTCCTATTTTTGTCTATCAAGTAATGCTGTGGACGGTAGAACGTGTGACAGACAGTTACACGAGTTCGATTGGGGAATAAACACAACGCGTTACAAATCGTCGGACATCGAACAAGCACAGCTAGCCTCCGAAGATGTCTACTAATCCATCAACAAGAACGCCAGGTGCTTGTCCGAGTGATATACAATATAAGCAATATACTTACAAGTCCAACAGCATGTGAGGACGTGTTGGGGGAAGTGAGGTAGCCTATGCCGTAAAGCAGTCGAATTTTGTAGTTCTTTTTGTGCTGCTCGGGTTACTACCCGAACCCCGAAGTTTAAAAGTACGATTAAAAACTATACAAACCCCGTCAGGCTATGGCAGACGTGTCATTCAACCTATTTTAAGTCGATTTACCATCACAAGGATTTTGGAAATATATTATGAAGGTTGAAAAGTTACTTAGTGTTACTTTAAGAGGCTAAAAGCAGGTTTAAAACTTGCCCCATTGAAGTCAACAGGGTGCAAATTTTAAAAAGAGGATAACACGGTGTAGGCAACACCGATTTTTGTCGTTGTTCTCTGTATTGACAGCACTCCAAATGTACAAAAAAATTAGCTCAATGTTAAAATTGACTGGAGTTCTCCTTTAAACAACACAGGTAAAAAAAAGGAACAGAAAATAGCCCTATATTAAAATAATATTAAACATCAATATATCAATATATTAATCTTTTTCAATAATCAATAATCAATCAACATAACCAATTTAACTTTTTTTTTTTTTACTAATTATCAAAATAAAATATAGTCCTACAAAGCTATTATTACCAGAGCATGTGATCAGAGCAGGTCATTTTACCATTGTTGTCCAGCATGACTATACCAGCTCAGCAAACAGAAGTCTACTACTGAGAAATTTCACGTTATTTGAGCGGACTTTGCTTTTCCAGTGTGTGATCGGTACATGATTTGAGCGTTTGGGGCGTTAACGACAGAGCAGAACGCGCAGCGCAAACACAGAGCAGAACATTGAGCAGAGAGTGCAGCGCGCCGACACACACGGAACAGAGAGTGCGACGCACACACGGAGCGGAAAAGACCGAAAGACCCGCTCATGAAAGCAGCGTGAGAATGAAACCTGATCGCCGAACACGGAGGGGCGGGACCAGGCACGGATTAACGCACGGGCCTACTGGGCACTTGCCCAGGGCACTGGGCCAGCAGGGGGCCCTGTCAAATTTACTGTGTCTATTCTTTTCAAATAATTATTTTTATTTTAAGTAAAATTGTGTTAAATATTGAGGAATAATGTGATTTTTTTTTTTTTTTCAGTTGCAAAGTATTAACTTGTAAATAAATCAAATAAATAATTTTAAAGTATTGCTGCGCTGTTGAGAGGGACATCTAGAGGCGAGTGAAAAGCATTGTAATATAAAAGTCACGCGTAGAAGACGGTTACTCAAAAACCAAAACAAAAATGAGTTTAAAACCTATGGGCTTATTTTTTTTAACGAAATGTCAATCTTCATCTTTATAACAGAAGATAAAATACAATACAACAATCATCAAGATACAGTAAATCTTTAAATGTGTAACGGATTGTCTCCTTAAAAAGTGTCTTTTGTGGTGGAACAAGCAATGCTATATAGCATCTTTTTATTATTTTAGTTCATTAACTAATTGTTAACTCAACTAATTTAACGTAAAGACCTGGATACTAGAATTACTAATTAAATAAATGTCAACTAGCCTAAATGCATTGATTAGAATTGCCATTGACTAAAGATTTTTCTAGTCGACTAATCTCACGTTAATATTAATTTCATGCATAAATCTTGCCGCAAAGCACCGGCAAAAGCAGGCAAATGATAATATGTCTAAATTTTTGTCTAAAAAAATAATTTGGTCTAAAATTAATGGTCTAAAATTAATGGTCTAAAATAGCCATTTTTATTGTTTAATAATAAAAAAAAATATTTTTAAATCAGTGTCGGCTGCAAACATATTTATATCTCCGCTGTAAAATGGATGCGCCTTTAGAGAGAAATGGACCTTTCATATATCAGCCTAATCAGCCGGTATTTGCTTTCGATTCGAATTTTTTCGTTTAAAAGTGTAGATTTCAAGCTTTATATAGAAATATTCATCATGTCTGTGAGGCTATACACTGTGTTTCAGTTCTTTGTTGAGACGCGCTCCAGTTCACGCCACGGAGACCATGAAAGCGCGCCCTGTCTGTTTTATTTTATTTTACAAAAGCACAACGTTTCTTGTTATTGTGAGTTTACAAAAATAAAAGTAGCTACTTGCGACTGATGCATTCTTCTTTTCTGTATATGACTAGGAAAGATTGAGTATTTCAAGTTGTTTCCACTGTTGATAGGAAAATGCAAGTGTTCGCGCCGACGCCTGCCATGCAGTGCGCGCTGCACACTCCGCACAAACACTTTGGATATGCATTTATCTAGGTTAAAGTTAGAGCGAGCTGCCATGCCAGACGGATAAGTCCTTTTCATGTTTAACAAATCAAATCATGCATTTTCTAGCAACCGCGAGTAAGCGCTGCACCAGTTTGAAAAAGGTTAAAGCATAACGAGCGTAACGAGAGAGGGGGCCCACTAAGGGGGATGCAGAGATGTTGCTGCGTCTTTATATTAACATTTCTGATTGTTTAAATGATCAGCCCTCGGGGGCCCCCTTAAAATGCCTGGCTTGCCTGCCCTATTGCGGCGCCTGTGCATACAGGTGCAACACTGTTGTCCAAAAAATTGGTGAAGACATCCGTGCCCAGGGCATCCGTGCCCAGACATTTGAGTCCGTGCCTTTGGCTACGTTCACACTGCAGGCTGAAACGACCCAATTCCGATTTTTTTGCCCCTATGCGACCTGTATCTGATCTTTTCATGACAGTCTGAACGACACAGATCCGATCTTTTCAAATGCGACCCAGGCCACTTGGGTATATGGTCCCAAATCCGATACATATCCGATCTTTTGAAATGCGACTTCAGTCTGAACGGCCAGGTCGCATGTATCCGACCCGCACGTCATTGATACGCGAAAAACGTCATAATTCTGCGTTGAAGTAGTCGTCGGTTTGAAAACGGACTGCATATTCATCGAGCTGAGGTAAATCTGCCGAACGGGTCGACCTCGACGAGCCCGTTAATTAAAAAATAAAAATAAAAGCCCACGGCCATTATATACGTTATGTTAACTTATTTGTGCTGAATCTGATATTAGATAGGTCAGCGGCTGCTGTCTGGCTCTTGTGTAACGGTCGCTGCGCGAGCTCGTGTGTGTGTGTGTGTGTGTGTGAGAGAATCACAGTTAAAGTTTAGCTAACGTTACTTCCGCAAACAACAAGTGACGTCGTTGACCGTTGAGTACTCTTCTGCGCATGCGGGTCACTTCTGGGTCATTTCACGTTCACACAGGAGATCACAAAAGGTCGCATTTAATTGGAAATGTGAACGGCCTTGCAAAAAAATCGAATTTTTTCAAAAAATCGGAATTGAGCATTAAGCCCTGCAGTGTGAACGTAGCCTTTGAGACATCCGTGCCCAGGGCACATCATCGCCATAATCCGTCCCTGGGCGGGACGGCATATTTGCAACAGGAAATCATTAAAACGAGGCAAAAAAAAAATGCTGCGTCAATTGCGTTTTTTTTTTTTTACGCGTTAAACATCTCAAATTAATCGCAAAGATTAACCCCAGCCCTAATTTTTAGATATTACAGTATTTATTAAGACTCCTTCCACTGCTTAACCTGGTACATTGGACATTCTTAGACTTGGACATTTCAACGCCCCTTGGCATGCCCCCGACAGCGGCCCTCGGCACGCCCCCAACAGCGGCCCTCGGCACGCCCCCGACAACGGCCCTCGGCACGCCCCCGACAGCGGCCCTCGGCACGCCCCCGACAGCGGCCCTCGGCACGCCCCCGACAGCGGCCCTCGGCACGCCCCCGACAGCGGCCCTCGGCACATAACAATTTCCAAGCAAGTAAAACATGTTGGTGAAATTCGGAGAGAGAAATGGGTCATTTAGAAGGGGTGAAATTACATTTTAAAGGAAACTATAAACCACCTAATAACCCCCCTATATTTAAATCTATGCATTAAAACCCCCCCAATATTTATACCATGATCACAATATAAGGAGGCATACCCAAACTTCAACCCCCCCCCAATGTTCAAACCAAATCTACGCCCTTGCAATGAACCACTGCTTCGGAGCTTGTATCATTACGTCACTAGTCACGTGAAAATGACTTCTGAAGCAAACACACTGGTTCACTCTTGTGGTGAACCACCTGACTGCTTTGACAGCCCAGTCCAGTGTTGACAGGTTTGAAACCTGGCGGCTGTATTTCTTATAAAAGTGATGCCAAACCATGGCAACACCGTGGGTTGTAGTAGTTACACAAGCACATCCTTTTCAACATACAAAAATATCAGTCCCACCAGTTAACAAGTTATAGAGTTCTGCTTCCCACAGCTAAACAAGATAAAGCTTTCACACATGATACTGCCCTGCTAAAAAAAACTATAGAAACCATTACAGAAATTCTATTGGATTGAATGGTTTTCATGGGAATTTTATTGGTTGTAATGGGAATTATAGTGGTCTCTGTGGGTCTCTACTGATATGTGTTGGGTTCTATTGGTGGGGGCATTAAATCCTAATGGAATATGTCCCAAACACACTACAAAAAAATTATTCTGTAGTGGTTTAAATGGTAAAAGCCAATGGTTCCTATTGGTATTTTAATAGAAATCATTAGAATTTCTGTGATGGTTTCCAACTTTTTTTAAGCTGGTCTGATCTTCTGTCCTTGTCTAAAGAAATAATTACACACACACTCATCATGCTTAATGTTTTATTATCAAGGTGACCACGTGAAATTCATCAGTATCTGTAAAATTCACCTACATAAATGAGTTTCACAGCACTAACACTGTTTCAGCTTTGATAAACACGTCATAAACGGGGCGTTAACATATAAGCCTACTTGCATTTTATGGTTGTCAGCTTTGTTGCATTACATTTACTTCACCATGAGATGGTGCTGCAATTTCTATCTGAATGAAGCTTCGAGTAATGAACCATTTTCGACACAATTGTATGAGAAAGCAATAATGCTTCGAAACGCTTCATTTGGCCATCACTACTCGTCCGCTACTCTTCTTCTGAAGTGATAAATCTGCCGCAACATTATTCACACATGACTCACAATCAATGCAACAGAGGAAGCGAGAGAGCAAACTAATCTTTCTACCTACCTATCAGTTGAAGTTTTAGATGTGCCGCGACATCCATTCATCCACAAATCAGTCAAAGACAGGAAGCAAGAGAGCGAACAAACCTCACTACTTCCTTATATAGCGCTAGGGCTGATGGGACTTGTAGTGCCCCAACCATGTCTCATTACACTTGATACATTTAAATATAAGCCCGAAGCTTCGGAGAAAGAATGAATAATATTGATACACAGGGGAATTTGACTGTGGTCTTTAAGAAATATAGTTGTATCATCAGCTAGTTAAGATATAAATTCTTTACCAAAAATTGAAATACCTTCTAAACTGGGATTTTGTAAAATAACAATTGATAACAATTCAACAGCTAACAGAAAAAGAAATGGGGAAATGGGGCAACCTTGGCGCACTCCTGAAAGCCAACCAAAACTGAAGAGTTAAGCCCAATTTATACTTCTGCGTCGAACTTACGCCGTAGCTACGTCGTAGGCTGTGTGTAGCGCGCGTACCCTTCGGCGTACCCTGACGTGCACCTCTCCAAAAATGTAACAACGCGTCAACTCTACGCGGACGCAAGCGCTGTGATTGGTCTGTTGGACCGCTCCCTCGGGTTCAACATGCTCCCTCTGCCCGCGTGAACGCGGACAACGACGCAGAAGTATAAATGAAAACCAACGCGTTGCCTACAGCGTAGAGGCTCCGGCGTAGGTCCGACGCAGAAGTATAAATCAGCCTTTAATGTCATTATTAACCATATTGATAAATGTACATCCAAAACCAAAAAGACTAAGAGATTTAAGCAAAAATTGGTGTTCTAAAGAGTCAAATGCTTTATAAAAATCCAAAAACATTATAATAGCTTCTGAATCAATATTCTATGAATAATCAATAAGATCAAGAACTAATCTTATGTTGGAGCTAATATGCCTATTTTTCATAAATCCATTTTGTGTTTCGCCAATTATACTATTAAGGCCAGATTTTAAACGAACTGCCAAAATTAAAGCAAGTAATTTATAATCAACATTTAACAGTGATATAGGTCTCCAGTTTTCAATTAAAAGCGGGTCTTTATCAGTTTTGGGGATCAAGGAAATAAGACCCTGCTTCATTGAAGGAGTCATCTCATCTTTTTAAATACAGTCTTTAAACAAACTATGTAGAGGTTGCTTTAAGATGTCCCAAAAATGTAAATACAATTCAACAGACAAGCCATCAGTACCTGGAGATTTTCCCCTCTTCAAAGATTTCAGTGCATCCTCCATTTCAACTATAGAGATATCAGAATCACAAAGTTGCTTAAAGTCATCCTTAATACCTGAAATATTATCATGAATACTCAAAAGAAAATCGTCAGATTTTTCTTGAGAAAACTGAGAAGTATAAATTTTTTTATAAAAAGGAGTATACAAAGGTTGAAATCATTCCTGGATCTGTACATAAAACACTATTAATGTTTAAGGCAGAGAGAGATGTCTTTTTACGATTTCTTTTTTCAAGAGCAAAAAAGTAATTAGTGCTTCTTTCGCCCTTCTCGATCCATTTTGCTCTGGAGTGTATAAAAGTACCTTTAACAATCTCTGTGTACATATTTTCAATTTGCAAATGACATGTGCTCATTTCTACCTCATCCTCTTTACTGGGATTTTCCTTCTACATTAACACACTTAATCTATGAATGAGTTCTAATTCTTTCATGTTTTTTTCTCTTTTAATTTGCTTACTTCTATTAACAGCAAGGTCTCTAACTCTAAAAAACTCCCAGCTAGAGCCAGGGTCGCTTTCAGTATTACTAAACATAGAATTAGCCAGTTGAATTACACTATCATTAATATTGGCATCTTCCAAAAGACAACTGTTCAATTTCCAGTAACCCCTTGTTCTATTTAACTAACTGTATGTGCAAGATTCAAAGAAATTAACACGTGGTCAGTAAACGGGGCAAATTGATGATTAACAGTATGGACATCTTTCAAAATAACATGAGACATGAGAAAAATATAAATTCTAGCTTTAAGCGATCCAGATTTGTTGGACCAAGTAAAGCCTCTACAACCAGAGTTAAAGAAACGCCAAGCATCTGCCACTGAAAGATTTCCACACAACCAGAGCCGGATTATCCATAAGGGCACTTGGGCCAGTGCCCAGGGGCACCAACCATTCACAACCACTAGGGGGGCACCACATGACACAAGCTTTAAAAATATTTTTCGTAAATTGTTATATTATTAACTTGAAATTCTTGAAAGACCATACATAACTCGATTATGAACACTAATTTAACAATAACAATAATAATATAAATAATAATATAAATAAATAAAGATTACATGACCACTATCACTCCCCCCCTCCCTCCCCAATCTGTCAGAGTTGAGTTGGTCCACAACAAGTACGCGCAAATGTGTCATTTTTTTAACGACTACAGAAAATGAATCTAAATCCAAAATGGACCGACGTCAATTGAGTGGTTTTGCAAAAAGAAAGTTAAAGAAAGACAAGGACGCTAGTCGCTAGACGTTTAGCTACAATTCAAAATGTTCCAGGGATCGAAAGGTTTTTTTTTGTGAGAAGTTCACTAGCAGCGAAGCCGGAGCTAACTGTGGAGACGGTACTAGCATCTCAGATGGTACCGCCGTCAAATAATGCACTCGGGCGCCGCATGATTAACCTTTTGAGCGGTATGGTCTCATATATGGGATTTTTATGTCTGTGCCCCTGAGAGTACGGTGCCACATTTAGAATGTTCAGTGACGTCGCATCACTGCCAGATTCAAACTGTGCTTTCGCGCGTTGGCTGGCGCTGAGCCAGAGTCGGACGCGTTCAGCTCTGTCATTTATCACGACTAAGCAGTGTTTACTCTATTCTTCTCAGTTCACCGGCCACTTTCTTGCATTTATTTTGGGAGAAACTGATGAATTCACGTGCTGTAAATCCGACTGACAGGACAACATTGCGGCGCCCATCTTTTTCGATCAAGATTATTTATAGGTTTTTAAACGACCAAACACACTCACTTACACGTATTTGAGAATCGGAATATCAGATAGGCTAGTTGATGACATGGTAAGCAAGTTTGTGAATATTTTAAACTTACGCGTGAAAGGGTTAAAGAAAAGATCGAAAATAAATATTTGTGTGTGCTGTAAAGTGGTTAGAAAAAAAATTAATCGGAATCGGCTAAAATCGGTATAGGCAGGTCAAACTCAATGAAAAATTGGAAATCGGAATCGGCCTAGAAAATTGTAATCGGTGCATCTCTAAATAAAACAGCACCAAATATTTTCAAAATTATGCCACTTTCCTTTCCTGTTAAAAGACAAATGTCATAAATTTGAAAAAGAGAGAGAAAGTATTTTTACACAAGTAAAATACTTTTTTTATTATTATTATTTTTGGGCAAACATGAATTGACGCTGTCAATGAATTGATAATTGATGGGGGGTGGGGGGCCTTTTGAGGTATAGTGCCCAGGGGCACCACACTGTCTTAATACGGCCCTGCACACAACCATAAAATAATATTATAATGTGAATTAGAGGTAGTTCAATCTATCTTGTGCATCATCAGGGGTTTCATTAAAATCTCCAGCTATAATCAAATAAGCATTACTAAAACGACTGTATACTTGTAAGCTTAGCTCCCAGTTCTTTAAACAAATGTTGCTGAACCCCCTCTCCTACAGGTGGCGGCCGATGACGTCACCGCTCGCTCGCGCCGTCTCTCTTCCCTCATTGAGAGTTTCAGCGTCGAGTCTTCAGAGGAGAGGAGAGCCGTTCACGGTATTTCTCACATTTACACAACCATCACACACACTTTATACAGTTTGATTAAGCGACAGACTCATTTCTGTATTGTTTTCATCGATCACAGCGATACTTGTGCGTCTTTTCTGGCGTCTTCCTTCTGAAATAAACATTTAGTGCAGCAGCAGCGAGCATGAGGAGAATATGTTGAGTTCATTCAGACCTGAGCGATTTTGTGTTCGTTTGTGTGATTGTTTCGTCAAAAGTTTAAGATATGTGAAGGGAATTAATGTGAATCGATCTCAAGTGTCATACTGGAACAGAGACTGTTAAACGCTTTACATTGAGCCTATGATGAGCCACGCGAGACATTAAAGCAATACTAATAAATATTAATAGCGTTTTACTCTTTGAACAATAGTGCTTATGGTGCTCTTTATTTTGAAAGTTTTATGATCATTTTCAATTTCTGAGCATATAAAATGTAATTTTTTTAATGCTCTAACTACTTCTTTAGGGATTTATGTATATTTTAGTGTGTCGTCACTAGGTGATCTCATGATTGCTTTGATGGCATTCACCTGTGGAAGGAGTACACAAAGGGACTTTAACCCTCTGATGGTCTTCGTTTCTTTCTACACTCGTGGTCTTTGGGGTCTCCAGAGACCCCAGACAATAACATTTAATTTTGTAACAAGATAATAGTTTTTTTTTTTTTTTTTTACAAATGTAATTTTACTCTGTTTGTTAATGTTTTTACTCAACATTTGTGCAGTTTTTGGAGGATTTATGATATCTTTTAAATTTCTATAAATGAATAAATAAATATTTATTTAAATAGGCTTTTTACAAAAAAAACAGCATTTGATGTAAAATTCACTTTATAAAAGACCCAGATTTCTAACTTTCATTCATGGGGATAACATGGATCATTTTAAATGGTTTAATGTAACATTTATACCCATTTTTTGGAAAATGCAGTAAAAAAAAAAAAAAAAAAAAATCACTTTAACCACTAGATGGCTATAGAGCTCCACTATATGCTATTTGCTATTTGACTACCTGAAAGATGTCTTTTCACAAGTTGGATTCAGTTGGATTCATATCTAAATATTATAAAATCACAATTATAACAAAAATAAAATATTTTTTGTCAAAGTTTAGTATTTTTTGTACTGAAAAAAACCCAGTTTTTCAATAATGTTACATTATGATTAGAATCAAACCTGAACAAAATGTTACAAAGAGAAATTTTGGAGTCTTAAGATTTTATCATTTATTTCAATCATCTATTTTTAATATAATTCTACAATTTTAATCAACATTTCAGTTACTAACTGTAACAGAATAAAAATGAACAGAAATGAACATATTATATATACTGATGTGCATGTAGTGCATGTAATGTACATTACATTACATGAACTGAACAGCAATAACAAGTGAGCAAATAAAGCAGTAAAAAGAAAAAATTTAGTAAAAAAAATCAGTAAATGGGGGAAAAAAATCAAACAACGAGGAACAATAATTGGTGGTTTCATCTCATACAGCTTCTTTTATAGTGCACTGCAGGTGTTTATGCGTCAATGCATTGCAGGCAGTAGTGTAAGGCAGTATAGCCTTACAAGTGTGTGTGTGTGTTTGTGTGTGAGTGTGCACATTTTCAATGTGTCAGTGTCACCAATTTATTTGTGTGGTGGTACTGCATTTTGGATGATTTTATTTTACAAATGATAAGAGAACAGTTTTTATAGTCTCAAAAATGTATTCCTCTATATATATGTGTGTGTGTGTGTGTGTGTACGCGTGTTGTGAGCAATATAATTTAGCATTGTGGATGTTTTTTGCATTGGTGGAAGTGTGCCACTTTATTTGTGCCATTTCTGTCGATGTGTTCTGCGTTGTTTCTGATTTTGATGATGAATTTTGTCTATTTTGATTGGGGGGTCTCCAGAGACTGGAGTGTCACAAATTTTGTCACGCTAACATAAAAACAGATATCATTCCAATTTTTTTTTTTTTTTTTTGTAGATCTAGAAAGTGTTGAGAGCCGTAGAAGGTTTCATACCATTTGGACAAAGGGAACATTTTTTTTAATTTGAGCAAATGTCATTTGGGGTCAAAAAGACCCTGAAAACCATCAGAGGGTTAAAAAAGAGGCGTGGGGCAAGCGGGTTTGCTGGGCTCTGAGGTGGTGACCAGGGGCCTCATGTATCAATCTTGCGTACGCACAAAAACTTTGCGTACGCCAGCTTTCACGCTCACGGTCGTATGTACTAACAGTGAAATAAACGCGAGAATGTGCGTTCCTCCACGCCAATTTCATGTCTGGCGTACGTACATTTCTCATTGTTTTTGTCCGTTGGCGACTCTTACAGGCAATGAAGTGAAGCTGCAAACATTACACAACGAATTGTTCTACAAGTCTATCGCACCACCACCTGTGGGAAGCATTGCTATTAATTTGCAATTTATAAAATAATTGACATATATTGTCACACGAGCATTATGGGAATATTCTATCAATTTTGCAATTAAGTAAGAACATATAAAAGCATATGCAAACTGATACAACCCTTAGTCTATGGCAATGATAGCTTTGGTTTAATGTCCACCTTTATATCAGACCATTTCTTTTTAAGGTCATTTAGGGTAGACGGTGTACAGTTGAGACATGTGTACAGTTGAGACACCTTAAATAACTTGCGTTCGCAGCAAGCACAAGTTGTGATTTTTGCTGTGCACATGCGTATTAGTGTCCTCTTTGATCGTGGGAAATTTGAACAACGGACGCATCTCCGATCCGAAGATATCGGGGAAAGTTTTTTTTTTTCTAAGATATGACGTTCACTTCACCATGCACTCTCCACAATGAATAGCTTATTATCCCTATATGACTGTTAAACATAACTGGTATCACCACAAACGTTATTCTGTGCCCTAAAAACTGACATATTTCATGGTATTGTGTCATGCAAGGTAATTGCAAAATCTAGAGAAATGTGCGAGGTGTCCAGCGGGGGATAGTTGAGACACATATCTACTGTACCCCCAATAGAGTTCTATTAGGAAACACATTGTTTAGTTGTTCAGTGTTATGATAACAGGTTAAATGTCGTAATTAGTATGCAGCGGGCAGCATACTAGAGGCACGCAGCTCGCAAGTGGTTTTCTCTAGAATACCTTGTTCTCCTGATTTTTCAGTGCTGTATTTTAGTCAAGATCACTTCAATAGGACCAGCGGGCAGCATACTAGAGGCACGCAGCTCGCAAGTGGTTTTCTCTAGAATACCTTGTTCTCCTGATTTTTCAGTGCTGTATTTTAGTCAAGGTAAGGCCATCTTCGATTTTCTTGTTCTTTTGTAATTTTAATTTGACATAATCCTGTATTTCAGTTAGACGCATTGGCACTTTAGAGAAATAGCCGCGAACGAAACACATGTAACTGTTTATAGCAACCTAATTTGCACGTAACTTAAGCCGTTGCTCCTAGCACTTTAGATTTGACACATTTTTGCCGTTATTGACTTAATTGCCCGAACGAAACAGCTGTACTCACTCAAGCGGTGAGAGCATTATCTGTATATCTGTGTAATTTGCACGCTGCCGCGGAAGCGTCAGCGGAAGCATTCAGCTCTCGTGTTCAGCCTCCTCGTGTGAAGACCGACTCGGGTAAAGACCAGCGACTCTACCTGCGCGACTCCACCGAGCAAGGACACCAGAAAGGCACTTAAGTATCTCCTCTTCCCTTCTTTTTCCCTCTACTTATCTTATTGTTCACCTTCATCAACATGTGCTTTCAATACATTCCTGTTATCTCTCGGCAACGTCCTTTCATCACGCGCAATAGACAGCGCAATACTGCCAATCTGCGTCCCATCCTCACATCCTCACACACTCCTCTCTCTCTTTCCGTGGGTCTATGGAATTGTCAGTCAGCAGTCAATAAAGCTGACTTCATTCCAGCCTTTGCATCTCATTCTACTCTTAGTATCTTGGGGCTGACTGAGACCTGGATCCGTCCAGAAGACTCAGCAACCCCTGCTGCTCTCTCTAGCAATTTCTCCTTCTCCCACTCCCCGCGCCAGTCTGGGAGAGGTGGGGGTACAGGGCTTCTCGTTTCTAACAATTACAAATACTCCACGCTCTCTTCTCTATGCAACAACAACTCATTTGAATATCATGCTATTACACTTACAACTCCCATTAAAATCCATATTGTAGTCATTTATCGCCCCCCAGGTCAGCTGGGTAACTTTGTAGATGAGCTGGATGTGCTGCTGTCCACTTTCCCTGAGGACGGCACCCCACTTCTAGTCTTCGGTGACTTCAACATTCATCTCGAAAAGCCACATGCAACAGACTTCACCTCACTCCTAGCCTCTTTCGATCTCAAACGACTCATCACCACAGGTACTCACAAATCAGGCAACCAACTGGACCTGGTTTACACACGCAACTGCACCACAGAAAACATCCTGGTGACACCTCTCCACGTTTCAGATAATTTCCTCATTACTTTCAGTCTACAACTCTCTACCCCTGCACCACCACCCCCACCACCAGTCACTTTCAGACGAAACCTGCGCTCACTTTCCCCCTCCCATCTTTCCTCTGCCGTGTCATCCTCTCTTCCCCCACCCTCACAATTCTCATCTCTGGATGTGAATACCGCAACGGACACCTTATGCTCCACTCTAATCTCTTCTCTAGACATTATCTGCCCCCTCTCCTCCAGGCCAGCACGCGCTACTCCCTCTAACCCCTGGTTATCTGAGGTTCTTCGTGAACACCGGACCGAACTCAGGGCAGCGGAGAGGAAATGGCACAAATCAAAAGACGCATCTGACCTGAGTATGTATCAATTTCTCCTCTCCTCCTTTTCTGTCGATGTTCATGCTGCAAAATCTTCATACTTCCACAACAAGATCAACAGCTCCTCCAACACACGACTACTCTTCAAGACATTCAACTCTCTCCTCTGTCCACCTACACCACCACCCGCCTCCTCCTTAACTGCTGACGATTTTGCGCACTTCTTCACCAAGAAAACAACAGCTATCAGCAGTCAATTCTCAGCTCCACACACACAGGAACCCAGACCGACCCCTTCCACAGCCAATATCCCTCTGTCCTCCTTTTCTTCGCTAACCGAGGAAGAAGTATCTACACTTCTCCTCTCCAGTCACCCTACCACCTGCCCGCTTGACCCCATCCCCTCACACCTTCTACAAGCCATCTCTCCCACACTTCTACCATCACTCACACACATCATCAACTCATCCCTCCATACTGGCACCTTCCCTACAGCATTCAAGCAGGCTCGGGTTACTCCACTGCTCAAAAAACCAACGCTAAACACATCATTTGTAGACAATTACAGACCTATCTCTCTCCTACCATTCATTGCGAAGACACTTGAAAGAGCTGTCTTCAACCAACTAACATCCTTCTTGTCTCTAAACAACCAGCTGGATGTCAACCAATCTGGCTTCAAGAAAGGACATTCAACTGAGACTGCATTACTGTCAGTCACAGAAGCCCTACGGATCGCAAAAGCTGCTTCCAAATCTTCAGTCCTCATTCTCCTGGATCTGTCTGCTGCCTTCGACACGGTGAATCATCAGATCCTTATGTCCACCCTCTCATCACTGGGCATCACAGGAACTTCACTCCACTGGTTTGAGTCCTATCTCACAGGTAGGTCCTTCAAGGTCGCATGGAGAGGTGAGGTATCCAGAGCACATCAGCTGACCACAGGGGTTCCCCAGGGTTCAGTTCTTGGTCCCCTCCTCTTCTCCATCTACACCACATCACTGGGACACATCATACAGGCACACGGTTTTTCCTACCACTGCTATGCTGATGACACGCAGCTCTTCCTCTCCTTTCAACCAGATGATCCCACAGTAGCTGCACGGGTCTCAAGCTGTCTGGCGGACATCTCCACATGGATGAAGGAACATCACCTGCAGCTCAACCTGGCAAAGACTGAGCTTCTCGTCCTCCCTGCCAATCCGTCTCTACAGCACGACTTCACCATCCAGCTAGAGTCATCATTAATCACCCCATCAAGATCGGTCAGAAATCTTGGAGTAACGTTTGATGACCAGCTGACCTTCACAGATCACATTTCAAAGACAGCTCGATCATGCAGGTTTGCACTGCACAACATCAGGAAAATCAGGCCTTTCCTAACTGAGCATGCAACACAACTCATCGTCCAGGCCCTGGTCATCTCTAGGCTTGACTACTGCAATGCTCTTCTGGCTGGACTTCCAGCATGTGCAACCAAAACCCTACAGATGATCCAGAATGCTGCAGCTCGTCTTATCTTCAACGAGCCCAAGAGGGCCCACGTCACTCCTCTGTTCATCTCTCTGCACTGGCTACCTCTCGCTGCTCGCATCAAGTTCAAGGCACTGACGCTTGCTTACAGAACTATCACAGGCTCAGCTCCCTCCTACTTTCACTCACTCCTACGAGTCTACATCCCTACCAGACACCTACGATCGGTCAACGAGCGACGTCTCGTGGTTCCATCACAGAAAGCCACAAAATCACTTTCCAGAACATTCTCATTCACAGTTCCATGCTGGTGGAACGCTCTCCCCACCCTCATCCGGAATGCAGAATCCCTGACAACATTCAAAAGACAGCTGAAAACAAATCTCTTCCGTGAGCACTTAACCTTATAAAAAAAAAAAAAAAAAAAAAAAAAAAAAAAAAAATTAAAAAAATAATTTTCCTTTCCCTTTGTAACATCACTTATCAGGCTTATGCTACTCTGAATAATACCTGAACTTCGTACTTTGAGCACTTCTTGCGTTGTTGTTGCTTTTGCCTCTTTATGATGACTCGCTGAATTTTGTCCTAATTTGTAAGTCGCTTTGGAGAAAGGCGTCTGCTAAATGACTAAATGTAAATGTAAATGTAAATTAGCCAGCATAGGATGCAAATTAAAATAAAATTAGATATTTTTGATATTTAAACTGTGTATTATTAATAAATATTGTTAAATATCTTGTTCGTGCTTTATACATTTTAACCTGTGCTAATTTAAATAAAAGGAATGAATATAAATGGATGAATAAAAAAAATGTTGCCCAATTGTTATTTTCTTTATTTGTCTTTTATTTTTTATATTTACAATGAATGGTTAGTTACCTTTACATCATTAAAAATGGGTGTCTCACTCTCAACTGTACCATGCACTGTCTCAACTGTACCACATATTGGTACAGTTGAGACAAAGTTGAGACAAAAAGCACCTTATTTTTATGATCTAATTGTGGAAAATATAAACTACTTGTGGGTATTATTGATTGATAATATCTTAGTCTACAAGCTAATGAAATGTCATGTGGCGTGTCATGTGGAAATTCACTTCTTTTCAGTGTCTATTTTTGTGTGGAAAATCAAAACGCAAAAAGTGTCTCAACTGTACTCAGTCTACTCTACAGTGCAACTTTCAGATCCCACCGGCATCAGCCAAACTCTCCCACTCATATTTTTTCCTTTTGTTATTAATTCCGGAGGACAAAGTTCCAAATAAAAAAAACTATTTTTTTCGTTTCTACCTCCGATAGTAGCACCTCCAATTCACTTTCTGTAAAGTTTCGTTTCTTGCCGCCATTTTCTTACTGTTTTCTTTTGCCAAAGTGGACTCATTACCATATTTAAATTAATTTAATTAAGGGAGGAGACTGGGTGGGGCGTTGTGCTCGTGCATGTGCGCTCAATTTTACGTTAACTGGGATGTACAAAGAGAATATGCGTGGGATCCTTCGTACGCAGAGATTCATACATCTGGTTTTTTTTGTGCGTACGCACATTTACAGCTTTGTCCGTACGCAATGTTTTAGTATGAATTCAACGCAAGTCTTTGTACATGAGGCCCCTGGGGAGAACGTTTTGGCTGTCTCTCGGGGACAATAGGTCCTCTGGAGATGAAGATAGTTAGTTAGCTGCCTTTGGGTGAGAAAGTGGAGTTAGAAGGGGGGGGGGAATTATTATAGAGTTACCAATTACCTCGGAAGACTGCTCGGCTGACGCCCACATGCCACTGAGACTCTGCGAATGAGAATTCTCTGACGCGAACGACGCACTGACTTGATGAATGAACTTATGCTTTAAACGCCACTCCTGGATGGTGGATTAGCGTCCTTGGCTGAGGATACGGGAAGCTGCCTGCACTATTCACCCCATATGGATGGGTCTTCTTTGCCCTGGGAGAGGGAAGTGTTTTTAATCGATTATATGTATGTATGTATGTATGTATGGACTGGTGATTGTGTAACGGACAGCGAGTTAAGGAGGGAGGTCGGGGAATTGAGAACGGAGAAAACACGCCTTACTTGTGTCCACTGTGTGCTGTGCAGGCTGGGGTGTTACGTTGAGTATAAAACACTGTGTGACGTATTAAGCGTGAAACTCACTGTGTGTAGATGAAGTGATGTGCCCTGCGGGTCTTCCCGTGTTTCTCTTCCCCTTCTCCGTATCTATATCTGTGCCTGTGAATATGAGTTTTATCTTTTCTATCTGAAATAAAGTGTAAACTCCTTTTGATCAAACCGGCTGGCTGTTGAGAGTTTTTGACCACCGTTGGGCTGTTCTCTGAGGTTTATTACAACATCATAAGATCAAACGTAATGTGGGCATATTATGCTGCTGTAATTATTTCTCTGTAGTGGTTGATGAAGATGAGTGTCATTAGTGATTGTTTTTGTGTTATTGATGTTTTATCCATGTCATAGTGTGAGAAATTACAGTATTGTCTTTCAGTAGAGCAGTTTTACAGGCTTTTGTCATGTATCCTGACTCAAATAATGTGTTTCTAACAGCAAACACTCAGAATAAAGTGAGATGATCTGCTGATGATCCTGAATGGCTTGTTGAATGAGTGTTGATAGTCTGAGGCTCATCAATATTAACACATCTGCTGAAAACACTCTTTATTTCATGACAATAGTTCCTGTTTTCACCTCATTTATTATGCTGATGTCTTCAGATCTCCTGTAAATTGACACTTAAAGCTCATTTCATTGGTGTCAGCAGACTGAGGGGATTTGTTGGCTACTATATGTACCTTTATTTCTGTGTTTATGATTTTAACTGTTTTTCTTAAAATTTATTTATATTAGGAATAATTTGAATTATTTATATTCTTTTTTTAATTTCTAGATACCTGTATTTTAATGAAGCAGAATAATGTTAGAATTGGCAATAACAATAATTTAAAATAATTAATGAATTGGCATCAGTTACTGTACAATGAATAGATAGACAGACATAAATACTTAGTGTCATTTATTATAAAAAAAAACTCGGTAATTGATTTTTTTGGCAGATCAGCTCCTCCCACTGGAATAATACATCAGTGAAGCTCCTCCCACTGCAATTCTCCAATAAATGCTGTAAATTCCCATCAGCTACAAGTGAAGATGAGCATCAGAGCATCAGGAAGAGCTGAAATCTGCAAAGACTGAGTTTATTAAAGAGGACAGAGAGAACATGAGTGATCCAGAACCCTGCAGAATGAAACACACTGAAGATCCTGAAGAACAAAGAGGTTGGTGTTTATTCTTCATTCATTCATGAGGCTGAAGAACATTCATGTTAGAAACATTCAAGCACTTCATCACATTTAGATAAACAGTTCAACTATGAAACGGTACAGAATGTTCTGGGTTTTCTTCAACAAATGGTCAGTGATGGGAGGTTTGAGACATTGTTATATTGATTGTCAACATCAGATCAAGCTAAATACTATTTTAACTGTTTTATTTTACATTTATTTTTTATCTGGTTCCCAATTTTCAACAACGTTACCAGAATTTTAGTCATTTTCAACCTAGTTTGCACAGTTTTTTTTTAGGAATAGTCAGTAAACACCAAGTTACTAATAAAGTTGCATTTGTCAAATATCATACAAGTTATTCATAGTTATAGAGATTCTTCTTACAGTAACTTTGGTAACAGGGTTGATGAATACAGCCAATGCTACAGTTTGTGTAAAAACTGAGACAATGGATTGAGATTATTTTCTTGTCTTCCCATCATGCAGTAGAAAGAGCCCAGATGATGTCACTTCCGGTGTGTCACAGTTTCACGAAATGCTCTGTTTTTAAAAGGTGGAAAATCATGTCAGGAGTAACAGGGTTGAGTGAAACATGTAGGACACAGATAAAGCTAATACAAATAGTTAATTTGAAGCCAGTTAAAGTTATGGCCACTCTACACTTTGAGCTTGTGAAGTTTCTACAGACACTGCAACGGCCGTGAAATGATGGAAATAAATTTAACAAATAACAAATAATAATAATTCAAAAATTTTAAATAAACAACCCATTCCACTTGAATGCTAAACGCTTGTGTTATTTCTCACAGGGTAATTCACTTGAGCTTGTGTTTCTGGTGTCCCACTTTCACATGTGCATGAATGGAAGTCAGTGGAAGGAAAAGTCTAGTGTGAACGGCCATTAATAATTAAAACGGTTTTAGTCAAATAAATATCAATCTCAAAGTTGGTGTCAAAAATGGCAGTATTGTGTATTTTAATGTTAATATCATGTTAGATAATTGTGTCATTGATCAAATATATTTAATATACTCATGCTCACTTTCATGTCTTTTCACTTTATATTTCTCTCTTTAAATTATTTTGATGTACTGAAAATGAAATGAATAATTTCTCTTACATGTCAGACCTGATGGAAGAGAGCAAGGAGAGTGAAGAACTGAGTGAAGTGAAGGAGGAGAGTGAAGAACTGAGTGAAGTGAAGGAGGAGAGTGAAGAACTGAGTGAAGTGAAGGAGGAGAGTGAAGAACTGAGTGAAGTGAAGGAGGAGAGTGAAGAACTGAGTGAAGTGAAGGAGGAGAGTGAAGAACTGAGTGAAGTGGAGGAGGAACATCATGTCCAACCTGGGGGAAAACCTTTGAGTCGCTCAGAGACTAAACAGACATTTTTAGAGAAAAGAAAAGACAATAAATCTTTCACCTGCACTCAGTGTGGAAAGAGTCTCACAACCAAACAAAGTCTTGAGCGTCACATGATGATCCACACCGGAGAGAAGCCGTTCTCATGTGATCAATGCGGGAAGAGTTTCACAATCAAATATGATCTTGATGTGCATAGGAGAGTTCACACCGGAGAGAAGACGTTCACATGTGATCAATGTGGCAAAACATTTCTTAGGGCATCAGGCCTGAAGAGACACCTGACAGTTCATATGAAGGAGAAGCCGCATTCATGTTCTGTGTGTGGAAAGGGTTTTTCATGGCTGCCAACTTTACATAAACATGAGAAAATTCACACTGGTGTGAGAGAGTACATGTGCTTTGAGTGTGAGAAGACTTTTACTACAGGGATAGATTTAAATCGGCACCAGAGGATCCACACTGGAGAAAAACCTTACAAGTGTTCACACTGTGACAAGAGATTCAGTCGGTCAGAACATCTGAAAACACATGAGATGATCCACACTGGAGAAAAACCTTACAAGTGTTCACACTGTGACAAGAGATTCAGTCGGTCAGAACATCTGAAAACACATGAGAGGATCCACACTGGAGAGAAGCCGCACACGTGTGATCAGTGTGGGAAGAGTTTCTCTATTAAAAGTGACCTGAAGCAACACATGAAGATCCATGCAGTGGAGAAACCACATATGCAGTATTTAGTTTGATCAAACTCTTCAGCTGTGTTCCTGTAACTCTTTATCTCGTCTCTCTCTGCTGTGATCAGGAAATACCACAGTATGATGATAATCAACAGAAGAAGACAAACCAGCCCGAGACTCACGGTTATTAAAACCATCACCACACACCAGCTATAAGTGGAGATCAGTGTTGCCAGACATACGATAATTATCGTATTTGTACGATAATTCAGACCTCTGTTCGATTTTAAGATCAATAATGAAAAAAATCCCATAATGTACGATAATTTCAGAATTGTGTGACACTTCAAATGATGGTGGTTGTAATCATAGGGCTTCTATACTCATTGATCTAGCTGTGGATTCTACGTCTACCGTCAGAAGAACCTGAACGTGGAGATACGCATGTCTTTCATCTCATCTCACGTTATTTCTTCTCGGTCAATCATCGTGGAGAATGACTCTCTCATGAGCGCAAGTTAATGTTCTTTTTCTAATCTCTGTATGTTTTGCAAGGAGAAGAAAAAGTAAATAAAAAAGTAAAGAGTTCCTTCCGCTTAGGTCAGTTTTTTTCCAAGCTGTGGTTGATATTTTAGCAAAAAAGTAATTTTCATGTCGTGTCAAAAAGTTGTTGGTCAATAAATAGCTGTATTCTGTACGTTTGACTTGTGTACAATAATTTTCTTCCACATACGATCATTTTTGAGCTTCTAGTACAATACTTAGACATTTCCAACCTGGAAACACTGGTGGAGAATGATTTGACTGTAGACTGAAGAGCGAGACTTTTAAAGCAAAATTTACGCGCGTCAGAGGCAAAAGTTTCGAAACCCGCTGGCAGCCATCTTTTTACAAGATGTCTGATTGATGTTAATCGATCATTTATCGACAGAGTCACCGCTCTGTATTTGCTCTGGAGAGCAGAACAGCGGCGTAGGGATCATCGTCGCCGTATTTGGGTCCACCGAGACCCTACAGAGTTTGTCGAGTTTCACCATTTGCTCCAGGAGCTGCGCCTGGATGACGGCAGCTATCAGCGGTGCTTCCGCCCGTACTGCGCCCAGTTTGAGGACCAGTTGTCCCGCTTCGGAGCGAGGATCACCCGCGCCCTCACCCACATAATCTGTCATTTATTTTTGTATTGATGATAAATGGAGCCAGTCTCCAAAAGTAACACCTGTCCTGTGTTTTTTTTTTTTTTTTCTCACACAACACTGTCCAGACACAAACTATTCTTATACACTAAAGTGTATTGGTTGTCTTTACATTAGAATAATAATGTTTCATATAATCTGGATTTAGATAAGGAATAAATAGCATTCAATACAAAATGAATATGTCTTGTATGTTGAAATTAAGTTTTTATGTGATAATAGATTTACTTTGTTTTTACTTCACCACGTGACAGCAGCAAGCAGGCTCCTGATTGGTTAAGGTGGCGCAAATTGACGCAGAAGTTCAGATTTTTCAACTCGGGCGGCAGACGCGAATTTGCGTCAAACGTGTGAATGCACAAATATCACTACATAAAATCATTTGCGCTTAACGCGCCAGACGCTCAATTCGCCCCGCAGGAATTTTTTACGCGCGTAACGTGTCTTTGCATTGACTTAACATTGAAATCACTCTAGAAATCTGATTGGCCCCTGATTGGCCCCCGTACCTAGGGGTGGGGGAAAAAATCGATTATTAGATGCATCACGATGCGGACATGGACGATTCTGAATCGATTCACAAAAGTCAAAAATCGATTTTCTAAAAATATATATATATTTTTCCTAATAATAACGTAATATTGATGGAACACAAAAGGCGGAACTCTAAAGCGGACGTGCAGTGCGCGGACGGACAGTCTGTGGCGTGCACATAACAGAGATGCGCACATTACAGAGACGCGCTAACAGAGACGCATGATGGCTGAGCGCCAAATTCGAACGGCACCCTCTTCGTTAAAAGCTAACGTATGGAAAATTGGCAATTTCATTGTTACCTATTTAGTATTTTTTGTATAAGAGCTGCTTTCTGTATTGTTTAGTTATCACATCAATATGCTGTAAACCGATCTGTTATACGTACGTTATACTGCCCTGCAATATGTGCAATGCCAGTCACAAAAAGTTACATTTTGACTGTGCTCTCTGCAGATGTTCATTCACTTTTTTTGTAAGCTGTTTTTGATTGTGGTATACAGCAAACATTTCAAGTCATCATAACTCTTTATTATTTAGTTGTGTATGTAACTAATTATTCAGAATATGCCTAAGTCCACAAGCATTATGTTTGTATGAGAGCTGCTGGTACATCATTCTATATTTTTGAACGAAAACTGTTTGTGGATTTGCTAAAGCAAAATGTTTTTGTTTGTTTTTTTGTCTGAAGGATTATATTGCTCATTGGAAATAACAAGAGGATGTTGGTTAGAAGTCTATTATTAAATGCTAGAGATTCAGAATATGCTGAAGTTTGTATTCATTTACTACAAGTACACTGCTACAGGCACACACTTATTTTCCTGTTGGTTCTTTGCAATGTTGGAACAAATGCTGGCAAATGTAACCTTACAGTTGACTTGCCAAATCAGTTCCATTTGTTTTATTAATAAAATTAATATAGAAAGTATAGGAAGTAAGTACTTTATGGGTCATCATAAATACTTTGCTTTAAAAGTACCAAGTAGTAAAAAAAAAAATAAAAAAAAAAATCCTTAATAATCGATAATCATTACTCTCTGAATCGTAATCGAATCGTGAGGTGCCTAGAGATTCCCACTCATCAATCGTCGACGAGAAGAGCAACCGGAGAATTCTTCACAACGATCACAGATGCAATTCCACCCCCGAACAATTAACAATAATTTACTGTTTAGAAGCGACGACATTATTATGAAACTTAAATGGTGGAATTCAGAAAGAAGTGCATTGTGTCCTTTATGCACAGTATAAATAAATAAAAAAAATCATTAAGAACTTTACTGGCTCATAATTTTTTAGTAAAGCGTTTGAAAAAGGAATGACTGCCGAAATGTATTTGCACCGTACTGAATAAATTATTTTGTGTGCTGAATGTACCCTGAATGTACTCAGGGGGAGCTAGAGCCGTCAGAGCCTGCTGAACCTCTACTCTTCGTGCCAAATGTATATAATTTGAAGCATTTCACAGCATCGACCTCTAATGCTTTTTTTTTTTTTTTACGCGTAGCTTTTCAGCTCCATCTGTTCTTTTCTTCCCCTTTTCATCCATGGACAATTATCTTAAGGCTTGTTAAGAATCCCTGCGTCCCAGTTTGCCTACTTATACCATGCCCTAAAAGTATGTGCTCTTTTTGTGAAGAAAAAGTACATACTTTTGAGTGTGTGAGAGAAGAGTATAGGCAAGCTTTGGGACATAATGTTTAACGGACATCATAAACTGGCCTGTCAATCATCTTTTAACAGTTAATATCCTCCACATTTAATTTAATTTAATTTAATTTGCTACTAGCCGGAGAGAAAATAAGTAGTATGTTGATCTGCAAATGTTGGGTCTTGCATGTAAAGACTGTAACGGAGAGCAGATCACCAGTTGCATGGTGATTAAATCAAATTAATTAATTCAGTCTAAATCTACAAAACCCCTGTCTCGCTCTGACCCAAGCTATTCTCACATTCCAAAGAACTCTCATTTACGACACCTCTGCTGTTTTGAGATTGCTCTACGCAAGACGTGCAGCCCAAACGGCGCCGAAAAATGGTGTAAATCATTGACTATCTCTCACTCTACATGATCTCTTACGTCTAAACCAACAGAGACCGTCTGTTTATGGCCGGAGAGCCTGACGCTGACCAATGAGAGCGATCCCGAAAGCGCCCCCCCCCCCCAGGGAGTCTCTCGGACACTGATTTACACATAGACACTAATTAACTCTTCACGACAATAAAACAGTGTTTTAGAGACCAGATACCCAAAACATGTGGTCTGTGCCTAATACATCAATCCAAGGACTCAAACGCACGTACACACATTTACACCCTCACCCTCCCCGGCTCGGAAAGCCAAAAGTTCAACGCATGGTGTGAACTCTGTTTGACACCACACACACACACACACACACACACACACAGAAACACACGCAGGCCCACCACGTGGGACTCAAATCCTTGTATGAAATATTTTAAATGTATTTTCTTGATGTGTGCCTGACCCCCTTTGTCCCAAATATTATGCCTATGTAGTTTGTTGGCTTGTAAATCACCCTGTGGTGCCCACAATTACAAGAAATGATGTACCTCCTTGATTTTAGATATTAGAACTGTCATTCGCGGTATTGCCGTGTTCCACAAACCACAACGATGCTGAATCTTTAACACAAAATATCAGAGAATGCATTGTTTTATTAAATACCAGTGTTAGTAAGTTATGGACGAATTCATCGTTTCAAAACCCCGCGGAAAGAAGGCGTATAGACCTCAAAACGTCAGGAGGTGGGCCCATACGTTGTTAAAGACGATTGGCCCACGTACGTGAGGGAGGCGTGAGTTTAGCCCTTTAAAATTGCGCGCCCCCTTTCCTCTCATCGCAATCCGCCAGAGAGAGACAGACGACACGCCTCCTTCCCTCCAGGAAGCTTCGCTCGCTTTTATTTTCTTTTATTTCCAAGTCTTTTCTTAGAACCACTGTTACTGAAGTTGATAGTCTGCTAAAACCAACCCACGAAGGCTAAAATAATCTTTGCTGAGCCTTTCGCTCGCTTCAAGTCGCCATAGCAACCAGAACGCTGTGGCCACGTGATCCAGGTGCCTTTTATCCAACACAGACGCGGACACACACAGAAGGCCGATCTCCCAAACAGAGTAACGTAGATCTTTTAAATTTGCAATCTGAAGGAAATGCTGTTTAAAGTTGTCTAGATATTACTAAGAAACGTTGGGGTTTTGTGGTGAATGACTAAAACTGTTTCTATCTCTCCCTCTAAATTCTCTCTTTCACACACACAAACATACACGTTCACACACACACATACTCTCACCCACGTGTGCCGAGATAAACACACTGCCACGTGCTCACGGAGCTGTCGGCAAACCCATCTCTCCTTACAAAACGCTACCCTCTCAACATCTCACACGAACACCTAAAATCATTCTTATCTCCATTCTTCACTATTAGTTTCCTCTCTCTCTCTCTCTCTCTCTCTCAAACCTTTTTATTTTGTTGTCTTTCTGTATTACGATCGTTATATTGCTTGTTTTGTTTATGCATTTTTACTCCTGCGTGATTTTAAATGATTGTGTAATCGCTAGCTTGTTTAAATAAACTTTGTTAAATCATTTGAATTAAGTTTGCCTGTTTTGTTTCAAATTCTGAGTCCCTGAGTAGTGCAGATCTTACCTTATAAGCTCTACGATTTCTTTTATTCTTAAAAGAAACCTAAAATTGTCTAAAACACGAAGATAATTATCTTCTTTGTGGCCACAAGAAAGTGTTATCTATCAGTGTTAAAGACGCCCGATTTCTGTTCATGAATCATACATTCTGTCTGCTGGACGGCCAATCTGTGTGATAAATGAACAGTCTTCAACTTTTACCTCAAATTCCCCCAAATTGAGTAAATTCTACCCGTCTCTATCAGTGATTATTACAAGTAACTGTGTAATCGCTGATACAAGCCGAGGTTGTGACCTATTCCCTAATTTGAATAAATTAATTTATGGAAGCAACAGATGCATATTCACATTGATGAATATTACCGCTAATTTGAGCTAATTAATTCCCCAACACAAAGTCATTGTTGTTACATAAATATTGGTTTTTTGAATGCGGGCACTCTCATACTCAGTTTTGATACAAATTGTGCAATTTGATATTCATGTGTGATTTTTGAAAGTTTAACGTTTTTGTGCGCGTTTGAATCTTGTAACGTTACTGAATAAGTATTGAATTACTGAATAAGTCGACTCGAAAAACTGATCAAAGGGCAAAAAGCCATAAACCCACCAGTTAAGTCTGGTCGTGGAGAAAAACTGCAGTTAAGTTTACAGTATTGTTGCGAGTCCAAAATTAGAGGAAAATAAACATCTCTTTTGCTTGACCGTACATGTAATTCTGTTTTAATACCTGTGTTGGAACAAAGGAGTCCATCAGGCATTGTTACCGGTACTTCTGTAAATCCCGAGAGCAAAGTAAGCTACTCCGGTCAGAAAGAATATTCTATTGCATGTTGCTAGCTACGACACATTACGGGTTAAACCACTGGCTTCGCTAACCAGCAAAAAAAACCCGCGTTATAGTTTCTGCACAGAACAGAAACAAAAGATCCGCCGTGACCTTTTTAAAGAATTTATTTGCAGTGTGATTTTTTTTGTGTGTTTGTAAAAGGCCTGCACGCGTGAAATTGCGATTGCTGAAGTCAATCCTACAGGCGTGTATTGTTCTCATGTTTTAAATTTACCACCTCGTGTCTTTGTTCCGCGTAAGCGCAACACTGCCACCGCGTGGTCGACGACGGGGTAAACACCCGTCGGCCATTTCCTTCCGCCTTGATTTTTGGTGATAAAAAATAAATAAATAAATTCGCGGTCGTAAGTATCTAAGACGCTGTTTAAATACATATTTGTATTTACAGCTCGCTAAGTTCGTTTAAAACAACCCTTGTATTTTGAACTGAGACATTTTATTGTGAATTTAGATTCCCAGAAAGGAAACCGGAAATTATAGAGTGTCTCAACCCAAAAGCACTGATAGTTCACCCGGAAGAGGACAGTGCCCCACGTGGCCACACCCCTCCAGGTCAACTATCCCTCTTCTCCTCGGGGTCACTATACCCTGCTGTGTTTTCCACTTTTAAATCTACATTGATGATTCTGTTTGGGTTTACTCCCGTTTTTAAATAATCATTTAATAACGACTTCAATGTTATAGTGATTATTTTATTTTGTTGTTGAAATCCTTCCATTTCTAAAAGAAAAAATTTTTTTTTTTTTGTTATTTCCAATCATCATACCCCTGAGAAAGACAGAGCCCCCTAGTGGAAGCTCCCTGTCCAAGTCAGCTTTCTACAAATTTACTCTGTTGAATTTCATTCCATAGATGCTGATTTCGAATGATTAGTTTGTAATCATTACAAAATAACTTAAGTGTTGTTTGATTGTTATAAATAACCATTCGAATTCTCTGTTAAGGTACCCCAGGATTATTTGGATTTGATTTTAAGCCAATTTTGAATTAAAAGTTTAAGTGTGTCCAACAGTTAAGGCGAACCGACGAGAGGAAGAGCGCCCCCTAGAGGCTCTATTAAACCACTACAGTGGTCTACCGCACCGCTTCTCCTGTTTCCACCTACATCGAGAAACCGCTAACCATCTTCTGTTTCACCTTTAACTGACAAGACCATACACCCTTTTAATTCGGTTTTTCCGTTTCAAGGTTGGTTTAATTTTACTTTGTTTTTTTTTCTCTCTGCGAAGTTTTACCTTGTTATTATTGTTTTACCACATAACCCATTTGGTGTAAGCAAGAAATCTTAATTCACTCTAGAGTCCCTTGTTTCACTCCATGTTGTGGCTTTTATAGGCAAGAATCTCAGCACTTGCAGTGGACCACAGGAGTCCCGGTTCGCCCTCTGTGGGTGAGTCTCCCGACTGACGTTTCCGACACTGACCGTGCGGTGACCCTTGAGTTTCTCTTACCTCTGCCACGGGCGACGGCACGCAGTGCGTGACCTCAGCAATCCGGTGCTTCGGAGTGTCAGCCATAAAAACCGACGCAAGAGTCAATTGTTGAGACCGCTGCGCAAACACTAGGCAGCCCCTGCCACCGTTCTGTGACGCACTCACCTTTGCATTGCGTTTGGTTGGTTGATATCTCCGGAACTACTAGGATTGTGTTAAAAGTCACCCTGTTTGAGGGGTCGTGTCCGTGAGCAGAGTAACGGAGAATCCAAGGTCACGGCGGCCAGGTGTTCGGGGCGCCAGGAAGGTTGACCGCGCTCAGGGAGGGCCGGCCGGGGCGACCTCCGTCCATTTCAGGTAAGACTAAATCATTTAAAAAAAAAAAAGAAAACTCTGCCTCCCACTATAAGCCACATAATCTTAAATATCTCCCCCAAGGCACATCCTTTGTGCTATTAGTGTCCAAATTACAGCTCAGATCAAATCACTGATATTTTTTGTTTTTGTTTTTGTGTTCAATTTCTGTTTCTTCCTCCCCTTTAAATCCTCGCCTACTCGTGCCTTGCATGTTCTGTGGTAACTTGTTTTTCAGTGCACCAACGAGACCCCAGAAAGCTAAGTAATAGAGGGACAACTGAACAGTCTCTATTCCGGGTCCTAGGCTGACCCGCCTAACTGTCTAAAGTCAGTTAGCCCAAAGTTCTATAGACGGCACACCGTCCTATAGTTTATTAGCTTCACGACACGATTGCATTGGCCCTTCTTGTGTGTGTGTGTGTTGTGTTTTCTCTCGCCTACAGTGAGTCAACATGTCGCGCTCACCCAGCCCTGCAGCTCACTGGAGTAGCCTAGAAGCTTGGCTGTCCGCCATGACTTCCGGATGTCTATCCAAAGACTTCGGTGACCCAAAACTCCTGACCCAACAGGAACTGGACAACAACGTGGACCAGATCATGTCCCAGGACCCCACGCAGGCCTACAGTTCAAAAGAATGGAGTCGCCTCATCGGGAGTCTCTCTCACTACCTGGTGTCCCAGGCACGTCTGCTGGAGGAGGACAAAGCCCAGCTGGAAAAGGACAAAGCCAAGCTGGAAAAGGACAAAGCCCAGCTGGAAAAGGACAAAGCCAAGCTGGAAAAGGACACCGCTGGACTAAAGACTCAGCTAAAGGAGGCCTGCAAACAAAAGGAGCTGGCACAACAACAACTGGACGAGCTACTTCTGGGAACTGAGGAGGAAACACACCCGGAACTACAACAGGAAGTGGAAAGACTGCAACAGGAAGTGGAAAGACTACAACAGGAAGTGGAAAGATTACAGCAGGCCCTGGAGGACCTGCGTCTGGACACGGACAGGACAGTGGAGGCGGAGAAACAGACCACGGCTGCCCTAAATTCCAAGCTGCTACGTGGAGAGGATCTGCTAGCAAGAGCACGCACAGAATTAACGGACAGAGACGCTAGAGTCAAAGTTTGTGAAACATTTTTGCAGAAAGCCCGAGCTGAAATTGACGAGCTCATCCAACAAAGACATGAGCTTAAGGGCGAGCTGGACATGGTCCACTGTGAACTCAAACATGTGTACGACCTACAAGATAAGCGGGAGGGGGAGACACACACCACCCCGTCTCTCCTCACCCGCGAACCTGCACTTCACAGACAAACTATTAAAGCTAAAGAAGAAGAGGAAAGCCCACGCCCTGACACTACCTCACCTGCTGGCCCCGTCCCGGAAAGACGAGCCACCAGTCACCGCACAGCCTCTAAAGAACTGGACAAGCTGGCAAGAAACATCCCTACATTCAACCCAAATCCAGCAGGTGGCAACGACGTGCACTCTTATTTAACCGATATTGAATTTCACTTGCAAACTGTGGACAATGTCACGACTTGGGACAAGTTATATCTCCTTCGGACCACTTCTGGGCGCATCGTGAGAAGTTTCCTGGATCGCCAGCCAGAATCCGTTAAAACGAACTATCCACAATTACGACAAGCCCTGATCCGTGAATTCTCTGATCCAGACTCGGACCAAGGCATCATTGCGGCAATGGACCTCAAACAAGCTCGTCTGGAAACGCCGCCGGCCTACTACGAACGTCTGCGGCTCGCCTACTTCGGACCGAGGAATGAGGCACACATGGAAGAGGACGTGAGTTTCAAAACGCTTTTTCTGCGGAATCTCCACCCAAGTCAAAGTGCGCACCTGGGCGTTCTAGTCTGTCCACGGACCCTGTCAATTCAACAGTTACGTGACCTGGCCCACAAAGCGTACGTAAAACAAAAGACTGTGTCTGAAAAACCTGTAAAATACCCCACAGTGTGTGCCGTCGCTGCGCCCGGTCCAGAACTTGCCCTGGAGGGTGCACAGCCTGCCAACTACGAACCCGGCAACAAACAGTCCCGACCGTTCCAAGCCGGCAGAGGACAGCGAAACCGGGGAGGTGTCCGCCCAAGGCCGCAAAATGATCGTTTCGGTGGATCCTGGGACCGGCATCGCTTCCCCCACAACCAAAAAGGCGGAGTCAGCTGGGAAGCCGACCGCAACCCCAGAAGGGGCCGACCCCGATCTCCCCGAACCACAAGCCCAGATCAACGGCCAAGGGACCCATCTCGACATGACAACGGTAAAGTCAAAATGGAGCCCACACCCGACAGAAACAGTGCAGCCACGCCCGAAGAAGCAGAACTCATAAGAGCACTGAGAAATCTTGTCCAAAAGAAACCTCACAAGGAAGACAAAGATAAACCAGACACCGCATGACTAGCCCACAGGCCTGAAACCAATGCTCCTCACGCTGACAGCCCACCTGAAACTAGTGTTAAACCTCAGACTGCTGAACTCGCTGTCACATCACAAAATGACAGCTCCACTCACTCCCTCAAACTGACAGCCCCGCAAAACACTGCTGTCAAACCAAAGACTATCGAACTCGCTGTCACATCACAAAATGACAGCTCCACTCACTCCCTCAAGCTGACAGCCCCGCAAAACACTGTTGTTAAACCTCAGACTATCGAACTCGCTGCTGCATCACCAAATGACAGCTCAACTCACTCCCTCCAGCTGACAGCAACACTTCCTGCACAAGACTGCAGCAGCTCTCACAACAAAATGCCAGACAGCGCTGTCCTAGTAATCTGCACCAACAACGAGACACTAGAGACCTACCCCCACTGCTTGTCAATCAACACACAAGAGCCCATGCCACAACTCCTGGGCAACCTCATTGAGAGAGGAGTGGCACGAAAACTGTACTTAACCATCACCTTAGAAAAGGAAATGCAGCTCGAAGCCCTGGTGGACACAGGTTCTGACCTAACGCTAATTTCTGCTCAACTATTTCAAAAACTCAAGTGTGAAGCGCAAAGACAAAACCGAACTCTTAAATTCCACACTTGTGAGCTGAACGTGCAGTCATACAGCCAGAACGACATCCAGCTAAAGAACTTAGCTCCCATTCACCTGGCAATCGGTCCTATGAGCGTAGTCCACCCTGTGTATATTTCCCCTGTGAACACTTATCAATTTCTCATAGGCAAGGACCTGCTGGACCGTTTTGAACCCTTGTTGGACTTCAAGCATCTACAAATTTGGGCTCAGGTGCGCGAACCCCTCCCCCTCCAGCCGCACAAATCCATTGAGCCAAAATGCCAAGCCACAAGGATCGTGGAAATTTCCTCAGCCAGACATGAGGATGAAATCCCCACAGCTGTTCAGGGTTCAAGTTCGCTACTCTGCACGTTCAGAACAACGCCAGACTCCGATAATTACTGCCCCCAGGTAAAAACTCCCCTGCAGCTGCAGGACGTAACCGCAACAGACATTATCCTGGCACTATGGGCAGACAACTCAGCTATAAGCTTGTCACTATTCAATGCAATTCTTGAAAAGACTCCAGACCTGCCCTACACCTGTAAACGCACCCGTTTCCCTTTGAACCCAGAACCAACCTCATTGACATCTGCCAAAGGGATCTGTGCCTTGAACTTGACATGGAATCACCGGCACTTGACCCATTACTTCCTGATCCTGGAAGACCCAGCTCACGACGTCTACATTGGAGCAGACATCTTGATTCGCCTCAAGGCTCATGTGGACATGTTTAATGAGGTTGTATGGGCTCCATTGATTTCACTGCCACCTGTTCCCATCAGTCATGACAATCTACTGTCAGGTCAGACCATCCCTGAAGTCTGCACCCTCATCAACGAACAAGGAACAGTCATACCTGCTTACACGAAAGGCGTCGCCGTGCGCCTCAACCTGCGACAGGGCCAAACCCTAAACCACACACTGGCTTTCTTCCAACCTTCACCTGAATGTGTAGAACTCGGACTCACCCTAGAAGCCACACCCCTCACTGAAGTGTCATCTCGGGTAGTCTACATTCTGTTCAACAACTGCACCGCAGCCGACATCAACATCCCCAAAGCCTACCGACTGGGATGGCTAGTCAGTAATGACTTTCATGACTTTGAACTGATACTACCCGTAATAGGGCCTATTCCACCTGCACTGATACCTGAGGGACATACTGACAATACATTGTTCACAGCACCCTTCCAATTCATTGCCATCACATCTGTCATGTCGGTAGCCAAACACCGTGTGTGCAGAACGGAGCTGACAGAGGATCAACACCTCACAGTGTACACAGTCTCCCACCAGCCCGTCAGTGAAGCTGACGCACCTGCCGTGCCGGTTGAAACCAACCCGACTGATGACAAACCAACAGAGGAACCATACCAAGGTTTCGAATTGCAAGTGCAACAAATTCTACAGGATGCCGATGCCCTTCAGGATGATGCAGACCGCCAAAGACTAAAACAAGTCCTATACAAGTTCAAAGAATCATTTGCGAAAGACTCTTTAGACTGTGGTCTGACGGACCTCCACACAGTGCGTATCCCCACGCACCCTGAGGCTCCGCCCACCTTTGTCAAGCAATACAAGATTCCCATCGCCTCACACGAACCGGTGCGGGAAATCATCGAATCAATGCTTGAGAAAAATGTCATTCGAGCCTGCAACAGCACATACTCTGCGCCACTATGGCCTGTTCTCAAGCCTAATGGAAAGTGGAGACCAACCATCGACTATCGCAAATTAAATCAACAGGTGCCATTGTCACGATGGCCCATGACTCAGCTGGAACAGGAAATCCCACAAATCAGAGGAGCCACCATCTTCTCTACACTCGATGTGGCCTCTGGATTCTGGACCATTCCAGTACACCCTGACGACCAACACAAGCTGGCATTCACGTTCGGCAACCGACAGTACACCTTCAACAGGTGTCCGTTCGGATATGCAAACTCACCAGCTGAATTCAACATATTCCTGAACAAAGCATGCCCAGACGCCAGGATGAGAGGTAACCTGATTTACGTCGACGATGTGCTTATGAAAAGCACGACGGTGGCAGACCACCTAAAAGAAATTGACTATGTTTTAAACCAGTTATCTGCTGCCGGCGCCAAAATAGCCCTCCACAAGGGACAATGGTGTAAAAGCAAGGTCAATTACGTTGGCTTGCTCATTGGACCACATGGCATTGAACCACAATCAAACCGTATTCATGCCATTCAAAACATCAAGCCTCCCACTAACGTCTCAGAACTTCGAAGCTTTCTGGGAGTTTGCAACTACTCCCGACAGTTCATCGAAAACTACTCAGACATCGCCAGGCCTCTAACGACTTTATTGAAAAAGGACTGCCCTTTCGTCTGGTCAGATGCTCAAGAACACGCTATGGTAGAACTAAAAAGACATTTATGCACAGCTCCATGCCTTGCTTACCCTGATCCACAGAAAGAATTCCACCTGGAAGCTGGGTTTTCAAACCAATGTCTCAGTGCTGGCCTATACCAACAACATGACCAAGACAAGAAGGTAGTCGCATATGCCAGCAAGACACTTCTCCCTCCAGAATGTAAATTCTCAGACTGCGAAAAAGCTTTGCTCTGTACAGTGTGGGCAATTCAGCGCTTCTCCAACTACATTGGTGCACAGAAAGTCATCATAGAAACATGCCACCAGCCCGTCATGTTCCTCAATAGCCAGCGAATCCGCGACGGCGTTGTCACTAATTCACGCATTGCTACATGGCTAATGGCTCTCCAAGGACGAAACGTCGAGGCAAGATATGCACAAAACCACAAATCCGCTCTAGGTAACGGCTTGGCGGCCTGTCAAAACTGCTCTGACAACTCTCCTGCCGCAACGCTGAACACACCTGAGCCCCAAGAACCACCACTGACCTGCCACAGGTACTTTGACAAGAATGCGTGCGAAGGCATGCCCACAGCCTACGTGGACGGATGCTCCTACAACAGCGAGGGCATCCTAAAAGCAGGTGCAGGGGTACTGTGGGTGAACGACCACCCATGCCCACCACAACACTTCAAGCTAGGCCCCAAGTCATCCCAGTATGCAGAAATCGCAGCAATTCTCATAACTCTGCAAATCGCAGCATCACACAACATCAAAGAACTTCTCATCTGCACAGACTCTAACTATGCCAGACTCAGTTTTGTATGCCATCTCCAGACCTGGAAACAGAATGGTTTCAAAACTGCTAACAACAAGCCTGTAAAACACCAACACCTGTTCCAGGAATGTGATAACATCACAACGACACACGATCTCGCCGTGTACTGGAAAAAGGTAAAAGGACACTCCAAACTCCCAGGCCAAGACAAAGACTTCAATGACCACACTGACGCCCTCGCAAAAGCGGGCGCCCTACACGGTGAACCGTGGAATTCCCCGAAACCCTCACCCACCCCCGATGTAGCAGTGCTAACCCGAAGCAAGAAACCATCACCTGCTACTGCACCTGCTTCACAGATGCTGTCACTAACCCCACAAATTTCAAACAACGACCTTGCAGAAATGCAAGCCTCAGACACTGCCATAAAGACTATGATTCTCCACCTCAAAGACCCCTCCCCCAACCCAATCGCACCGTCTGACACCACTGATAACTCAGATCTCAGACACTTACACAACAGCAGACACATGCTGCGTGTGCGGGACGACATTTTATGGTTTGTCACCGATGACACCACTTCGCCCAAGCTTGTCGTGCCCCGATGTCAAAGGGGGGAGATGATAAACCACGCCCACAACGCACCTTACGCGGGGCACCACGGTACCAGAGCCACGTATGAGACACTTAGACAAGTGGCATACTGGCCAGGTATGCAGCAGGATGTGGCAGAGTATGTGAGAGAATGCCTGGTCTGTTGCCAGTTTCACCCAACAAACCTGACTCACAGAGCCCCGTTGCAACGCAGAGGAATCACATTTCCCTGGTCAGATCTCCAAATTGATTGGGTGGGACCGCTGCCCAGATCGAGCAGAGGTAACAAATACTTTCTCACGGTGGTGTGTCAGTTTACCAAGTGGGTAGAGTGTTTGCCAGCACCTAACGACACCGCCCAAACAACGGCATATCTCCTGATGAACCACATCTTCTCCCGATTCGGGTTGCCACTGAAAGTCAATTCAGATCGAGGTAACCATTTCACCGCAGAGATCATGCAAAAGATCTGGAGAATTCTAGGGGTACAAGCCAAACTTCACATCAGTCACCATCCGATCTCATCCGGACAGGTAGAAAGGTCTAACCGAACGGTGGTCGCCATGTTGAGAAAATATGTGTCGGCTAACCAGAAAGACTGGGATGTGAAACTTCCCCTGGTGCTGATGGCTATCCGAGCCACACCACAGGAATCCACCAGAGTGGCTCCATTTGAACTCATGACTGGGAGGCAGATGACTCTGCCCTTACACCTGTTGTACCAACCAGGAGACAACAACCTCGTCACCGCCTATACCACGTCCCAATATCTGGACGAGCTCCATAGACACTTGAAAACAACTTTCGCTTTCGCTCAGCAACACCTGAAAACCAGCGCTGATGGCCAGAAAGCATACTATGATCGAAAGGCATCCCACCAAGAACTCAGTGTGGGCGACAAAGTCCTGTACTACAGTTTCGCCTTGCCACCCAAGCAACTGTCAAAAAAGTTTCTGCCTCACTGGACTGGACCACATGAAATTGTGAACAAACTCTCTCCTGTAGCATACCAGATCCAGCTTAAACGGGGACCAAGAGAACCCGTTCTCAAATGGGTCCACCGAAATCAAATTAGAAGATATGTGGCCCGTAGTAGGGACAGACAAGAAGAGGCCAATACGAACTAAACTCAACCGCCGTCCCTACAGGAAAGAAGACTGTCCCATCCCCCGGGACAACCCTCGCTGACCTATGACCAACACGACACTGCTACACGTGTCAGCCTGCTCAACCAAAGCATGTGGATTCAAGTCCCACGAGGAGCCATCCTCCACCTAGAGGACCTGGCCTCGTACCACCTCCCAAGTGAAGAGTACCAAGCCGAACTAGAAATTCTGTCTTTCTTCAAGAGCCGCAATTTCACTCTAGATCCCGAACTGGAAGATTGGATTGCAAAAAGGGGGTCACAAGTCATCGACATAGCTCCCCTGGACTCAGCCCTTCAAGCATTGTCTCGACTACCCATTCTGAACACTTCACCTGTGGTACAAACATGGACAGCCGCTGATACCGCACTGTGCATTACCAACATCCTCGGACACGCCCTAGCTTTGGGTTTGGCCTATATCCTGTACAGAAGGATCAACGCAATTCGAACCTCCACAGCCAAGCTCACAGAGGCAGTCTCCGTCGGCTTCAGGAGAAACCTCCGGAAGGATGACTCCCCACCAGAGCAAGCTGAAGACCTCATCGAGCTCACGCTGCAGTCCTAAGCAACACCCGTGTGCAGCCTCCGCCCATCCATGCACCTGCCATCTGACCGTTGTTACCGTGATGACTCGACTAGGCCCATACACGCCCGGTCGACTCATCAAAAGGGGGAATGTAACGGAGAGCAGATCACCAGTTGCATGGTGATTAAATCAAATTAATTAATTCAGTCTAAATCTACAAAACCCCTGTCTCGCTCTGACCCAAGCTATTCTCACATTCCAAAGAACTCTCATTTACGACACCTCTGCTGTTTTGAGATTGCTCTACGCAAGACGTGCAGCCCAAACGGCGCCGAAAAATGGTGTAAATCATTGACTATCTCTCACTCTACATGATCTCTTACGTCTAAACCAACAGAGACCGTCTGTTTATGGCCGGAGAGCCTGACGCTGACCAATGAGAGCGATCCCGAAAGCGCCCCCCCCCCCCCCCCCCAGGGAGTCTCTCGGACACTGATTTACACATAGACACTAATTAACTCTTCACGACAATAAAACAGTGTTTTAGAGACCAGATACCCAAAACATGTGGTCTGTGCCTAATACATCAATCCAAGGACTCAAACGCACGTACACACATTTACACCCTCACCCTCCCCGGCTCGGAAAGCCAAAAGTTCAACGCATGGTGTGAACTCTGTTTGACACCACACACACACACACACACACACACACACACAGAAACACACGCAGGCCCACCACGTGGGACTCAAATCCTTGTATGAAATATTTTAAATGTATTTTCTTGATGTGTGCCTGACCCCCTTTGTCCCAAATATTATGCCTATGTAGTTTGTTGGCTTGTAAATCACCCTGTGGTGCCCACAATTACAAGAAATGATGTACCTCCTTGATTTTAGATATTAGAACTGTCATTCGCGGTATTGCCGTGTTCCACAAACCACAACGATGCTGAATCTTTAACACAAAATATCAGAGAATGCATTGTTTTATTAAATACCAGTGTTAGTAAGTTATGGACGAATTCATCGTTTCAAAACCCCGCGGAAAGAAGGCGTATAGACCTCAAAACGTCAGGAGGTGGGCCCATACGTTGTTAAAGACGATTGGCCCACGTACGTGAGGGAGGCGTGAGTTTAGCCCTTTAAAATTGCGCGCCCCCTTTCCTCTCATCGCAATCCGCCAGAGAGACACACACAGAAGGCCGATCTCCCAAACAGAGTAACGCAGATCTTTTAAATTTGCAATCTGAAGGAAATGCTGTTTAAAGTTGTCTAGATATTACTAAGAAACGTTGGGGTTTTGTGGTGAATGACTAAAACTGTTTCTATCTCTCCCTCTAAATTCTCTCTTTCACACACACAAACATACACGTTCACACACACACATACTCTCACCCACGTGTGCCGAGATAAACACACTGCCACGTGCTCACGGAGCTGTCGGCAAACCCATCTCTCCTTACAAAACGCTACCCTCTCAACATCTCACACGAACACCTAAAATCATTCTTATCTCCATTCTTCACTATTAGTTTCCTCTCTCTCTCTCTCTCTCTCAAACCTTTTTATTTTGTTGTCTTTCTGTATTACGATCGTTATATTGCTTGTTTTGTTTATGCATTTTTACTCCTGCGTGATTTTAAATGATTGTGTAATCGCTAGCTTGTTTAAATAAACTTTGTTAAATCATTTGAATTAAGTTTGCCTGTTTTGTTTCAAATTCTGAGTCCCTGAGTAGTGCAGATCTTACCTTATAAGCTCTACGATTTCTTTTATTCTTAAAAGAAACCTAAAATTGTCTAAAACACGAAGATAATTATCTTCTTTGTGGCCACAAGAAAGTGTTATCTATCAGTGTTAAAGACGCCCGATTTCTGTTCATGAATCATACATTCTGTCTGCTGGACGGCCAATCTGTGTGATAAATGAACAGTCTTCAACTTTTACCTCAAATTCCCCCAAATTGAGTAAATTCTACCCGTCTCTATCAGTGATTATTACAAGTAACTGTGTAATCGCTGATACAAGCCGAGGTTGTGACCTATTCCCTAATTTGAATAAATTAATTTATGGAAGCAACAGATGCATATTCACATTGATGAATATTACCGCTAATTTGAGCTAATTAATTCCCCAACACAAAGTCATTGTTGTTACAAGACATTTACAGGGTTCTCAAGTTTTATCAAAAGCTTGGAGTGAGATCACATGCGGTTAGGGGAGGAGCCCTAATGGAGCCCCGCCCCCGCCCGTCCGTCCCCGCCCCCCCAATTTTAACCATTGTTCATAATTAACCAGCACAAATTGAAATTATAACAATTGGTAAATCTGATAAATGACAGAGCAATTAATCACATCAAATATAGGCTACTCTTTAATGTTATATTTCAAAATTACAAATATACAAAAATATAACAAATTGCTCCAAACAGTTTTGAAAAACAAATCTTTTTGCATTTTGAATGTGTCTAGTCTAACCCTACCCTATTGTAAACAAATGACATAGTATTAAGGTGTGTGTGTGTGTGTGTGTGTGTGTGTGTGTGTGTAAGTGTGGCCTGGTAAACCTTACATTATGGGGACAAAATGTCCCCACAAGGATGGCAATATCCGAAATCCTTGTTCGTGTGGGGACATTTTTTGGTCCCCATGAGGAAAACGGCTTATAAATAAAAAAAGTTATGTTTTTTTGAAAATGTGAAATTGCAGAAAGTTTTCTGTGATGGGTAGGTTTAGTGTAAGGGAATAGAATATACAGTTTGTACAGTATAAAAATCATTATGTCTATGGAAAGTCCCCATAAAAAATTAAAACACTACGTGTGTGTGTGTGTGTGTGTGTGTGTGTGTGTGTGTGTACACAAGAGTACACACTGCAGCTTATGAAATGTGTTTTGTGTTGTAAGTGTTTGTTGCACATTTTGACGCCTTGATAACATTGATATATTTAATGTTCTGGCCTAAAAATGTTAGACGAGCTTTCTTAATTCCAACTTACCTTCTCCATCACGACGTGTGTTCGCGTGATGTTGTTGATTACTTACCGGTAGTAACGAACGTACGGCGGCCGAGAATTTTCCGTAAACTTCCGTGTGTTCGCGCCTATGGTTCGCGCATCTATGTTGCCTAGTAACGAACGCAATCTGGCCGAGATACGTGCTGGCGGCAGGAAGCTTCACTTTGTGTGCATGCGCCTCGTATACAACGTTATATATAAAGCTTGCAGGACAACTTGGTTGGCATTGCCTTTTCAGCGTGAGAAATACACGGTGTGGCGTGTGAGCGTGTGAACTGGTTGAATTGCGTGTGTCTCACGGCCAATGCGTGAGACTTGAGAACCCTGCATTTACATTTAAGTGAGCAATCTTCTATCACTTGTTTCAGCTTCTTCTTCTCCTGTGTTTTGATCTGGAGATTCTGCACTAGAAGATGTGTCATAGCGCCCCCTACCGTATACCAGTGAAAACATGGATGGCTGGAAAATTCAGTCAATGGTGGGGAAAGAGTAAAGCAGAATCAAGTAGAGATGCACCGATTGATCGGCTGGTGACCGGAATTGGCCGATTTTCACGTGATCGGCCATGACCGGCAACCGGCCGGGCAGTCTGACATATGCCGATTTTATGCCGGTCAAATGCACTCGGGCGCCGCATGATTAACCTTTTGAGCGGTACGGTCTCATATATGGGATTTTTATCTCTGTGCCCCTGAGAGTAACGTTACGGTGCCACATTTAGGATGTTCAGTGACGTTGCATAACTGCCAGATTCAAACTGTGCTTTCGCGCGTTGGCTGGCGCTGAGCCAGAGTCGGACCCGTTCAGCGCTGTCATATCACAACTAAGCAGTGTTTTCAACCTCATAATGTTTATTTTAGGTTTCAGATATTTAAATACACACAAGCACGAGTAAAACAATACATCTGGAGTTTGTAAAATACACACTGATGTCTGTGGAAGCAGCAATAACAATCTATTCAAATATAATTTGCCGACATGTGTTATTCATATCAGACAAACATAGTAGAAGTAACGTTAACTATAAAGTTGACTCTATTCTTCTCAGTTCACCGGCCACTTTCTTGCATTTATTTCGGGTGAAACTGATGAATTCACGTGCTGTAAATCCGACTGACAGGACAACATTGCGGCGCCCATCTCATGTTATAGATCAAGATATTTATAAAGGTTTTTAAACGACCAAACACACTCACTCACACGTATTTGAGAATCGGAATATCAGATAGGCTAGTTGATGACATGGTAAGCAAGTTTGTGAATATTTTGAATAAAAAAGGAAAAGCTAAATAAAAGCGACACATCTGTCATACAGTATTATTGTGGCTGCGGTGTATCGCGTGACGCGTCGCCATGGAAACATTAAAGGGAACGTTCGCCTTGAAAAAACTCACTCTGGGGGTGGGGGTGTCAGTTAGAATATTTTAAATTTACGCGTGAAAGGGTTAAAGAAAAGATCGAAAATAAATATTTGTGTGTGCTGTAAAGTGGTTAGAAAAAAATTAAATCGGAATCGGCTAAAATCGGTATCGGCAGGTCAAACTCAATGAAAAATCGGAAATCGGAATCGGCCTAGAAAATTGTAATCGGTGCATCTCTAGAATCAAGTAAATTCCTCTGTACACTACCAGTGGACTAGCCAACCCAAAAATTCAGATATGCAGAATTAGATAAATATCTGTTTTATATCAATATTTTAATCAATATATTCAAACAAAGTTTCATAAGACTGTATATGAAAAACAATGTAAAAAAAAAGTATATTTAATAGGCTACTCGATCAAAAGAGTTAACACAACTACAAGCCTCGAATAATTGAACTTTTAAGTATATCTCAATCAAAAGATTGAGTACAAGTATAGGCCAAAAATACTTGGACTTTTCTCTCAGTATAAGTCAAGTACACTTAAGTGTAATTAAGTATATTTCTGAAAGTACATAAAGTATCTGTTTGAGAAGTATATAAAATGTAGACTGAAAGTATGCTTTCTTCTTTTTAGTTGAAAAGAAGTATAGTAATAGAACACTTGAATAAACTTATTTTCCATGCTTATTTTATTTACTTTATAAGCCAATAAATAACTTTCCACCCGAAAGTTTGCTACTATATAAACCTGAACATGTTAGTTTATAAGACGGTGTGTAATATTATGTTTTAAAAAAAAAGTATTTAATAAGCTACTCTCAATTAAAATAGTAAACACAAGTACAAGCCAAGAATACTTAGAATACTTAATTATACTTTTAAGTATATCTCGATCAACAAGTAGAGGCTAAATATACTTAGACTTTTCTGTCAGTATAAGTCAAGTATATTTAAGTGGAATTTGAAGTATATTTCTGAGAAGTACATGAAGTATATTTCTGAGAAGTACATAAAAAGTAGACTAAAAGTATACTTTCTTATTTTTAGTTTTAAAAAAGTATACTAATAGCACACTTGAATAAACTTCTTTTTCGTAAGGGTAGAGATATCTCTAATTACTTTTGCGTATGTGTGACTCATCAATTGAAGATATCTATGACATCATTACAAATATCTTAAATGGAGTTTTGACTAGTCAAAATGTATTTAAAGATATCTCAAATCAGATTTCTTACTAGTGCAAAATATTATTCTAACTAGTCAAATTATAATTATGCCTATCCAAAATATATTTATGGATAGTCAAAACAGTTTTATATGCTAAAACGGTTAGCCATACTAATGCCTAGTACAAAATAAATTATAGTTATCTTTAATTACAATTTCTACTAGTCAAAACTCATTTGAGGATATCATGAAATATTTTCCAGTGGAAGAATATGACTAGTCATAATCACATTGTATTCCTATTACAAGGAGTCAAAATTGGAATTAAGATATCTGGAATTTGACTAGTCAAAAACTAAATTACGACTAGTACAGCCAGGGGTATTTAATACTAAACCGGCTTGCCATAGGCGCGTCTCCAATCAGTTGGCGGCCGATGACGTCACCGCTCGCTCGCGCCGTCTCTCTTCCGTCATTGAGAGTTTCAGTGTCGAGTCTTCTGAGGTGAGTAGAGCAGTTCACGGTATTTCTCATATTTACACAACTATCACACACACTTTATACAGTTTGATTATGCGACAGGCTCATTTCTGTATTGTTTTCATCGATCGCAGCGATACTTGTGCGTCTTTTCTGGCGTCTTCCTTCTGAAATAAACATTTAGTGCAGCAGCAGCGAGCATGAGGAGAATATGTTGAGTTCATTCAGACCTGAGCGATGTTGTGTTCGTTTCTGTGATTGTTTTGTCAAGTCAAAAGTCAAAGTTTAAGATTTGTGAGGGAATTAATGTGAATTGATCTCAAGTGTCATACTGGAACAGAGACTGCTAAATGCTTTACATTGAGCCTAAGATGAGCCACGTGAGACATTAAAGCAATACTAATAAATATGAATAGCGTTTTACTCTTGGAACAATAGTGCTTGTGGTGCTCTTTATTTTTAAAGGTTTCATGATTATTTTCAGTTTCTGCGCATATAAAATGTTATTATTTTAATGATCTGACTACTTGATGAATGTAGTTATTATAAGATCAAACATTAAAACATGTGTAGGCCTAATGTTACAAAATATTTCATTTTTAAATAATGCTGTTCTTTTGAATTTTTTATTCATCAAAGAATCATGTATTATTTATCATAGTTTCCAAAATATTAAGCAGCAAACTTTTCATATTTCTGAAGGGTCATGTGACACTGAAGTGATGATTTTGAAAATTCAGCTTTGACATCACAGGAATAAATTACATTTTGAAATATATTCAAAAACGATTTTAAATTGTAATACTATTTCACAATATTAAAAGTTTTACTGTATTTTTTATTTAAAAAAATCAGCTTTGGTGAGCATGAGCTCTTTATAAAACATTTTTTGTTCCTTTGTGCTTTTTTTGTTTCTTTGTGCACTGGCTAAGGAGAATGAGTCAAACTGAAAAAAATAAGAGTGTTATTTAGTCTTGTTAAAATGTATTTCATAAAATTGGTATCGAAAAAAAAAATATCGTTAGAAACCGGTATCGAATCTGAGGTATCGAAATTGGCACCGGATCGAAAGATTTTGAACAATACCCAGCCCTAGGTATTGATGTGTTATCAATGTCATATTGTGACAAATTACAATAATATTTTCTTCATTAGAGCAGTTTTACAGGCTTTTGTCATGTATCCTGACTCAAATAATGTGTTTCTAACAGCAAACACTCAGAATAAAGTGAGATGATCTGCTGATGATCCTGAATGGCTTGTTGAATGAGTGTTGATAGTCTGAGGCTCATCAATATTAACAGATCTGCTAAAAACACTCTTTATTTCATGACAATAGTTCCTGTTTTCACCTCATTTATTATGCTGATGTCTTCAGATCTCCTGTAAATTGACACTTAAAGCTCATTTCATTGGTGTCAGCAGACTGAGGGGATTTGTTGGCTACTATATGTACCTTTATTTCTGTGTTTATGATTTTAACTGTTTTTCTTAACATGTATTCATATTAGGAATAATTTAAATTATTTATATTCTTTTCTTTATTTCTAGATACCTGTATTTTAATGAAGAAGCAGAATAATGTTAGGATTAGCAATAAAAATAATTAAAAAGAATTAATGAAGTGGCATCAATTACTGTACGATTTATAGACAGACAGACATAAATGCTTAGAAGTGTCATTTATTATTAAAAAATACAATTATTATTATTTATTATTGATTTTTTTTGGCAGATCAGCTCTTCCCAATGGAATACATCATCAGTGAAGCTCCTCCCACACTGGAATACATCATCAGTGAAGCTCCTCCCTCTGCGATTCTCCAATAAATGCTGTAAATTCCCATCAGCTACAAGTGAAGACGAGCATCAGAGCATCAGGAAGAGCTGAAATCTGCAAAGACTGAGTTTATTAAAGAGGACAGTGAGAACATGAGTGATCCAGAACCCTGCAGAATGAAACACACTGAAGAAGATCCTGAAGAACAAAGAGGTTGGTGTTTATTCCTCATTCATTCATGATGCCGAAGAACATTCATGTTAGAAACATTCAAGCACTTCATCACATTTAGATAAACAGTTGAACTATGAAACGGTACAGAATGTTCTGGGTTTTCTTCAACAAATGGTCAGTAAAGGGAGGTTTGAGACATTGTTATATTGATTGTCAACATCAGATCAAGCTAAATACTATTTTAACTGTTTTATTTTACATTTATTTCATATCTGGTTCCCAATTTGCAACAACATTGCCAGAAGTTTAGTCATTTTCAACATAGTTTACAATTTTATTTTTTTAGGAATAGTCAGTAAACACCAAGTTACTGATAAAGTTGTATTTGTCAAATATCATACAAGTTATTCATAGTTATAGAGGTTCTTCTTACAGTAACTTTGGTAACAGGGTTGATGAATACAGTCAATGCTACAGTTTGTGTAAAAACTGAGACAATGGATTGAGATTGGATTGAGATTATGGATTGAGATTATTTTCTTGTCTTCCCATCATGCAGTAGAAAGAGCCCAGATTATGTCACTTCCTGTGTGTCACATTTTTACGAAATGCTCTGTTTTTAAAAGGAGGAAAATCATGTCAGGAGTAACAGGGTTGAGTGAAACATGTAGGACACAGATAAAGATAATCAGGGGCGGATTTAGACATTTTGGGGCCCAAGGCAAACACAGACATGGGGCCCTCTACATCTCTTGTTTCCCCCCTTTTGCCAATCCTTATTTTTCTAAGAAAGCCCTACTTGTTACTTCTCTTCAGCAGTCTTCACACAGCAATGATGTCTAGATTTGCTTGGAGTTGTATCTGTAAGAAAAAAAGAAGAAAAAAAAACACAGAACAACATTTTGTTTAACAGATGCATCCTCTGTAAAATTGTATTTACATAAAATGTTCTCTGTACAATAATATGTATTGTCTATTTACACAGGGAAGAGCTGCCATTGGTTGTCATTTACCTTGGTTGGCTTTCTGATAGTATCTTCTATATGGATCTGCTTGCTGCTACATGTTGTTTTTGGACTTCTGTCTTGTGTTACTAAAGTGAGAAGAAACACACAAGACAATAAGTGATCAATTATGGAGACATAATTTTAGTAAAAATAACTTACCATTTAAAATGTTTACCTTTTTTCTTTCACTGACTTTCTCCTGCTCTCCCTTTTTTTCCTGACCATTTCTTCATTTCCCTTGTCTCTGTTTTTGCATCTTTCTCGTCTTCTTCCTTTGGTCTTTGCCTGTCTTTTTCTTCTTCTCTCTTTGGTATTTGTCTTTCTCCTTCTCCCTTTGGTCTTTGCCTGTCTTTTTCTTCTTCTCCCTTTGGTCTTTGCCTGTCTTTTTCTTCTCTCTTTGGTCTTTGCCTGTCTTTTTCTTCTTCTCTCTTTGGTCTTTGTCTTTCTCCTTCTCCCTTTTCTATTTGTATTTGTCCGTCTTTCCCTTCATCTCACCTTTCTTCTATGTCTTTGTATTCTCTTCCTCTCTCTTGAATGTATTTATGTACATTGAGTTTCTTCATCCGATCTATGTGTGTGTGTGTGTGTGTGTGTGTGTGTGTGTGTGTGTGTGTGTGTGTGTGAGTGAGTGAGTGAGTGTGTCTGTGTCTGAGTGAGTGTGTCTGTGTGTGTGTGTGTGTCTGTGTGTGTGTCTGTGTGTGAGTGAGTGAGTGAGTGAGTGAGTGTGTCTGTGTCTGAGTGAGTGTGTCTGTGTGTGTGTGTGAGTGAGTGAGTGAGTGAGTGTGTCTGTGTCTGAGTGAGTGTGTCTGTGTGTGTGTGTGTGTGTGTGTGTTTGTGTGTGTGTGTGTGTGTGTGAGTGAGTGAGTGAGTGAGTGAGTGAGTGAGTGAGTGAGTGAGTGAGTGAGTGAGTGTGTCTGTGTCTGAGTGAGTGTGTCTGTGTGTGAGTGAGTGTGTCTGTGTGTGTGTGTGTGTGTGTGTGTGTCTGTGTGTGAGTGAGTGTGTCTGTGTGAGTGAGTTTGTCTGTGTGAGTGAGTATGTCTGTGTGAGTGAGTGTCTGTGTGAGTGAGTGTGTCTGTGTGAGTGAGTGTGTCTGTGTGAGTGTGTCTGTGTCTGGGTGTGTGTGAGTGAGTGAGTGTGTCTGTGTCTGAGTGAGTGAGTGAGTTTGTGTGTGTGTGTGTGTGTGTGTGTGTGTGTGTGTGTGTGTGTGTGTGTGTGTGTGTGTGTGTGTGTGTGTGTGTGTGTGTGTGTGAGTGAGTGTGTCTGTGTGTGTGTCTGTGTGTGTGAGTGAGTGTGTCTGTGTGTGAGTGAGTGTGTCTGTGTGTGAGTGAGTGTGTCTGTGTCTGTGTGAGTGAGTTTGTCTGTGTGAGTGAGTGTGTCTGTGTGAGTGAGTGTGTCTGTGTGAGTGAGTGTGTCTGTGTCTGTGTGAGAGTGTCTGTGTGAGTGAGTGAGAGTGAGTGAGTGTGTCTGTGTGAGTGTGTGTCTCTGTGTGAGTGTGTGTCTGTGAGTGAGTGAGTGAGTGAGTGAGTGAGTGAGTGAGTGAGTGAGTGAGTGAGTGAGTGAGTGAGTGAGTGAGTGAGTGTCTGTATTGTCATGTCTAAAGCGCTATAATCTGACCTTGCGAGCTTTGGCCTCAGCAAATCTTGCTATCACTGATTCCATATCCAGTGACTTCCTGACTTCCTGCTCGATGGAGAGAACAGCTAGAGCAGACAGCCTGTCCTGTGACATAGTTGTTCTGAGGTACGTTTTGATTAGTTTCAGTGATGAGAAACTTCTCTCACCTGAAGCTACTGTAACAGGGAGAGTGAGGAGGAGTCTGAAAGCTATACTCAAATTTGGATATATGTCAAGTAAATTCTCTTTATATATATAGTCAAGCATCTCAAATGGTGATGAGACATGTGGCGGGAATGACCTAACTGCACCCTTAACCTCAAGCTTCAGATCTTCTGCATCAATGTCATCCATCCTCTGCTCTAATCTGTGGCAGCATTCATCCAGCTTCCCTTCCTTCTCAGTGCTTCTCATTGTGTCGAGTGAGTAGAGAAATCCATAAAGCTCATAGAAGATTTCCATGTTGGAAAATCTGTTCTCTACTGTGACAAGAGCTGTATCTATTAGACGTAGAAAAAACTCTCTTTTGAAGAGCTCTTCTGCAGTTGACTGAGTCTGCTCTGTTCCCTCATACTCAAACTGTTTGGTTTTTCTTCTCTGACGCACCTCAGGCCAGCTCATCTCCACCTCAAGCTTCTCTGCTATCTCCCTGGCATCTGTTTTCGCAGATTGAAATCCATGACTGCGAAATTCCTGAAGGAATTCTTTCACTGCCCTGATTTCTTCCCTCACTGTCTCAACTGAAACTTTGGGGCTCTGAAGGATCTTACTCACTTTGTTTATCTGGAACAACACATTGTACCACACTATGGTACTTACCACAAAAGGCCATCTCTGCAGCTCCTTGTAGATGCTTTCAGCTGTTGAGACAACATCTGCATCTCGTTTCTCTGTGGCGTACTCCTTTAGAGCAGTTAATGCCTTCACGATTTCAGGCAGCTGGTAGCGAACAGCTTTCACAGCTTCAACTCTGCACTCCCACCTGGTTGTTGACAATGCTTTAAGTGTAAAATTCTTGACATGTTCTTTGAGAATGTTCCAACGTTGAACTGAGGAGCTGAAAAGATTGTAGAGTCGCTGTATCAGCCCAAAGAAGCTGATGGACGTCACAGAGGACTTGGCTGCATCACCAACAACAAGGTTCAGTGTGTGACTTCCACAAGGAACATATAACGCTTTGTCGTTTAATTCCAGCACTCTCTTTTGGACTCCCTGCTTTTTACCCTGCATGTTGCTCCCGTTATCGTAAGACTGGCCTCGACAATTGCAAAGATCCAATCCTAGTGTTTCTAGTTGGCCTAAAAATGTCTCACATAAGCCTTTTCCTGTTGTGTCAAGTGCCTGAAGAAATCCAACAAAGTGCTCATGGATGGAGACACCCTTCGATAATTCACAATTAACAATTCGTAGCACCACTGAGAGCTGCTCATTGTGACTGAGGTCTGGAGTGCAGTCCATAATTACTGCATAGTATTTGGCTGTTTTCACTCTCTCTACAATTGCATCAGTTGTACATTTTGCCACAAGGGAAATAAGTTCATTTTGGATATTCTTGCTTAAATAGGTGTCACTTAGCTGTTTTGCCTGAATTCTCCTCAGATGCTCTCGCATCACTGGGTCAAACTGAGCCATTAATTGCACTTGTCCAAGAAAATTTCCATTACCAGACTCAAACAATTTGTCTGAGTGGCCACGAAATGCAAGATTGTGCTCTGCCAGATGGTTTACAATTGCAATAAGTCGTCTTAAAATCTCTTTCCAGCGGTTTACTTCAAGAGCAATTAGATCTTGGTTTACCTGATCTATAGCTGTGTTGGTTTGTAGTTTCTGTGAAAGATTGCGCCAAGCATCCATGTTTGTGATGTGTTCTGCAGACCTCTCATGCTGTCTCAAGTGTGCAGAAAGATTTTTCCAGTAATTAAACCCATCCGCACTTAGCTGAGTGGCCTTTTCTCGGTTACCAAACAAGCGGCAACAAAAGCACATAACACAGTCATTTTTTTCACTGTACACAAGCCAGGACCTCTTTATTTTTTCTCCATTCTTCATTTGCAGGTAATAATTGCTGTTTGTAAATCTTCGGCCCTCTTGATTTTTAGGATAAATTCTGTCTTTGCTCTGAACTGGGCCTCTCTGCACTATTGAGCAGCGCTCTTTGTCAGTGAGATGTTTTGGCCAGAGTGCTGGGTCATCTTCAAGTTCAAGTGTAACACATTGGTCAGAATGACTGCTAGTACTCATTAGTTGTTCATCATTGGAATTGTCGTCTTTTTCGTCATAGACGTCGTCATCATTATTATCACTGTCACTGAAAGTGAACGCGGAAGTTTTGTTACCTGCAGTTGAAGGATCCTCCTCATCCTGTGAAGTTGCCTTGCATGTAACTTTAACGTTAGCAGCAATATCGCTTGAGCAGCCTGGGCTGGCACTGTCGACAGTCACAGCAACGGGTAGCTCCTCCTCGCTAGCAGCAGTGCTAACGGTCGTGATGGTGTTAGCGTTGTTGTCATTGTCAGCGGGGCCGGGCATCACAAAAAAGTTTGTTACCTTCGGCAATTTTGCTAAAAACTTTTTGCTCTCCTCCCGCTTCCTCCTTTTTTCAGCACCGCTTGGGTAGCTTCGCTTCATTTTTACTGTCAACACTCTCTCTGTACACTCTGTCTATCACTGTCAATCACTTCTTCTCCGTCAGTTTCTTTTGGCGCATTACAGCCTTGTCACTTTCGCAGATGCGCAGTAAGTGAGATAATGGAATAGTCCAATGTAGTGAGGTGGGGGGGCCCCCTCCTGTCTGCGACACTAATGATTTGATGCCATTTTTCGCAAATGGAGTTTTAGAAATATATAATTTGCAAGAAGTAAAAAAAAAAAAATCTTAAGCATAAGTTAATGGGGCATTTTGGGGGCCCCTAGGTAGCTCGGGGCCCAAGGCAATTGCCGACCTTTGCCTAATGGTAAAGTCCGCCCCTGAAGATAATACAAATAGTTAATTTAAAGCCAGTTAAAGTTATGGCCACTCTACACTTTGAGCTTGTGAAGTTTGTACACACAAGGGTTAACATTATAATACACAATACTGCCATTTTTGACATCAACTTTGAGATTGATATTTATTTGACTAAAACCGTTTTAATTATTAATGGCCGTTCACACTAGACTTTTCCTTGCACTGACTTCCATTCATGCGCATGTGAAAGTGGGACACCAGAAACACAAGCACAAGTGAATTACCCTGTGAGAAATAACACAAGCGTTTAGCATTCAAGTGGAGTGGATTGGTTATTTTTAAATTTTAATTATTATTATTTGTTGTAAGTTGAACTTGTGTTTGTAAAAAAGCTGCCACAGAATATGACGTCATTTCACGGCCGTTGCAGTGTCTGGTGTTCAT